>NC_056506.1:31186295-31187701 GCF_014905685.2 Nematolebias whitei
GCGGTTATTCACTTATTGCGTGGGTGTCCGTACATACAGTACTGTATATTAGGGCTGGTAATTTACAGTGAACACATTACGTAAGTTGAAAAGGTTAAAAAAGATAACTACTTTAAACTGTAAGAATCTTTAACTAAAAACAGTTAAAACATAAAATTAATAATTGCATAATTTCCTTGTGTTCTGTTTTGTTTCTTGCACATACTGGTTTTGCTGTTAAAACATGGGGTTTGTTACAGACTCTGTCCTAATTCTTTGTAAAGCCTTTTTTTCCACACTGAATCCTAAACTCCTTGTCTTCCTTTCTTTCTCCATTTCTCTCGTGCCTTTCATCACATTGACTATCACAATCCATTCTCTGCCCAGACAGCCTGGCAGCCGGGCTCGTCCGGCTACCATCCAACAACCCGAGACGCCTCCTCCAAACAACCAAAGTTATTTGGTCCCACTTTTTGCAGAGACCAATCGCATCATTCAGCAATTGTACGCTTTTTATTTCATGGCTTTGTCCGACCAATGTAGCTCTTGTGCTGTCACTTGCAGACCTGGGGAGGGAGTTCATCCAGTTCAATCCTTTCCGTCTCGCTCTTTTCTAGTTGACTCTTTCCCTTGTTGCCCTTTCTCTCTCAGACACTCGCACTGTATTTCTCACCAGAGACTTCGTTGTCCAGAACCAGACGTATTCAAAAGCAGACAAGAACTCCTTGTTCACTGTTCCATATTAGTCAATTACTTTGTCTGTATCCATGTGAGTATTATTTTTATTTTCCTGGTGGTGGGGGGTGGCAGCTTCTGTGAATGTGCGTAAATGTGCCAAAATGAGGCACTGTGTGGTAAATGTGTTATTCCTGTCTGTGCTAACCAACAAATCATCAGTGTCCTAATTTTTATGTTGCTTAGAGGCTTGTTTCCAGTTTATAGACAAATCTGACAGTAATCAATAAGCTACTGTTGCTGTGTGGGTAACAGTGTGTTTGTGTTGTGCTGTGTTCACATGTGTGGATGTGTCTGTGTGTTTGTGGATCATTAAGCTCCTCTGGGGATGACACTGTTCTGTTTACATTTGGCAGACATCAGGGAATGAGGTAGTCATGTCATCGAAACAACTGAGTCTTCTCATGATAGGTAATCGAAACGTACCGCAGAGCCTGTTAGGCAGCATGACATTACATGGCAGTTGTCTGAAGCGGGCTGACAGGTTTCTTTTCTTTTCTGGGTTCCTGCTAGAACAGTAATTATGAATCATTAATTAGCTCAGCTTTTTTATTGAGCACTTTGTTAAAGCCTTCATAATGTCTTCTGTTCCATGACGTTTTCCTCCTAATCAGAGCAGTTCTCAGGCATTTTTCCCTTTGGATATTTCTCAATTTGTAGCTCAGATTTTCTTGTATTTGAAAACAAAGTAG
>NC_056506.1:31187801-31194417 GCF_014905685.2 Nematolebias whitei
TTCAAATGTCATACAGCTGTAGCACTCCTAAGATGAGTTGGAGTCTGCGTCAACAAAAATTTGTCAGATTCTTTTTTTAAGCATATTCAAAATCAGAGCAACAAGATTTTGTGCACCTCTGTGACTCACACAAAAAAAAACTGAAAACCCCTGCAAACATTTTGAGACACTTTGAAGACGTTCTTGTGAATGCCGTTCACCATCTGTTTGGATCATCTACACCAGCGGCTGAGACGAGCTGGTCTGGGAAGCTCAGTCCTCACCTCTTTCTACAGGTGTGCAGTGGAGAGCATCCTGTGTTCCAGCATCAACGTGTGGCATGGAGGCTGCACAGCTGCAGAAAGAAAAGCTTTGCAGAGAGTGGTGAAGGCTACACAGAAGACTGCTGGAGTCAGTCTCCCCACCATCACAGACCTCTAGATGCAGGAAGAGGGCTACCTGCATCATGAAGGACCCCACTCACCCAGCACACACAGTTTTTTCCCCCGCTCCCCTCAGGAAGGAGGTTAAGGAGCATTAAGTGTAGAACCACCAGACTGAGGAACAGCTTCTACCCTGAAACTGTTAGACTCATGAATATCTGACCAGAATAATCACTGTGAAGAACCACATCATGTTGCTGCTGATCTGTTTCATGTTGCTGCTGATCTGTTTCATGTTGATGTGTTCATTCGTGCTCATCTGCTCACACAGACTCATGTTCCTGCTGCTGTTCAGCATATTGGTTTTATGGTGTTAGTGCTTAGTGTATTTTTAGCTGATGTTTTTCTTAATTCATATCTTAGATTTTATTACTGGTTTTCTTTTACATTTTATTGTGGGATGTAACTGGGACCCTGTGTACATAATTTCATTCCACCGCATGTACCACATGTGGTGGAACGACAATAATCAAACTCTGGCTCTGATCAAGGCACAGCTCAGGAAGATACTTGATGGGTTTCTGTCAGGACCCGTTCTGAATAATCACTCTTGTCTCTCGTGTGGTTTTATTTAAGGTGATGGTTCACAAAAACCCATCAATACTACATTAAACAACATCAGATTATTATTATTATTATTATTTTACTGCCAGACTGTTACATAGACACTCTAACACATTTACAGTGTGTTTCATAATTACTGCTGTTTGTTTGTGCTTTCTGTCTTTGTCGGGGCTGTATTTTGGAAGAGACCTCAAACTTTAAGAGTTTTATTCTTAATTGAATAAAAGTCTAGAAAAAACAAAACAAAACAAAAGATTACTTCAAATTGTTGTAAGGTTTAATAATATTACAATGTTGCATTTGGAGATTTGTTCTTTTTTACTTTAATAACTCTCTTATGACAATAAAAGCTTGTAAAAAATTTTAAAAAATCCTAAGAAAAACAAACGAACCTCCTGAACGTCTTGTTTATTGTATAGAAACCTCACATCTACTCCTGTTGAGATGATTCTGTATTACATTAAATTCTTATTCTTATTCTTATCAGGTAAAATGAACCATCTATGTTTCAATGGAACCCACTGAAGTGTGAACTCATTCTTTCTGTGCCGTACATGTGAAATGAAATTGATTGGTTGATTGAATTGTAAGGACACTCTTTTGTTTGTGATAATGATTTTTTTTTATACGACAGTAAAAGTCTGCCTATGTTAACATTTCTCATTATGAAGACTGTCTGCCCAGAGACGGCTCACACAATGAACTATTCTTCCCTCGCTCCCTGGATGTTTGTTGGTCCGTCACACTTTCATATTTCCCCCCTTTTTTCTTTGTGACATTTAACTTATTTTTTCTAGATGCCAAAACTGGAAAAGATCATTCTTCTAATCAGGCTTGTTGGACATTGTTCAGAAAAGCTAACTGAAAACTGTCACATGTTTTTTTTTTTTTTGGCTGGAATAACAAGCACCACACAACTGCAAGATTTAATCAAAGAGCTAAAGCATTTCTTCAAGAAACGCATATTATCCACATCATTTTCATGCTAGGTATAACCAATATTACATGCATTGTGTAGTGCTCATATAATGCTGGGGTTAGGATAAGTATCAGTTAGTACCACAGGGATTGTTATCCTAATATCAGTAAAATTAGCATGGTTAAAATCATTTTCATTTACTATCACTTGGCTGTGGTGGCCACTTTGATCTGGGTCTACTCCAAGAGCTAATCAGCTGTAGATACCTAGTGATTACTTTCTGAGAATATTGTTTAAATTCATCCATTTGTTCATGAAATATTTTGCTAACACTAGGCAAACCCACACAAAAGACATAGGCACGAACATTATCACATCTTGACTTTAATGATGGGTGATTAAGAAAGTGTTTGTTTTTTATTGCTTATGAATAAAACAAACACCAATGCACTTTTTTAGTTATACATTTTATCTCTTAGTTTAGTTCCTTGGTGGTTCTGCAGATAAAGTCCACATTTTCCAAATGTAATTCATGAAACCTAAAAATGGACACACACTTGTCTATAAGGTCTTACAGATAATCATGTGTTCCAGAGTGAAGCCCAGGCCAGGAGATTAAACAAACTGTTTGTAGATCTTCCAGATTGGACTGTGACAAATGGATCAGGAGACGGTCCAAGAGCACCGCTGATTCAATGTTGCTAAAATTAATGAAGTTTGAAACCATCAGCAAACTTCCACAGCTATTTAGAGAAATCCAATTGCATCATTTTTAGTTTATCAATTTCAATAAAAAAAAAATAAAATACTACATTGTCTTGTGTCTTGTAATTATCTACGTTAAAGGCATTTTTATTTTATTTTTTCAAATATACAACCACATATATGTAACAAAAAATATTCAAGGCCTAAAATGGTAGAGGTCAGTACAGTAATATAGTTTTGAACCCTCTTTTTCTTTTGGCTTTAGGGGTCGCCACAGCGAGTCATCGTCCTCCATCTCACTTCGTCCTCTGTCCTCATCCCAACGACCTCCATGTCCTCTCTAACTGCATCCATATATCTCCTCTTTGGCCTTCCTGGTTTTGAAACATTCCTGATTAAACATGCTCTCATTGGTGCTCCAGATTTGATCTTCAACTCTAAAGTATAGCAAGTTCTTTCTAATGAGATCTAACCTGTCACTAAAGTTCATGCTCAATAATCCATGTTCAGTCAGATCATCTGGACGATTTTTTTATTTTTTGCTGAGACGTTTTGTCCTTTATCCAAAGGACTTCTTCACTCTGAGGAGCCACCAAAACAAACTGATTCCCACAAATGGCTCACTCCATAATGGAAAAAAAGAATCAGTTTGCTGGTGCTAAGCTGGGCCCACTCTATCCCCCATCAACTCCTCTGAGACAGTCATGCCAAAGTGGTTCAAAACACCAAAGTTCATGCTCAATAATCCAGGTATAAAATCCAACAATGTTCAGTCAGGTCATCTGGACCTGACTGTTCAAAACATTTGGTGCTTTGAACCACTTTGGCACTGACGGGGGAGAGGGCGGGCCCGGAGGCCATCTTAGCACCAGCAAACTGTTTTTTTCCCACTATGCAGTGTGCTGTTTGTGGGAATCAGTTTGTTTTGGTGGCTCCTCAGATTGAAAAAGTCCTTTGGATGAAGGACAAAACGTCTCAGCAAAAAAAAAAAAAGAAACGTCCAGATGATCTGACTAACCTGTCACTGTTTTGTGTAAACTTCGATTTTCAGTAAAACATTTTTAACCTTGACGTTCTGTAAGTAAAATGAAATGGAAAGAATATACGAATAATCGCTGCATCATATTATTATTATTTTTTTGGCGTATGCAAATGTTAGAGGATGGTCGCCAACTACCTGTTTGTGAACAAAACGTTAGTATTATGCAAATGTGGGGGAAAGTGCAAGCTAAAACAAAAGCTCATAATTTGATTTTGTAATTTCAGACAACTGAATGCTTTAGAAATTGCATTAAATTAGTTTTTGAAATCAAATTAGATTTTTTGTTAACATAAATTCCCATTTGCAACAAAACGGCTAAAAGCTTTGCTTTGTTAACTTAAAATTTACCCCGCAACCTCTTCAGCGTTGATTATCAGTGACTCTGTATAATTGCTTGTATTCATCCCAGAGCCATTTTTTTCTCCTTCACTAAATGAAAAATGCAACATCAACAGAAGATAAATAGCAAAAAGAAAAAGCTGTTTAGTCAGATAAGACTCATACCCACCATACCAAACATGCCCTGCCATTTTTATTTTTCCCTCTCATTTGTATTTTTATTTTTATTTTGATGGAATTATGATTGGGAGAGGATGCACACAAAAACAAACAAAGAATGAAAATAAAATCCTGAAGCATTGCATGGTATGAGAGAGGAATATTCCCTTCCAAACACTGGGACAAGGCGGGTAATTATCTGCTTCATTTCTAATTAGCAACATGAGCAGTGTAGGGGACGTAGCAGATTATAGAGGACTGCTATTGTTAGCTGGATGGATTTTATGTTTTGCTGTGTGTTGCTGCTGAGATAGGCCCTGTGCCTGGAACCAGCAGTGGTTTTGCATAAGCAGCACCATCCCTGGTCAATCTGGGGGATGAATTGCCAGAAAAAAGCAGAGTAGACGGGTGTTTTGTTGGCACAGGGAAGTGCTATTCTTAGAGGGTTGAATAACAACACACCAAAGGGGCCTGAACGCTTGACTGTGGTGAATATACCTGCTTGATACATTGGTGCAGAATGGCCACCTGATGTCTGAGACTTTCATCAAATGCAACAATTCCTCAAAAACAACACACTGTGATTTTTTTCATATAGAAATAGCAATTAATTTTGGACAGATACATCCCAAACTACAACACCGCCAACATTATTTGACCATGTCATGCAGGATTAGCTCTTAAATATCTTTTCAGAAGTGGACCCAATATTCTCTTTTCTTCCAGCTGCCCTCCCATTTGAAGCCCAGACTTCTCCAGTAGGTTGCCACAGGCAAGTGTGATATGAGGGCATGGAGGCAAGAAGCCATGAAACAAATTGGATAAATGTTATTTCTGGAGGAATGTTTAAATGGGATGCAGGAATCTTACTGAGTCAGCCATGCTTGAAATTGGGTGAAATCACACAGTATCAGAAAAGAGAAGATTCCTCACTCACCTTTTGTTAACTCAGGCTCATGCTTTTGTCTCTTGTGCAGCTCTTTGCAGATTTTAGGTCATTCATGACCCGAACAGGTTCACAGGGAGGGTGATCCTTGACAGATGAATAGGCAGATCTTTAATTTTCACCAGGATTATAAATACAGATATTAAATGAAGGCAGTCATGGATTATTAAAACCCATAGCAGTGTAGAGGCCTTAGCTGTATGAAATACCTGGACATCAAGAGCATGTTTAAATGAGTAAGGACCTGCTGTTTGAATTCTTAGTATTAAAACCGTTTTTTTGCCTTTAGGGTAGAATTGTGTTAGACTCCCTCTTCAGAGACAATTTGGATTTATTTGTTTGTCTGAAGCGAAAAAGTCGAGCACTCAAAGAAATCATCCAGATAACTGCTCTCTGTGGTCTCAAGGGTGTCCTAAACTTGACGTTACACCTTATTTCACATTTTCCTTCATTATAAACAAATAAACAGGAGGCCATGGGTTAGTTAAAATGAGGGCTTCCAACTGGAAAAGCGATAAATCCAAACAAACTTAACTAATTTGTCATGCATTTTTAGTTTTGTTTCTTTTCATCTTTGTCATACTTGTACTCCACATGTTACAGCAAAGCAGACTTTTGGCTGCTTTATGTCCACTGTCTGAATAGCTCTTGTGAGCTTGTTTAAGCTATATTACATGTTGTTATCATATAGCCATTACAGTAGTCCCTCACTAAATCACGGTTCAACTTTTGCGGACATGCTCTTTCGTGGTTTTTCAACGATTGTCAACTTTAATATTACTAACGTGATTGGGACGGTACAGATAAAAAGTTAACTATTAAAAAATTTCAGACAGGCACCGCCATTGTGTAGTTTTCTTTCAATAAGCCTACACAGTATCACTAGTCCAAAAGAACTAAATGTACATTACCCAGAAGCCAACAGTGCTTCTGGCTGCTGCTTTCTGCCAAAATGGAGGGAAAGTTCTGATCCTTATTCATAGTGATTTGGGCGCTCAGTGGATGCAGAGAGCCGATCAGAACCAGACCAGGACTACTTCCAGCCACATCGGTCAATCTGTGCACAACTTGCCAGCGCACAAAGCCTCTTGAGCGGGAGGCGTTGCATGGAGGTCCGGAGCTCACCCAAACTTATTTAATCTGGATTCCTCTGGATTATTTGGACTCGATCGGGACCATTGTGTGGTTTTGAGCTGGCTCTCTTAAAGTCCGGCTCTCTTCAAAAGTGTCTGGTACTCAACGGCTGCAGAAAGTCAATCAGAACCCAACCAGAACCAGACCAAGGCTGGTGAGTCCATCATATAAATTGTTGCAGTACTGTCCAGTACATATACACATGTTGTTAAAATTACGTAGGTTTAAGAGTTTAAAATATTGCAAGAGTGTGGGAAGGACATATATATATATGTATACACACACACACACACACACACACATACACACACACACACACACACACACACACACACACACACACATATATATATATATATACACACACACACACACACACACACACA
>NC_056506.1:31194517-31207283 GCF_014905685.2 Nematolebias whitei
TATGTATATATATATATATATATATATATATATATATATATACACAAGACTAGTTAAAATAAAGTTAACTAGTTTAAGAACATGCCAAACTTATTATTTGATGTGATGTGAATTAATGTGATAATCACTTATAATACCACAACACAGCTAAAGTGAAATTAGTCAAAACTGATTTCAGGCCATTTTAATACGACATGGCAAACATCATTTCAAACATTTTCTTCCTTTTTGGATCACAGGGATCACAAGTAAATGGACTGTATATAATCCCTTTCTATCTTATCAAGATACTTAGACTTTACACTACAATTTCGAGTTGCCAATCATTTTACCATGCATGTTTTTGGTCTGTGGAAGGAAACTAGAGTACCCAGAAAATCCCTGTAAAGGTCCCCGGCCAGGATTTGATCCAGTGACTTTCTCTCTGAGAGGCAATAGCACTACCAACTGCGCCCCCATGCTGCCCAGAAATACATATATTACAGAAATGAATTAATTTTTATTAACACATTTTTTTTAGGAAATTTTATCACTTTTTCATCCATCCATCCATCCATCCATCCATCCATCCATCCATCCATCCATCCATCCATCCATCCATCCATCCATCCATCCATCCATCAATCCATCCATCCATCCATCCATCCATCCATCCATCCATCCATCCATCATCTTCCGCTTGATTCAAAGTCGGTTTGCAGGGGCAGCAGTTTGAGCAGAGAGGTCCAGACATCTCTTTCCACAGCCACCTCTTCCAACTCTTTTGGGAGGACTCTGAGGTGCTCCCAGGCCAACCCAGAGACATGTCTCTCCAGCATGTCCTGCGTCTTCCCCGGGGTCTCCTCCCAGTTGGACATGCCCGAAGCACCTTCCTAAAGATCTAAAAAAGTTAAATCTGGTCCTCTGGACATTCAAAAAAACAAAACCAAGCAAAACAACAAAAAAATGTAGATACGTTTCGTCTTTCATCCAAAAGACTTCCTCCGTCTGAGGAGCTGTATTCAGCTCAGTCTTATAAACAGCACCTTCTCAGAGTGGATCAACCAGTTTTGCTGCTGATAACCAAAACCAGCTGCTCACATGATCAAGAGACCTTCCTAAAGAGGTGCCCAGGGAGCATCCTTACCAGATGCCTGAACCATCTCAACTGGCTCCTCTCAATGTGCAGGAGCAGCGGTTCTACTCTTGAGTCCCTCCAGGATAAGTGAACTCCTAACCCTATCTCTAAGGGAGAGTCCAGCTACCCTGCAGAGAAAACTCATTTCAACCACCTGTATCCGCAATATCATTGTTTCGGTCACTACCCAGAGTTCATGACCATAGGTGAGGGTAGGAACGTAGACCGACCAGTAAACAGAGGGCTTTGCCTTACAGCTCAGCTCTCTCTTCACCACAATGGACGGTACAGAGTCCACAATACTGTAGACACTGCACCAATCTGTTTGTCAATCTCACGTTCCATTCTTCCCTCACTCGTGAACAAAATCTCAAGATACTTAAACTCCTCCACTTGAGGCAGAACCTCACGCTCGACCTGAAGAGAGCAATCCACCCTTTTCCGACTGAGTCCTCAGATTTTGTGGTGCCGCTTCTCATCCGAGCTACTTCACACTCGTCTGCGAACCACTCCATTTAGAGCTGAAGATCACGGCACGACGATGCCAACAGGACCGCATCATCTGCAAAGAGCAGCAATGGAATCCTGAGCCCACCGAACCAGAATCCCTCCACCCCCAGGCTGCACCAAGAAATTCTATCCATAAAGGTTATGAACAGAATCGGTGACAATGGACAGCCCTGGCAGAGACCAACTCCCACCTTGAAGTGGTCCAACCTACTTACCATACTTACTATCATCTTTGCCAATGTACAAATCTGATTAAAGGACATTCCACTCTTTTTTTCTTTACATTAGTAAATGGGATTATACATTTTTGTTCATTATTTCCGTTATGCAAAGGACTTTTAATTTTACTAATAGTTTCATTTTTATTTTTATTGTAGAAAATTTACAGTAATAAACAACGCACAGGGATTTTCTTCAGAAAGCAATTACATACATTTTGTTGTCAAAATCATTAATTTGCTTTGAGAAAAAAAAAAGGACCTTTCATGCTAGTAGGACCAACATTTCAACTACTCGACAAAGCAAATACAATCCAGAATCACATTCCACTTATTCTCTTCTTAGATTTGAAACAGCGTGAACGTAGTGAGGCAGTCTGATTCAGAAATAACCTAATCAGCAGAGTTTGGTCCATCAGCATGTCCCCCGGCTCAGACACATGGGCAGGTGACTGTCTGACAGTCATTGGCATTCTCTCCAGCAAAGTGTGCGACTCAGATCAACTCAGCTGTATACCTCTGGGATCAGGATTAAGCTGGGTTAGCTAAGGGCAAAACACCCTTTCCTTCTTGAGAGAAAGTCACACTTTTATTGACACATGCCTAACCAACTCCAGACTCATGCTGCACACTTTGCATATCACACGAGACGGAGCTGACTTCTGCTGTCCTGGCTGTCACTGCAGGGTGGTTCACTGTTGTAGGCAAACAACCACATCTGCATTTTGCCCTTTCTTTTAAGTGTTGACAAAAATGTGTCTCTTCACCTGCTTGTAAGAAAACCAGGTTTTTAGAAAGCTTTGAAAATCTTTTTTTGTAATTAAAATGATAATTGAAAACTTAGTAAAAAAATGGAACACAATATCAATTTTCTTTTTCTCGTTTATTTTTTAATCAAAGGGCTGTTCAACAGAAGCTGTGTGTTGTCCAAAACTCAGACAGTTTATTACATGAATGCATGCTTATTATAATTTTGCCCATCTTTATTAATCCACTAATTTGTTTCAAAAAGCCGTTTCCAATTTAATTAACCCTGATTATTTTTTTTTTCTTCTGTACTCCATTACTTAGACTTTGTTGATGTTTTTTTTTTATTTCATGGCACATGGATTTTAATTATTACCAATATAAAGAAAGCATTTTTTAATTTGTTGTTTAAAAAACATTTAAATGTTAGAGAAAAAATGTAAACGCATGCTTGTGACATAATTACTTTTGTTGTGGTTTTGCGGTTGCAAGTCGTGTGCTTTTCTATTTTACTCACAAATATTTGCCTGTTCAGTTTGAGTTTATGGTGCTGATTTGTATTTGTGGCAATTCTTGCATATACAGATTTAGAACTTGTTTAAACCTTTTCCGTGCTTGACACTGACCTGATGAACAAAGGACAAATGACAGACCATGAAAAAATGTTCAGAATGTGGGCATAGATAATTAAAAAATGTTCTCAGATGAACAGGTACAAAAGTGAGATAGAGCTCCAAATGTCAGGACTCGTTCAAAGACAAGAGACGCAGACAGAGAGAGAGACTTTCTGACCCTGGTTCGTCCCCTATTGATAGGGTTGCCATGGAAACGGGTGTCAGAGCTCAGATGAAGGGCGAAGGAGGTTGAAAAGTGTTTGAGTGTGTGTGTGTGTGTGTGTGTGTGTGTGTGTGTGTGTGTGTGTGTGAGAATGACAGTGACAGTTCAGTCAGAGTATTTGTCATCGAGTGTGAACAAAAAGTCAACACGCAAAGTCAAAAGTGCACCAAGATTTTTCCACAATTTTCACAGAAGCAGGTCAGCAAATATGTTAACAGCCAAACGGGTATCTTTATTTTTGTATTTATTTATTTCTAAAAGTTTACAGCAGAAATAAAATCTAAAGCGATAGCCTGGACTTAAAGTGACTTGGATTTGCTTGGACACATTAGCAATTGTAAAGGCTCCCTTAGATCAGCAAGTGAAACATTTTTAGTTTTAAATTACGATGCGTACAATTTGTTGCTTCTAAACAGGTGATGTTTGAGTGATCTTAATTTTTTTCAATTTTAAATGGTCTATTTTTATTTTTAGATTTATAGAAGTCTTGAATCATTCATAGACCAAAATGTCTTGCGCTTTTACAGGTGCATTAACATATATAATGAGCTAAATAAATATAAACTATTTTTATTGTATGGGCCAGTAGAAATGATCACTCTGTATCAGGAGCGAGTCTCTGCCTCAAGCGAAGGAGTGCAAGTCTTGTTCGTGAGTGATGTTACGATGGAGTAGGACATGGATCGACAAAATCTGGTCTTGCCCAGCAGTAATGAGGGCATTGCTACGGTTTGTCATGGTGAAGAAGGAGCTGAGCTGAAAGGCAAAGTTCTCAATTTACTGTTTTGTCTAATTTCCAACCTTCACCCTATGGCAATGAGGTATAGATAATGACCAAAAGAATCTGGGATATGAGGAGCTGAAATGAGCTTCCTGTGTAGGGTTGCCAGGCTCAGCCTTAGAGGTAAGATGAGGAGCTCTGTCATCCCAGAGGAGCTTGGAGTAGAGCTGCTGTTCCTGAGGTGGTTCAGGCATCTAGGGACCTCCCTTTAGAAGTTTCTAGGCACATGACATTGAGAGGAGACTGCAGACCCAGAACTTGCTGGAGGGATTGTGTATCCTCTTTAGTCTTTTGATCCCCTGGAAGAATTGGAGACTGTGATGTATAAATTTCTTTCTTATAATAAAATAAAACATAGAATGCAGAGATAGATAAAACAACAACAATTTGTTTTACATTGTTACTAGCATTATAAAAACTTTAACTGCTATGGTTTCTGACTTCCCCTATAAGTTGGCCAGGCATGTTTACACCAACAGCATTAGCAGGGATTTAACAATTTTTATTTATTTATTTATTTTTTGCTTTTGCTCAGTTTGTGAAGTATAATTCAAACTTTTAATAAAAGTACTTGTAGTTTTTTAAATTTCAAAACATTTTCAAAGTCTGGAAATTACCCTGCATTTTTGCTTTCTGTGGAGTTTTAGTTTGCTTCTTTTTTTTTCTGTCAGTCAGTTGACCAACATTCATTTACAGCCAATTTCTTACTGGTTGATTTGAAACAGTAGTTCTTATAATAGTTGAAAGTTTTTCTTTGTCACATATGCACCATTAAAAGATTTATATCCAGTTTTGGGGAAATTATTTGAGATTTTAACAACATTTGTTAAAGAAACAAAACAGAAGCCAAACCATTTAGGCTTGTTTTCCTTGAACACTGTTTGGGTTGTTTCTTCATGGTAATATACTACAATCAGAAATGAAAGAAACCATTCAAAACATTTTGGTTCAATTTAATTTTAAACCATGCATCAGAAAAAATAATAAAAAAGGCACCCATAAATTGAAATAAGACACTCTTGCAGAAATGTTGACCAAATCATGTAACAAATCGAACATGGTCAAGTCATTGCTACAGATCCAATTGGGTCTTTCCAAAGCCTTCTTTGAGGCCAACTGTGTCCCCGGCTCTGTTTCTCCTGCTTCCTGTCTCTATTGAGGCCAAGACTAAAGCTGGAAAGAAATTTCACCAAATTCTGGTTCGGTTGCAAGTCCAAGAAGAGGCAATTTATGGCATTTTTAAATATTAAGGTCCAGCCTGGCCCAGGTCTTTCTCATTTCTGCCCAGCCTTGGTTGTTTTTTGCATGTGGGCAGGATTGTCATAGCAAGAATGCTCAAGGCTCACCTTATGTCATTTTTCACAACACCCAACAATGAAAAACATGGAGCTCATGCTATTGTTCATTCTTTCTCTTGTCAAAAACAAGGTGAAAAAGAGCCAGAGAAGGCTGCGTGCTGCTAGACGAAACACAGCAGATACATCAGAGTGTACAAGGCCAAACAGCAGTACCAGGCCCAAGGTGGAAGTCCAATATGACGTTTAGTTCACCCTGTGGTCATAAACTGTAGAACAAGTGGAAGGTTAAGTGGAAAAGTTGAAGGACATGAAGAGGAAGGGCAGAATACAGCTTAGTTTAGTTTAGAAAGATGTAGTCTATATAAAAGTCAAAACTTCACAAATATAAAAAAAGTTACAAATCTTAAAACTTAAAGTGAGACAATAGGTAGTTTGAATTTTGCCCTCTGCATCATACAAAAAAATGTTCTAGTATTTTCTGCAATACTTACACGTCCAAACTGGATGAATATTTTTTTTTTTTTTCTATCATATTTAATAAACAAACTTAACATTTCCGTAAAGAAACAGAATCGAGCAGTGAAAAAAGTCCTAATGTAATATCAAATTGTGAATAAACGGCACTAGTTTGCTCATCATGCTGGTGAAGATTCTCAGTCATCATGATCAATCTATAATACGGTTAAAAACAAAAACAACTGACATCTAGTCTGAAGCTGAAGATGTTTCGCTTCCCATCCCAAGCGAAACGTCTTCAGCTTCAGAATAGAATTCTAGGGGCCTCATGCAGAAAGGGGGTATACACACAAAACCATGGCCTATGCCCTTTTTCATTCAAAACTTCTGATGTATCAAAAAACATGGGAATGTACACAGCCCCACGCCAACTTCATGGCTGTCATACGCTATGGTTATTGGTCCATTGGCGACACATAGAGGTGATTCTGGGAAACTGTTAATAATGTGAAAACTACTGTATTATTGTACACACTGGACACACATTATGAACAATTAATACAGCCACATGTTTGCAAATAGACAAGTGGATATAAAAGCATGCGCAAAGTGGTGCAGAAAATGTATTTAACAACAATGGCTTTAGCCATTAGAGGATAATAAATGGCGCTGTATGCACAGAGCATATATTTTGAGACGTAGAGGATTTTCCGGCCCACGATGATGGCTGGCTCATCAGCCATTTTAGATTTCCAAGGGCAATCCCTTTGGAAATGTGCGTGGAGCTGCGGCCAGTCTTGGAACGCAACGCAGCAAACACTGCCCATACACATACAGCTGCTGACCACACTGGGGTTCCTAGCAACAGGAGCGTTCTAGGGGGAGTTGGCAGGCCGATTGGGACTGTGCCAGTTGACCTTGAGCCAAGCCTTGCCAGCTGTGTGGGATGGAGTTAACCGTATGTCAACCAGGTATATCAAACTCCCATATAATGCAGTTGAACAGGCCAACATTAAAGTCAATTTGCAGCGACAGCCATTTTTTCTAATGTAATCAGAGTTTCTGACTGCACACATGTTGCTATAAAAGCACCATCACAAGATGAATATGTTTATGTTAAGCATTTTTATTCAATCAATGTGCAAATTATATGTGATGCACAAATGCAACTAACCAACATTGTGGCGAGGTGGCCTGGTTCAACATGTGCTTCATTCATTCTAATGAACAGCACGGTTGGGAACAGACTACAAGTTGGCACAGTGCAGGATGGGCAGCTTCTTGGTGAGTAAATTAATTTCATCGTCCTAATTTTCATCCTCCTGATGTGCACGGAGCCTGTGCGCCCCCACATATCATCCTGACCACCATTTCATCACTAGTCAGTGGTTCAAGTGAGTTATTTCCCTTTTTTTTTTTGGCTAAAATACAGTTTCAGTGTTCTGCCAAACCCTTGATTGTCTCTTTATGTATAGTAATGATGCCAGTAAATACATGCGTGAAGTATGAAATGCCTCACCATTTTTTCCAGTGCACTGCTGCATTCATTTACAATAGCAGTGTAGTTCATGTAAGTGGCAATGGGCATTCGTCCTTCACTTCACATCCACCTTAAAGTCTAACTATTTTTTCTTAATTTCTGCGGGTGTGCACTGCTCTGACCCCACAGCATTTACAGCTTTGCGCACATTGTCCCACTCACTCCTCTTGTGCTTGGTGCTAATGCCAGAGGATAGCATGAAACTGAATGTTTTTATTAGCCTCTACCTCATTTAGAAGCATCTCCAACACACATTCCATGAAGTTCCTCTTTTTCTGCATGTAGACATGTTTTTCACTGTGCAGAGAGGAGATTTATCAGGTGCAGGGCATATTTAAATCTATTTGCATATTTAAATGCAGGTGTGTAAAGGGAGAAGTTGGGTATTCTCTCGTGCATTCAATTCCAAGTTGATTGGGATGTACAAATGAAGTGTGTTTGGATTCATGCGTATGCACAGTTTTATATATCTGGATTTATTTGTGCATACGCTGTTTTCTCAATTTAAGTGTACGCCATGTTTTAGTGGGAAATCCATGCATGTCTTTGCACATGAAGCCGCAGTTGTTTCTGTTTTTTAACCGTTTTTGGATAGTTTTCTCATTGTACTGAAAGTTTTTTTTTACATTTGCTGAACACACATTTCTGGTCTAAACCAGAAAATGATGAAAACTTCTGCTTTTAAAGAAATGCTCACACTTGCTGATAAGTTATTTACATGTATCTGACTCAAAGCATCAGGTGGTAACTTAGTCTCTACATTCCTTGTTTTTTTACAAATTTCTGCTTGGTGGGTTTGGTTTTGTAAAATAAATAATGGCATATCCATCCATCCATCCATCCATCCATCCACTTTACCTGATTCTTCCTTTTCAGGTCGTGGGGGGTCACTGGTGCACATATCCAGCAGTCACTGTGGGTGGGAGACACCCTGGACAGGTTTCAAGTCTCCCACATAGGAACAAATAACGATTCACTTTCTCACTCTCACCTAGGAACAGTTGAGAGTTACCAATTAGCTGAACATGGACGTTGTTGTTCTGTGGGAAGAAACTGGAGTACCCGGAAAAAAAACATACTTGTACGGAGAGAACATGTAAACCCCACCCAGAAAGGCCCCCTGCTGGGATTCGATCCAGTGACCTTCTAGCTGAGAGACATCAGTACTAACAACTGCACCACTGTGCTACCTGCATATTCAACAAGTCTTGTCTAAATAAATAAAATAAAAAAAACAGAACAGTGAAGCTACATGTAGTTCACTCAATAACAAGAAATTTTTCCTATTAGGATGCTGGCCTGAACCCTTCATAGCACTTTGGTTGATGGTGTCAACCTCAAGTGAAACATGGTTGCTCTGAAAGCTGCTTCATTGTGTTAAACAGGTAAATCATCCCACCTGAGCAGTACCAATTTGTAATTCTGCCTGATGGTGATATTTAATGTGAAGACGGAAGCCAAAAAATGGTGTGTGCGTGCCTGTGTGTGTGCAGCCGTGAGTGTCTGTGTGAAGCTTTATTACCTTTTAGGATAAGGGATTTTAAATCTTTGAGCCTGGAGCTTTGTGACACTGAGTTCAGTTCGGGTTTTGTTGCTCTTGATAAAATGTGTATGTTTGGCTTTGGAAGAGCAGAGTGAATCACACTAATGTGCAAGCAACATTTAACACGAAGCTTTATTACAGTGGCTGTAAAATCTATTAAAATTATGTGCCACCTGGCTATTTTTGTCACCTGCTGTTTGCCTGATATGAGAAATAGGCCGGATATTCTCGATCCATCTAGGCTTTATGAGCTCAGCTCCTCAAACAAGTTCACGATCGCAGAAATGCACAGATAACGTATGCTGTGAAAAGACATTTGCATTTAAATCATAATTGAAGGATCAGTTATTATAAAGTACCCCTCCTGTTTTATTCCCATCATTCTATGAATCTATGAACGTTACAGGCACTCTTGTGATTATTTTTGCTGTGTGGAAAATGCATCACAGCGCCGCTTTATGCCAACGCAGATGAGTTGGTGCACAAGGGCAGAAAATGAGCTCATTCAGTGGGCTACAGTTCTCATTTTGGAAAGCTACAATTCGTTCCTTTCGGTGCCCGCCAGACCCTTTTGTACAGCCAAGCAGCTGAATGTTTTGCGGAGTCATGGGCAGAATGGCGGGGCTTCGTTGGAGGGGGGGGAAGGCCACATTGATCAGTCTTTTCAACTCCAGCCAAAAGCTGCAACCATAATGAAGTTAGGCCTTGATCATGTTGTTGTGATCTACAAAGTCCACTACAGAGAGATGGAGGGAAGAACGTAGGCTGACAACTCATCTCCCCACCTCCGCACATCACCCTCTCCAACCTTTCATTTTGCTGCCACTTTCTCCACCTTTCTCTCTACTTTTCCATCTCACTGCCTCTTTACTCTCTTTTGTACCACTCTATTGTACACTATCTCTTAGCAAACTATGTTGGAAACTCTTTTCCAGCCTTTCCTCCTGGGTGACTGCTAACAAACTATCTCTGTATTGCAAGTACACACAGACTATTTTTCCCCCTAAAGGAGCACATTCATCCTCTGACAGGCCAAAACGTCTGGACATGTGTTCAGTCCAAAAGGGGCCATTTTATTGCTCTGACTTGCTAGTGGGAACAACAAATTTAGACTCAGACACACTAAATAGATGTGCATGAAGATCCATAAATCCAAAACTCAAAACGAACTATTTAGGGGAAGAAGTGCTTTAATTTATGTGAATACCTGCAAAAGCAATTGTAAAGGAATTAAATCTGATGTGAGGTGGACTTCCAATATCAAATAAGACTTTGTATTTAATAAAATGTATAAAAATACTCAGAGTTGAGCTGGAAAGTGAGCTGAAGCAAACTCATTCACACAGTTAGGACTTGTTATAACTGCACGGTTTCAGTCTTTGGTGTCCAACGCACTGAGCCAGTGAATTGTAAATTGCCTGGAAGCTGTGAAACGCTTGACAGTTTGTCAATATATGAAGGTTTTATTCTAAAAGTTCACCATATTAAAAAAAGTTTTGACCCTGAGGACAAGAAATATTTGTTGTTGGGGTGATTTGCTTTATAAAAAGAACAAGATTATGTCCACAATATGAACTTGATTTGCTCTTTTCTTTTAAATAGGAAACTCTCTTGTAATGCAACTTTGAAATGTGTTAGAATATATAACATCCAGTATGTGGCTGACGGGCAATACAAGCATTTATATAAACTCAGTAAGTATTAAATACATGCTGACCTCTGCTCAATCACCCACTTTACCTATAATAATGTACTGTACATAGTCTGTCCTTCTCGTTGTTCAATACATATTGAACACTATGCACATCTTATTTTTAAAAACTGCACACTATTTTCTATTATATTCTTGTATAATATATTATTTTTTTGTTATTGTTTATCTTATGTCTTTATATATTAGTTTTTTTTAACATTTTAGGAACTTTTTGTGTGAACCTTTATATATGTTGCTGCTGCTGCTGTTATACATGAATTTCCCCACTGGGTGAGAATAAAGGATGTTTCTATTCTATTCTATTCTATTCTATTCTATTCTATTCTATTCTATTCTATTCTATTCTATTCTATGCTATTCTATTCTATTCTATTCTATTCTATATGTATGCAAAACATCAGGTTTCAATCACTTCTATTAATTTATAACTTCACATTAAATTTTTAAGTAAGTATAAAAAGTGAACAAATATAAGGAAGTGTTGTGTTAAAAGTGTATGAACTGTAACATGGCCATTTTCTTTTCTGGGAAACTTAAAGAAACAGGATATTTTAAGTGTGGTTCTTTGGAAAAGCTATGAACGATCTTACCTGTCGCAGGTTTTTGAGTAAACTCAGTTTACTGGATGAGAGTTCAAATAAATAGATGTTCAGCAACAGATATTAATTGCAACTTTTTCACAGGACTTCACATTAAAATATTTAAGGTATTCCTTTAAAGTATTACAACTTAACACATGAATAATATACACATATTCTTGAAGAATCTTCTAGCGCGACAGAGGTGTGTGCAAAATGTAAATTAACTAAAAGGAGTGTTGTGATTGGAGGAAATCAGTGGCAATATGTATGGAAGGCAACGCCTGACGGATTTGTATTTTTTTATTAGCAATAAGTGTTAATCATAGGATGACATTTTACTAAAACTCAGTAACAGCTTTGTGAGCATGACTGTTCATCAGATCTCAGTGTTGAATTGCATAGACCCTCTCTGAGTGCTACATATTTATCAGTGGTAGGTGTTGCTTTACTGATTATAAATTCCTCTTATGCATCAGATTGTGCATGAATATATTTTATCCTGGCTGAATTACTACTCTGCTATAAACCTGTGTTACATTTCTGGTTTATTTTATTAAACTTTTTTGTGGCACTAAAAAGTCTCTGGTGGTGATTGCTAAATAAAGCTGAGTCTCTCTTTCTGTTTAGTGTCCTCCTGAATAATGGGGATTGAGAGCACTTATTAAACTAGTAAACGTTAAAAGCAGATGTGGAATATTTGTTCTTTTCACCAGTTTCTAAGGCCAGAGATAACAGCAAATTTTCCACTAATACATTTGTTTATTGGTAAATGGATAAATTTAAAAAGGAACTTAATGTTGCTGAATGTTAAATATTAAGTTTAGCATAAACCACCCCTGGGATTTTGCTGTATTTTAACAAGCTTATTTAGCCACAATCTGAACTATTCAGCTACACAAACAAAGCTGCACAAAGCTGCCTCTGAGTCATGCACATAGCAAGGCTGAAGCGTTGAGATAATACTTAATTTTTACTTCGATAGTGTAGAGGATTAAATTAGAGTACATAATAAATTGCCTTTATGCAATTTAGCAGCAGGTGCAGTACAAATAAATGTTTTACAGATTCCAAAATTTTCTGTACAGTAGTCCCTCGCTACTTCACGGTTCATTTTTCCCAGACTCGCTCTGTAACGGTTTTTCAAAATAAGATTGGACAAGATACACAATTGGCTGATTGATGGATGAACCACATGATCAGCATGGAATTTTTATTTAAAATGAATTATTTTACATTATTTAGCACTTGTGTGCAGCCCACAGCTGCAGTAAAAGCTTCCTCCTGCAGCTGATCAGCTGATCAGCTGATCTCTGCTCTCCAGCAGAGAAGTGAGCATGGCCAAGAGCTGCAGGTGGCAGAGTGCAGTGGAGGCAGAGAGCTGAAATCATGACATTCAGTGTGGGAAGGGTTTAAAATGCCTACAC
>NC_056506.1:31207383-31216266 GCF_014905685.2 Nematolebias whitei
ATATATATATATATATATATATATATATATATAGATATATATATTTCATTCAACCTTTATTTAGACAGGTAAATCCCATTGAGCCTCAAGGACTCCTTTACAAGAGATACCTGATTTCAACAAAGAATGATGACAACAATGGACAACAGCGACAACAATAAACAATTATAAAAAGTCATACTACAGTTTTTTTTAACAACAAATAGGATGGCTATATATATATATATATACTAAAATAAACTACTACTTTCATGGGGGGGGGGGGGGGGGTACTGAGAACGGAAACTCCTGCGATAAAGAGGGGACTACTGTACTTCAAAATTATGTCCAAAGATATTTATTCTTTTCAGTTTAAAAAATCAACTTATGTTAAATGTTATTTTATTTTTCCATTTTATTAAAAAAAACTTTATTGTCAAATAAAGGTTGAATGAATGAATGAATGAAGTTTTTATTCACTTTTGTTGTCATTACTTTGTTATTTCCCATTTTTTGTCTGTCTAAACAGGTCTCACTTGTAAATGAGTCTTCGAGGCTCAATGTCATTTATCTGTCTAAATAAGGGTTGACTGAATGAATGAATTTCAAACTATTTTTGTAAAATTATTGATTTTTCTCAAATTTAATTTTACATTTTGTTTATGTTTTAGTGGGTTTTTTTTACGGTAGTCTGGTTTAAAAAGTTGGCTCCACTGCAGTGAAATGCTTCACCTTCCTGCTGTCCTCAGGTCAGAATGACCCCTGAGGTCTCCATTTTAGAAGTGAGGCCTCAGGGGTCACTTTGACCCAGGAACAGCAAATGAGTTCAAATAAAAAAGGTGAAAACTAAAATTAAAAAATCTATTTAAAATAATGATTTTGCATAACTATCGTTTCTTAATAACTGCAGCTTCCCTATAAATGCAATTGTCAAAAATAATAAAATAAAAATTGCACCATGCTGTTCAGGTCTATCTCCATGGCAACACTAAGTGAATCATCCTTAACAACCAGAAGCAATGTCAGTGGCATGCTCATCTCCACATCAGAGGGATGGGAAACAATGGCAGAGGAAGCCACGCTCTACGTTTCTAAGACGAAGAGAAACACTACACGCACGGTCACAGACAAGCGTGTGCACAAGCACAGTGAAAATAGCTCACGGGACAAAAAGCGTGAGAGCAGGGTCAGTTTAAAACGAGAACAAACCTGGAGAGCAAACTATTGGCCGAATCGCTGGCACAGGGACAGCTGTTGGTGGGACGGGGACCAGTGAACTGGGATGCCAGCTGCGGTGGCGCTTCTTTGGAGGACCGGAGTTCATAGCAGACAACGCTAAGAGTCAAACAGAAAACAAAGTCAAAATGGAAGAAAAAAGAAGAAGGTAAACAGCAGTTTAGAAAGGGAGGCCTACCGGAGCTGTCTCCTGAAACAGCAGTGCGAAACCCCTGACCCTGAGGCCCAATGGAGACCTGGGAGGTGCTCAGCAAGGAAGGATGGACATCAACACCCAGGCTATTAGTTGGCCCACTCACCCGAAGAGCTGTGGGGACTGAAAGCACGCACATGTGAACAATATAAGTGGAAAAATATGAACAAATTATTTTATAATTGCAAAAACAGCTGCTCTGTCAGGCAGGCATGACATACATCTACACAATGAAATTCATTCAACCTTTATTTATACAGGTTAGTCTCATTGAGTCATGAGGACTCATTTACAAGAGAGACCTGTAAATGTTTGCAATGAAAAAAAAAAAAAACGTGCAATGAGATATGAAAAACACATTTAAAGTTTAAAACTCACGGAAAACTATTGAATTTTATTTTCATTTAAAATAATTTGATTGCAAACAATAGGCTTGTCGCAATAAACATTAACTCAATTAATCACATGATAAATGAAAATTATCGACCTCATTTTCATTTATTGTCTTTATCGTTTCTTCGTCTCTCTCTTTCTCCTGAAGACACTGGATGAAAAAGTCTCAACTCCGGTGCTCTTCACTGACACCCCCCCCCCCCCTTTCTCTGTTCTCTTTAAAATCGGTTTTAACAGTCCAAAATCGCGTTTTTGGATTGTTAAAAACAGCTAAGCTGAGAAGCTACGCTACGAGCTAAGCTAACAGGCCGACCTCGGGGAAAAAACCTCCTTCTTGTTGAAGCTCCAAAATTCATGGTTGAAACCTGTGCCTTCGTGTAAAAAGTTGTTTTTCTCTGAGAACTTGTTTACTGATTTTTTATGAAAAGCTTTGTGTGAAAAATGCTATGCTAAAGAGCTCAAACCACACTGAGCGTCCGCCATATTGAGAATCGAAGAGAGACAGCCCATGTCACGTCAAGGGGCCTCTCTCCCAATTTTCTTAAAGAGACAAACTGCTCGCTCCCTCACTATCCATCCTTTGGTTCAAACAGTCTTGTTCTGCTATCCAGTGGTCAAAAAAGATGCTACAGCAAAACAAATTAACCAACATTTCTTCTTAATTTGACAATAATTAGTAATTATTGTCAAATTCCAAACAATATTATCGTTCATCGCAATAATTTCTGAGGCAATTAATTGCCTGGCAAAAATTTGTTATCGTGACAGGCCGAGAAAACAATAAAGTCGCGGGGGACACATTGAGTTGGTTCAACCTGTTTTTGTATAATTAATACTTTTGTACTTACTTAATACTTGAACATGTTTTGCTTCGATACTGTTCTATAAATGAAATGAAAGGCTGTCTGTCTCATTTGTCTCTTTGTGTCCCTTTGATGGACTGGCAACCCCAGTGATCACTATGATCACCAGCACCCTGTGACCCTGAAAAGGTGAGTAAAGAAAAGGAAAGAATGAGCTATTAACTGTCTTGTGCATTAATAAACTACTTCACAACTCTGTTCTCGGGTTCTCCGGCCTTCTTTGTGCTGAATTTTAAAGTCTATCGATTGCAAACCAATGCGTCTGCACGGTCATCCATCAGCAATTCCAGCAAATTATATTCTACTGGTAAAATGAAGATAATAAAACTAAATATGAAAATATTCTCTGTGCATGTAAGTGTCTGCAAGGGACAAGCAATAAATCAAAATAAGTCAGTACTAACACTGCATTATTGATTTCCTATACATATCTGTCTGTTACGAAAGGAGATTTTCCTGTCTCGTATCCACTGTGAGTGCAAGACGCTGCAGCATTGATCACTTTGTGTAGCCTTTACTTGTCAATACCACAACATTGTAAAGCATCTAATGCGCAGCAAGGCCTTAAAAGAATCCTTACATAATTTTTCCTCTAGAATCGATTGCTGCGCACACAAATGTGTGTTTACGCATACAGCTGTGTGTGAGTGTGTCCAAGAACAGGCCAGAGCAGAGGTTAATCTTCGCTTCACGGTCAGCCAAGATTTCTTATGCTTCACTGCATAAGCAGACAAGCTGTATCTAAGCAACACCCTTTGAGCGTAAGGACAAGGCTGTTGAAGTGTTGCTCGCATAAAGGTGGATGAGAATCAGCGTCTAAAACCACTGAGTCAGCGTGATTTGGTCTTTTAATCTTTCATGTGCAGAACGGCAATGAGCCGACAAACACTTATTTGCTAATGGAACTATAAAAATGGACAGATGCGCTGAAAAAGCTCTTCACCTATTGGCAGCGTCTTGTTTCCAGGTGTGGAGGCCACAGGTTTGAGGAAACTGCAGTCTCTTCCAAGGTCCTGACCGCCAAAAAAGACAGAAGAGGCTCGGGCCATCCGGGTGGGCGGGGAATCTAAAGGTGAAAACAAAAGTACCATAAATTCCAGTCTATAGAGCGCACCTGACTATAAGCCGTGCACAATAAATTTAAAATCAAACACAATATTGTACATAAATAAGCCGCGTTTGAGGAAAAGCCGCAGGTGTAGACATTTTAATTTCAGAAACTGTACAGAGCTCCTGATAGTGTCCAGCTCGTGTTGCAGTACAAGAATCAACCACCAGATGGCATATCATAGACTTTAGTTTGCTTGAACACACACATAAACAGCTGATCCTCACAGGTCTTCATGATAACACCCTTTTTGACTCATGGCTACTCTACTAAATACGTAAACCTACAATCTACTGAAAGAACATAAAAACTAGTCTAAGACAAACAGACTACTGGTAATCAATGGGGAGAATAGTGCTGCTACCGCTAAATGTTTTTGGCAGCAGGAAGCTCATTAGCCCATGAAATTTTTGTTACTATAAATATTGTAAAAAAAAAAAAAAGACATAAATTAGCTGTGGCAATGTATAAGCCGTGTCCAAAACGTGTGAAAAAAGTAGCGGTTTACACACCAGAAATTACGGTAGTTTCATTAAACCACTCAGCAGCTTCAATGTTTAATCTGATTTTCACCACTGATTTATTGTCTTCGACTGCAGTTTTAACGTTTCGTTGTTCCCTCACTTCATCTGGTGTCTGTCATTGGCCTTCAAGCTAACAAAGTGCCTCTGAAAGAAGCCTTATTGCACAACAACAGACTGCATGCTTTTAATGAATTCTTGTGAAACAAACAGCCATTAGAAGACAAGAGGGAGAAGTGCTTGTTATGGATTTTAACTGTGAGCCATGTGAGAGGCATGCACCTGGAGGGCTGCAGTCATCTGACCCTTAAACTCTTCAGCACGTTCATGTTTAAGAGTTCTGCCGACAGGCAAATTCAAGATTTAAGATCCAGATGCTTTTATCTGACTGAAGCAGGGAAAACTTTTTTTTTTTTTGTAGTGAAACATTAGAGATCAACCAGTTCTTTATGAAAGGCAGTGTATGTCTGAGTCTCAGTAAATTAGTGACTTCGCTCATAATAGGATTTGGGCTTCAAGGTCCAGAGATGTTGTACAGTAGTCCCTTACTACTTTGCGGCTCATTTATCACGGCCTTGCTCTATTGCGGTTTTTCAAAATAAGAGTGGACATGACACACAACTGACTGACTGATGGATGAGTTGCACGATCGGCACGGAATTCATCCATCCATCCATTATCTTTATCCGCTTATTCCATTTTGGGTCACGGGGGTCGCTGGTGCCCATGTCCAGCAATCACTGTGCGAGGGGCGGGGTACACCCTGGACAGGTCTCCAGTCCATCACAGGGCCACACAGAGACAAACGAGACAAACAACCATTCACTCTCTCACTCACACCTAGGGACAATTTAGAGTTACCAATCAGCCTAACATGCATGTTTTTGGTCTGTGGGAGGAAACCGGAGTACCCGGAGAAAACCCACGCATGCACGGAGAGAACATGCAAACTCCACCCAGAAAGGCCCCTGGACCGGGGTTTGAACCAAGGACCTGCTCGCTGGGAGGCAGCAGCTCTACCAGTTGGCCACCGTGCTGCCCTGGCACGGAATTATTATATAAAATAAATTATTTAAAATTATTTAGCATCGGCTGCACATTTGTGCAGCCCAGAGCTGCAGCATAAACTTCCTGCTGCAGCTGATCAGCTGTTCTCCATGCAAAGTGGAGAAGTGGGCGTAGCCAAGAACGTTAGCAGGTGGCAAAGAGCAGAGGAGCATGGAGCTAAAATCATAACATTCTGTGCTCTTTTAGTGTTTAGAAACATTTTTCATAATATTGCAAGAGTGTGGGAAAGGTTTAAAACACCTTTATATGTACGGTATATATATTCTCTCTCTCTCTCTCTCTCTCTCTCTCTCTCTATATATATATATATATATATATATATATATATATATACACACTAAAATAAACTACTACTTGCACTACTATTTCTACTTGGTGGTTTTTCATTTATCGTGGGGCTTCAGGGTACAGATGCCCGGCGATAAACGAGGGACTCCTCTATATCAAAATTCACCAAACAATTTGCATTATCGTAATATCAGTGCATGCAAAATCAACACTGAACAGCATTACAATGAACCACAAAAAAATAAAAATAATAAAACTGCCTGGCAATCATATATTTTGGAATCAGATTGATCTCCACTGCTTTAAATGTCCATAGTTAATTCAGACGATGGTGGCCAAAACGCCAGAACACTTTGAGACTTTTATGAGGACGTGTGGGTTCATCAAAGCTGACATCAACATTGCAATATTTAACAATATTATCTAAGTTTCATGTTTTTCTCAAATTGTGCAGCCTTTTAAATATGGCATTCTTTGTTTTCATAAAAACCTTGTGTAAAATGAAGGAAACTGCAACTAAACGTAACAATGTATAGTTTTAACAAACAAATAAAAATGTACAGACAAAAACATCTGCTTTAAAAAAAAAGATAATTAAGCTGCAATTAGAAAGTTCAAAGAATCACTGCCATCAGATGAAATGACCTATAGAGCTTCTCTTTTTCACGAGCAGCCTCAAACAGATGAATGCAGTGTAGTAATCTAAGCATCGGATCACGCTGACCTCAGTAATCACACGGCTTAACACCACATCCTGTCCCTATGGCAACAACATAAACCTGTCAGCATATAGCATCAAACGCAGCAACGCTTTGGTGAAAGTCACTTTTATCTTCCTATAGAGACTGAACACAAGTTTAGAGCCGTTACATCTTTTAGTCACGCACATTAGATAAAGTTTGTAACTTGATTTTGCACACCTGAATTTCATCACAGAGAGCTTCTTTGCTGCAAGCATAAAGTCTCACCTAGGGAGAAGGGAGAGGAGCTGGCTCCACTGGTTCCACCGTTTTCTTTGCTGCTCAGAGACAACGATGAGCTCGGTTTGGAGGCTGACGCGCTGCTGGAGAGCTGACGGCTTTTACTGTCTGAGAATGCATAGAAAGGAATGTGGCATGCCACACTGCAACTTAATGAGTGTTGACAAACTAAACAAATGGTCCTCTGATGTCACGGCTGAGAAGGTATTGATAACAATTAGACAGAACATCACTTTAAAAATGACCAGGCTATCCCTTTAATGAAAGGAGGTGTTATGCAAAAAATGTTTTTACCGTAATATTTTTGGCTATTTCATCAAAAAAAAAAAAAAAAAAAAAAACTAAACAAATATCTGTAATCTATGTCATTTAGATACTAGTTTTATTATTTACTGGATTATTTATAGTAAAATAAATGTTGTTGCTCTATAAATGTAAATAAATCAAAGTTGCTCTGAACCTTTCCAGCAGATGAGGGGTCCTTTGCACAGAGCACCCTGCGAGTTCTTCACCAGGTAGTATTTTAAGTGCTTCTGCTTCTTGGGCTGCGTGGACAGCTTCAGGTTGATGTGGTTTGAAAACTCGGTGAAGTATCTGAAGCCCTTCTCACCACAGCCCACACAGTTTCCGGAAAAACCTGGAAAGCAGCGCCACAACGACCGAATTGCAAAGTTATTTTATAAACTTGTCCCACGAGAGTCTCCACCACCCGGTGCAGACAACGGAGCGCGTCTGTTTCACCGGAATCGCAGAGTAAAACGTGAGATCACCATCGAACTGACCTAAAAGTGCATTTTTCCCATTCTCGTCGGGCAAAAAGCGGCGGTCCACAGCGCACACCAGGATGTGCTCAGGGACGCTGGGGGACTTGGCACCGACCAGCTCGAAGCCTGCTGGGACTTCAATGGGCTCTGTTGCTATGGTGACCAGACGGAGGTCCTTTCCAGCTTGGCAGAACCCTACAATGTTTTCAGTCACAACAAGAAGTAAATATGAAGTTTGACTAAATAAGTCAACGGTTAAGCATTTTCAGGGTACTTTACTTGTTTTATGCCAATTTATGGATCTTTTGTTAAAGTAACTATACAAAGTCCAAAACAAAATGTCCTGAAATAAGTCAGATCTTGTTATTCTAAAGGCACAGAGGTGATACCATCGAGCGTGCAGCAGCCATCTGGTGCTGGAGCTTGTAGGTAGGGGAGTGGAGGACTGCTGCAGTCGGAGTCATCGTCCTCCTCCAGCTCTTCCAGATCATTACCAGAGTTTCCATTTATGAGCTCTTGTCCCCGATGCTCTCCACTTTGAAGCGCCATGTCAGGTTTTGGCTTCACATCTATTGGATACATGAAACGCGAGTTTATTTTTAAATTGAACAAGCTATAAATGATTATTTAACACATGGTGTAAACTGTAAACCTTTAAAATGACACTACCGTATTTTTCAGACTATAAGGCACACTTAAAATCATTAAATGCTCTCAAAAATCAACAGTGAGCCTTATAATCTGGCGCGCCTTATAGTCCGAAAACTACTGTAGATTTGATTTCGTAGAATATTCTGAGGTCAGTTAGTGCTCAGAGCATCTGTTGAACATGACACTGACATTTTTTAAGATCAGCTGGCTATGTCAGCCATCTTATTCATTATATAGCTCGTTATATATCGGTTTGGAACGATCATCTCTCCATCGCCTGCAGTTTGTCCAGAATGCTGTTGCACATCTTTTAGCAGGAACTAGGAAGCATGACCACATCAGTCCTGTTTTAGCCGATTTACACAGGCTAATTGTTCCTTTTCATATCGTTTTTAAGATTCTTTTACTGACTTTTAAAGTTTTAAATGGCTTGGCACCCAGTTACAATAGTCTCTTGCTACTTCACTGTTCATTTATTGCGGACGGTTTTTCAAAATAAGACTGGACATGACACACAACTGGCTGATTGATGGATGAGCCGCACGATCGGCATGGAATTTTTATTTAAAATAAATTATTTAAAATTATTTAGCACCTGCTGCACAATTGTGCAGAAAAAGTGTCCTCCTGCTCCTTTGTGCAGCCCTTACTCAGGATAAACTTCCTGCTGCAGCTGATCAGCTGTTCTCTGTGCAGAGCTGAGAAGTGGGCGTGGCCAAGAGCACTTGCAGGTGGCAAAGAGCAGAGGAGGCAGGGAGCTGAAACCATGACATTCTGTGCTCTTTTAGAGCATTTAGAGTTTAGAAACATTGTTTAGAATATTTCAAGAGTGTGGGAAG
>NC_056506.1:31216366-31223074 GCF_014905685.2 Nematolebias whitei
GTAATATGGTGAGTGGTGTGAGTGGTGGGGCGGCGCCCTAGCGCCCCCTATTGAGCAGCCGCCACCGCATTTAACCATATTCAAGACTATGAATTTGTTCCACTCGTCTGCGGCTGCTCTCCACTTTATTTCACGAACAGGACAGACAGGGATGTTTCTGCAGTCATAACATCTTCTCTTTTCCCATAAACTTCAAAAAGCACTGGCTGTGCTATACATATTTATTGAAGGTTTTCCTTATTTCAAGAGCCTTCTTCACCTTGTGAGGTCGACGTGCGAGTTGTCATGAATGAGGACAAACAGGGTGTAGGGGTTCTGCTTGACTTTCTTCATGAAAGCCTCTATCTTGGTGTGGACGTCAGCGTCCAGACGCACCACGTACTTTTCTGCTCTCAGGTGAGCTGTGAAGGCATCTTCGTTTCCCAGGTCGATAAGCACTCCTGAGCCAAAAACACAACAATTATGAGACTCAGTTGGTTAAAGCCTTATTAAATCACTGCTTGAAGTCTGGGAGAAAATAAAGATCATTTGGTATTAGCAAGTAGAAAAGTCATCCTTTAGGCTAAAGGATGATATTTTCTTCCACAGGTACCTGATTGTCGGATACGTTGTGCAGTCTGGTGTACCAGAATGTGAGACGGAGGGACCAGAACCAGGAAGTCCACTTTACAAAAACGGCCCAAGTCGAGGTTCTGGGTCCCTGAATCAGCGATGGAGCAGACCTGAGAGAGGAGGCTACGAGCCACATTCAGCTGGGAGGGGTAGATCTGAAAGACCTTATTTAAAAGATCTGCTGCTGAGAAACGAGCAGAAAGCAAAGATACGGTCGCTAATTTTACAGTAAAACATAGATTTGAACAACAGTTTTGTGCTGCATTTGTAAATGGTTTATTTTTATTGATTTCTGTTAAAAAAGCACCAGCAAATGTTTGTACTGTAACTGTAAACAAAGTCTGCTTTAAAATCAATATTATTTTAAACAATTAAAAATCTCAAATGGGAAATTTAGAGTATTTTTTTCAACATTTTTTTCTATCTTTAATAATCTTTTTATCTTTTTTTTTTTTCCTGTAGAAATAACTGACTATGACAAGTGATAAATATTAGATCCATAAAAATCTTTAGCCTGAAATTATTGAGCAAAAGTATTTGGAGGTTTCACTCTACGATTTGCTCTTGTTAATTTGAGACGTTTCTTTTACACGTCCCTTTTTCATTTTTACACAACTATTACAAAATACTACTATAAAACAAAACCACAATTGAGAAGTTTCTATCTGACATTTTAAAATTAACGTGTTAAAATACATTAAAAATATATATTTGCTGTTCAATACATGAAACCATAAAAACTTTTTTTTTTGTCTGTTCTACTGATGTAACTAACAAATCCTTCCCCCATTGCTTAACTTTTGGGAGTTTCATCATATAAATGTATCTTTCACAAGAAAATAAATAAATAAATAAAATCAAATATTTGATGAGCTGACATTGACTGAGTTGAGCTTGAATAAACATTCTGTATCTAATGGTGTACAATCCTAACAAATCACCACAATTTGATTGCTCCCTTTAGTCCAGAAAAAAAAAAAAAAACAGTTTGCCAACCATAAAAGTAGCTAAATATCTGAGCTTAAAACAGAGAGTCCACTCCGACCTGTGTCTGCCGGTGGCGACATGCTGGCGGCCTCCTGGGAGTGGATGTGATCGGTGACATCGCCCTGAAAGGGCTGGACGACCTGTCCTTTCCGTCTGCGCTGGTACCGTACGAGCTGCTTGTCAAGATTGTCCCCTGGAAACCAGCAGTCACCATTAGTCACACAGAGACAGGCAGACAAGAGCAACAGCTGTCCTTCTTTTCCACTCAGTTTTTTTTTTAATCTTTAAATAATTTACTCACTCAGACATGTAAAGATACGAGCAAATGTTTCATATCTTCAGCACTTACCAAGAGAAGTGGTTTTGAAGTGAGATGCTAAGACGCTGACTTTCCCTGTGATGAGCTCATAGCTTATTTCCTTCAGAAACTCGTTGGTTGTCAGCATCCCTTCTGCTAAAGCACGGGCTTGGTACTTTCCTGCATGTTTAGGATCGTTGTGAAATGATGTGCAGTAGTACTGACATGATAAGTTAAGAATAAATTAGTGTCAAACCCACCCAAAACGAGCACACAGAACTCGTTGCCGTTTATTTTCGAGGCGCATATAATGACCATGTAGGTTGGCAGGCACCGCTGCTGTTGTGGACCTTCGCTGAGAGAACGCAGGGACTCAGAAATGCCTTCCCCCAAGGAGTTGTGGGTAACGACCACTTGGACGCTTCCCCCGGAGACGCTCGCTTCTAGCCGAGCCAGCCACGGGAGCTGGGATGGGGAGATGGTGGGATTCCCGGGACAGCACAACATGGCCTTCAAAACGATCTGCTCCAACTCCTCCCGCAGAGGAATCTGCTCCGAACCTGCAGGAATCATTCAAGTTTAAACGGAAGTATTTGCTCTGTCCATGTGCATCGTCACTTCTCAATCATACACAATAAAACATAAATACAAGGCAACTTTTAAATGTGCTTTGAAGGTTTTGTGCTGGCTGTTCACCTAAACGTGCAAGGTACTGTAACGTGAGCAGGATCATCGTCTCCACACTGAGTAGCTGACTGCTGTGGAGGCCCAGTGTCTCCAGGGTTTTGTCTGTCAGCTGGCTGCTCTTATAGCAGCTGACCAGCAGGGGGCTCACTACAATGTTGCCAACATTCCCATAGAAATAAGGTAAAGTGCCATGACCTGAAAGCAAAAAGGAGTCGTAAATCATCAAGTTTTTAAACAATCACAAGTAGAAACTCAAAATGTTTCAACATACAATAAATAATTTGTTTAGTTTAGCTGTTTTTTTTTTGTTAATTTTCGATTTTTCAAAATATTTAACTTTAAATCAAAAATGTTCCTGCTCATTAATTTAATACAAAACATTGTTTTCTTACTTCAGCATACCTTTTTTGGTATCCTATTATGCTACTTTTAGCTTTTATCTATCGTTTTGACTTTTAGATTTAAAGCTAGCATTCACCTTCTTTTAGTTTTCAGCTCCAATTTTGTGTCTTTTAGTGTTTGTTACTACTAGATTTTTGGAAGAGTTGTGCTACTTTTACTTTTCAGCTGGCCTTTTGTTACTTTTATCATTTCGCTAGCATTCTTCTTTGTTTAGCTAGCTTTCTGTTGCTTTTAAGTATTGAATTTAATAGTTTGCGTTTTGCAGGTCTGATCTGAAAATGAGCCCTCGTGACTCAGTGAGAATAATCTGTATAAATAAAGGTTGAATGAATGAATTCTACTACAGTAGTCCTTCAATACTATGTGGTTTGACATTCAAAGACTCACTTGCGGGTTTTCAACGTAAGATTGTACACGACACACGATTGTCAACTTTAATATTAATCATGAGATTGGGACGGTACGGGATAAAAAGTTAATGAGCGCGGATGGGAGTGGAAACCAACCAATAGGACAAAAAAACAAAACAAACAAAAAACTTCGGATAGGTGCCACCATTTTGTAGTTTTCTTTCAATAAGCCTACACTGTAACGCAAGTAAAAAAAAAAACTACATGGTCCAGAAGCCAACAGTGCATCTGGCTGCTGCTTTCTGCCGAAATTCAAAAAACAGCGATAGAGGGAGCAAACACTAGCGGAGAAACTGATGTGGTATAAATAGTTTTGCAACACAATATCAGAAGTAGCGATCTATAAATTAAGCTCACAGAACTGGCAGGAAAAAGTCACAAATAATCCTGAAGCTGAACTTATAGTTCAAGATGTAGTAGTATCTTCAATGGTGAGTAACCATATACAATTTTGCAGTACTGTACAGTACTTATACGTATGTTGTTAAAATTATGTAGGTTTAAGAGTTTAGAACATTATTAAGAACATTGTAAGAGTGTGGGAAGTGTTTATAAATACTTAAAATATATATAAAGACTAAAATAAATATAGCGTTCCTACTGCGCAGTTCGACACATGTATCACAGTGGTGTCTGGAACGTATCTCCCGTGATAACCAAGGAACTACTGTACTATCCTTTAGTTGGTGTTTTGGTTTGAGTAAGTATTTTACTACTAGCTTGTTGCTACTTATACCTTTTAGGTAACTTTTTGTGACTTTTAGGTTGTAGCGAGCCTTTTGCTACTTTTACATTTTGCTACTTTTAGCTGTTAGCTAGTTTTGTGATTTTAGTCAGCATTTTGCTACATTTAGGTTTTAGCTAGTATTTTTGCTATCTTTAGCTTTTAGCTCAAGTTTTGTGTTTTCAGTCAGTTTTTTTGGTTACTTATAGGTTTTAGCTAGTATTTTGCTATAGTTAGTATTTTACTACTTTTGTCTTTTAGTTACCTTTTGCTACATTATTTTTTTTAATCTAACATTTTGCTATGTTAGCTAGTGTTTTCATTATTTTACCTTTAATAACTCAGTTTAAACCTTTTCATCAATTTTTTAAAAGTAATTAATCGCTCACGCTACAGAAATTGAAGTTTATTATATTTTAATTGAAGTAGTTCAGATGAAGTTAATGCATGCATATTTCCTGAGACAAAGACATATATAAAAAAGTCATCTACATTGACATTCTTATTGTTTTTCTATTCTGACATTTCATTTAATTTCACTTATTGTTTATTTATATTGGGACAAGTGCAAAGCATAAACAAATACCGTACACTACATTTATAGCCTGGGCTAATGCCAGTCCTTAGCTGGGCCTTTAGCAACATAAAAATAGTTTAAAATACAGTCTAAGAAGATTAAACATTACAATTTTAAAACAGTTCATAAAACAGAATTAAAAACAGACCAAAACAACATCATTAAAATAGTGACAGGTATTTATGACTACAAAACTGGTTCTCTTTCAAAAACTTCTTCAGAAGTCAGTTTCAAATCTGTAGGTAAGTTTTCCATATTGTAGCGACTTCGATCCACAAAACAAAGCCGCTGCAGGCTGAGTAGGTTTTGCTCTGTGACGCATCTCCATAGATCCATGCTGAATCCAATTTGTGTTTTGCATATTTATTAAAACTCAATGACTTTTGCCATTCAGCAAACAGCGCCCATATTAATTTCCATTGCTGGTATGTATGACTGAAAAAGTGACGGTCCTAAAGGGTGACGGTCAACAGAAAAGTTTACAAAAAAACCTACTAACCCCGCAGCTGGTGCCATAAATCAGATCAGCTAAGTAACCTGTGACCACGCCCCTCATGCAATTACCTGAAGGATAGGACAAATCTGAACACCTGTGCCACCTTAACAGTTAAACAACACATAACAGTCATTTTGGCTCTTACACATGTTAATCTCTAGCACAGAAAAAGCTGTTTGATCCAAGGAAGTTTTATGAAAAGAAACGAGTTTGGGAGCCCATAGATCTGTGAGGAACTAAAAGATCCCTGAGCACCTGAGGAGCCTGTCCATTTAAACATTACATAGGTGATATAGGTGGAAAAAAGTTACTACCAATCAGGATGACGGGGCGAACTCCTGAAGAGCTGAGCAGGTTCTCGGGGACGATGACGGTGTCACCTACGGAGACGGGCTGAGGCTGAATGACACCCACCACTGGTGGCTGAGGAGAGGAAACTGCTAAAACGGGACCTGGATGATTACAAAGATGAATGAATGTCAGGGCTTATGTACAGCTGCATCCTCAAATTTACATAATCACTGCCCTTTATTCTTTTTGTTGTATTGTGATCACAGATGTAAAGTGGCCCAAACACAACAAAACTTTAGATTGATTAAACTAACTGGATAGATATTTGTATTTCATTAAATGTAACCCCTGTATACCTTTAAATGACCTAAATGTACCTCTGTGCATGCTTTAGTATTTCCAAATTCTAAGATTATGCTGTTTAACTTGGTTGCTTGTCTGCAGCGCTCTCCCTTCTTCCATCAGTGTGAATAAAAAAGCCTGGTCTGCAGCTCCATTAGGTTTACCACTTATATCAGTGTGTTTTCACTTTGCATTACTTTTCAAATGGAGTTCCTGATGCAATAGATCTGTTTTGACAGGCCAACATTTGTTGGAAAGCTCGTCTTGCACCAGTAACATTAGAGCAGCTGTCATTATCTTGAATAAATCAACCTGAATGTTGTCTCTGACATCAGTAGTAGCCACTCGAGACAACGCATTTGAGTCCTATAGATGCAGTCAGGTGGACTATAAATGCATCATTGAACCAGTTCTGAGGAAAATCAAAAAGTGTGATTGGTACATGTTCTGAGCTACTCACTGTGTCTGCACAGGACCTGATTTATCCAAGTCATGGTAATGCAGAATGCTTGAACAAAAATAAAACAAAACTGAGCTTCAAAGCTTGAAACTGCCTGATCCTTTGAAAATGATTAAAAACATCACTATTCTGAATGCAATACAGTAGTCCCTCGCTACTTTGCGATTCAATTTTGGCGGACTCGCTCTATTGCAGTTTTTCAAAGTAAGATTGGACATGACACACAATTGGCCGATTGATGGATGAGCCACAAGATCCGCATGGATTTTTAAATTTTGAATTAATTATTTTAAATTATTTAGCACCTGCTGCACCTGTGTGCAGCCCACATGTGCAGGGAGAAGCTTCCTCCTGGTGCATGCTGATCTCTGCTCTGCATCAAAGAAGTGGGTGTATATATGTATATGTATATATACATATAT
>NC_056506.1:31223174-31240541 GCF_014905685.2 Nematolebias whitei
AGCATAAGCACTGAAAAAAATTAGTCCACGCCCACCTGCTGTGTGGGCCCCACCCGGTCCGTATAAATTACGTTAAGAGCGGGAAATCGGCTCCCAAAATAGCTTTTTTCTTCAGCCATTTAGGAGCCAGTGAGGCCCGACGCTTAAAGGGCTACGCCTATATTCATAGAATCTGGGGTTACAGTACGTAACCAACGTTCTATTTCATATAGGCTTCGCCCTTTAAGGCTGTCGCTGATGGTTTAAGGGCGAAGCGGATGTGGTCCTCGCCTCACTGGGTCCATTCGAACACAGTAAGAAGCGGAAGCTTGCCCAAAAAACGTCTTGTCACTCAGCTCCCCGTGTGCATAAACTACGCATCGCGTAATTATGTGCCATGCACAGACGCATGTTGTGTAACTATGCGTTCTGACAAACATGAATACCCCGGAAAAACTTTCAACATGAAGAAGAAGTTGAAAAGAGGGGGGGGGGGGGCATGAACCAACTGGTTCATGGCTGAACAGTATAAACAGATTAATGTCCATGAATTGATCAATAATCAAATGAACTGATTGTTAACAATAATCATGAACTGATTAGTGACAATAGAACCAAAATCACAGACACGACTGTGACTGAAAACAACATCTCACACTGTAATGCATGCAGACAGAAGTGAGTTTAAACAGAGTTCCATGAGAACAACAATATTCATTCTGTTAGGGCACTAAGGACAGAATGTGTCATGGAACGAGCCGTTACATCACGTAGGTAAAAGCGAATAAATGAGCAGGGTGTTGACCATGCAGCCGCAGTGCAAATGTCCTGCATTGACATACCATTATGCAGAGCAGTCGAAGATGCGATACCCCTGGTCGAGTGTGCTTAGAGGTTGACAGGAGGCCCTAAATCTGATGCTCTGTAGGCTTCAGAAAAAGGCCTCACACAGCCAGTGTGACAAGCGCTGGATGGATAACGGCGACCTGCAGAAGCATCTCTATAATGCACAAACAATTGTTGAATTTGAACGCATTGCAGCTGTGCGCGTTACGTAACACGTCAACGCCTGCATCGGGCAGAGAAGATTAACAGATGCTTCCCCTTCTGATCTGTGGGGGGGAAAAAACCCCTCCAACGACATCACTCTTGATTTAAAAGAGCTCGTGATGTTTTAGGCATAAAAGCTGGGTTGGTCTTAAAACAGCTGAGCTGCCCGTCAGCCTAATTCTAAGGCATGACGAAACAACAGAGAGGGCAGATAATTACTTACCCTCTTAGCGGGTGTTAAAACCAGCAGCAGGACTGTTTAAAGAGACAAGAATTTAAATGAAAACTGATCCAGAGGCTCAATTGAAGCTTTGATCAGGGCTCGCAGGACCAGCGTTAAATCCCACTGTGGAACAAGTGGGCATGAAACAGGCCTACATCTCTGAACACCTTTTAGAAACCGCTTCATCAGCGGGTGATTAAAAGCTGTTCTGTCTCCAAACCCTTTGTGGCAGGAAGAGATGGCTGCAACGTACGTTAAAGCGTACTGAAAACCAACTCCCTATCCATCAGGTGTTGTAGAAAAACAACACGCTGCCTAAAAAGCATGAAGTGGTCTCTAAACCTTCTCTGTACACCAGCGCTGACAAGCCGTACCCTTGATGTGTACAGAACTGTGGTAGATGCAGCACGTGAATCTTGAATTGTGCACACTATCTCCTGAGGGAGACCCATCCTCTAAGTGGGACCGCTCAGCGGTCAGACCCACAGGTGTTGACCTATTTCTGGGTAACTCTTGGTCGCTCCTCCTGCCTGAAGGAGAGCATCCTTCCTCCACGACAGTTCCACGGCGACCCCACAACCGACGTTGCAGGCCTGGGAACCATAGTGCGTTCACACGCCGGGAGCCACCAGGAGAGCTGTCAATCCCTCCTCCTGAACTCGGTTCATGGACCGTAAAAAAAACAGAGGAGGTGAGGGAAAAGAAACGCGTAAAAAGCGTTTTGGGCCACCGACTGTGAGCAAATGCGTCCCCCCCAGCGATGGATCGTCTCGCGGGCTCAGGGAAAAAACCGTAGTTGACATTGCGCGTTCTTCTCGCGTCGCAAACAGGTCCACAGCTGCTTTGCCAACTTCTGCTGTGTCTGAAAAACATCAGATCCGGATGGAGGATCCGGTCCACATAACGTGGGCCGCCCTTGGACGTCACATCAGCCCCTCTGTTCAGAACATCGGATATGTAAACTGCTCTAATAAAAGCAGGTTTGATGAACCCAACTCAGTAGCTTCCGCGCAATGTGTAACATCTGGGCTGAACGCACACCCCCCTGGCGGTTTATGTACGCAGCAGTCACCATGTTGTCTGTGTGAATCAACACGTGTTGATTCTGTAGCACGGGAGCAAAATGTTGAATCACATTCAGCACTGTGCGACACTCCAAAACATTGATGTGGGCTGATGTGCGGTGGGGCCACAGCGCCCCTACTGCTTGAGATAGGCATGTTCCCCCCCCCAACCTGACAGAGACGCGTCCGTGAAGACTGACACGTGACGTGGGTCTGCTGACGGGGACTCCCTCTGACAGAGCCAGGGTGTTTCCCCAGTGTCGGAGGTCTGCTCCCATGGAGGGAGGGACAGTGATCATCCGTCTCTTTTGTTTTACTGGATCCACACGCAGACGCGTAAACCACCTCTGGAGGCGTCTCATGTGTAACACACCCAGCGGGACCACTGTGTGAGCTGATGACGTCATTCCCAACAGCTTCATGACGGAGACAGCTGTTACCACTTTGCCAGGTCTTACGTGGCGTAATTGGTTTTTAGAGTGTCGATTCTTGTTTGTGATAAACGAGCCGTCATGGTAATTGAGTTTAATTCCACTCCCAGATAACAATTATCTGGGCCGGGAAAATCGAGCTCTTCTTCCAGTTATGGCGAAACCCAGATTTAGCAGGTGTGATGCTAACACCTGAGCCTGTATCAATGCTTCCTGTCTGGAGTGAGACAGGGGCAGCAGGTCGTCCAGGTAAAAACAAAACTCTCATCCCTGCTTGTGCAGTGGATGCAGGGCTGTCTCCACACACTTTGAGAACGTACGAGGCGCGAGGGAGTACCCAAAAAAGGCAACCTGTTGTACTGGTACTTCATCCCTTGAAAGGCGAAACGCAGAAATTTTCTGTGTTTTGGGATGATTGGTGTGTGAAAATAGGCATCTTTTAAAACGATGGAGACAAACCAGTCGTTTTCCTGGATGTTGTCCAACAGCTGTCTGTTCATCAACATGTGAAAAAATCTGTTCATGATCGCTTTGTTGAAAGCTGACAGATCCAGAATCGGTCTCATCCCTCCGGTCCTTTGGGGACCAGGAAGTAGCGTGAGTAAAACCCTGTGTTTTCCTCCTCGTTGGGAACTCTTGAGATTACACCTTTTATCAGAAGCTCTTGGACTTCTGCATTTAAGGCTGAGACTTGGTCTGGTGATGACAGGACCGTCTCTATAACTCCTCCGAACGGAGGGGGTCGGGTTGCAAACTGCAGCGTGTAACCCTTGCATAACACTCTGTCCATCCATCTGTCCGGTGAGCATGTTTTTAACCACTCTGCGTGACGTTCGTGGAGTGGACGTGCGTTTAAATGATGTGCCGTGTTTTGAACGGATGTCATCCAAACCTCCGCCTCGACCGCCGTCATGCGTCGCGGAAATGTTTTCCGCGTGACCCAAGGCGAGGCTTTCTCGAAAGGGCTGTTCTGCGCGCGCCCGCGCGCTGTGACTGGATCGCGGACCAACCTTCATGTCCGGGCGGGGCGGTGTGTGCTGAGGCGAGGCGTGTGTCAGCTGATGAAGTGAAGGTTGTGAGCCTCGCGGGAGCGCACGTTTCCTCTGGAGGGACGCGCGCCGCTCTCGCTGAGGGCGGGGCCCGTCATTGGATTCATTCAGCTGTCTCACGCTTATGCCGCCGTGAGCTGCTGATCGCTGGGACGCGGTGGATGACGGCCACTCGCGTTCATACAGGAGAGGCGTGTGTTGTTTTCGCTGAGAGCAGGGACCTCCACCGGACCCGGCCTGCGGTCCCACATTTATCCCGATGTGGGCCGGTGAGCGCCGGGCAGCTGTGCGTGCATCATCGACACAGTGCCGTTGGATGGAGGCTGCTTGTCTCGCTCGGGAGCGCGTTAACACCGTTGGGAGGTGATCGTGCGGGTCTGATTGACAACAAGTTATTTCGCTTACCGTGGTGTCACGTGAGCGTCTGGGCATGTGAAGGAGCGGCGGTGGATTTAAAAAACCTTTATTTAAGGACACCGGCTCTTTATGAGTGGAGGGTGTGTGTGTAGCGGCTGTGAGCTCATCCGAGCTTACAGACTGGCTAAAAACAGGCATTTTGATCTTTGAAAAATCATTTATTCAATTCCTGTGTCATTTATACACACATCCTCCGCAGACCGTCATTTCTTAAAACTTCTCCCCCGTGAGCTCTGCGGTTTGTTTGCTCCGAGCGCCGTCTGCAGGCGATCTCTGGGGAAAACGCTGAAGTGCAGGCTGCCGGACTGAGGAGGGGTGGTCTCTGGCGGGCGGGGCTGGTGGTGGAGCTGGGCGAGACGAAGCTGCTGCTGCCGTGGAGCGTCGATGTTTCTGCCTCTGCTTTTGACGATCTCTCCAGCGGGCTGGAGGACGGAATGAGCCGCGCGGCTAGATGAGATGGCGTACAGCTTCCGACGTCTCCTCCGACTGCTTCGAATTCGTCAGCATGGACGTCAAGCTGCTTCCGAACAGCGCGTCCGATGAGATGGGGCCCTCCATCCGGTCTTTGTGCAGCTTTTCCGGCAGCAATGGAGAGTGACGGAGCCAGATGGAACGTTGGATTACCGTCATCCATGCTACAATCCTCGACAGGCAAACCGAGGGAGCGGCGCACATGTTGAGGATGGCGTCTGCCGATCTACACAGGGAGCTCTTTGTCTCCTCCGGCAGGTCTGAGGTCTCAGCCTTTTCGACATGCTAAATGCTAGCAGCGCATGTTGTTGCTAACTGCGGTTGCCTGAAAACACGTCGGTGGGCTCGATTGGAGAGCTTTGGTCGCCGTCTGGTTCCTCCGGAGGGACGGGACGCTGCTCCGACCTGGACAGCTTCGCTCCGGAAGCTTCCGCGAGGCTTGGCTCCAGGGGAGGGAACCGAGGAATAGCGTCAGTTGCCTTACAGAAGGAGTTCTTTGTCTCCAAGGCAGGTCTGCGGCCTTCAGTCCCTTGGACATGCTATATGCTAGCAGCGCACGTTGTTGCTAACTGCGGCTGCCTGGAAAAGCACGTCAGTGAAAAATAACCTTTCCGCCGATCATCCGAACTGGCGGGAAAAGGCGAGGGACGTAGAAAAAAGGGGTCCCTTCATGTCAGCCTCCTCCCGGGTTCCGCCGGGCAACCCCTGAGGGCGCTGTCGGCCGGGAGCGGTGTGATCGCCGATGCGAAACGAGGTGGGATGGGGTGAGCATTCACTCAGCCCCCCTCCACCTACACTACGCTCCCCGGGAGGGAATGAGCAGCGGGGGCTGCAGCTGAGCACACCTTGCCCCGGAGGAACCATCCGGTTCGCCCCGAGGGTCGGCGATAAGAGGAAAAAACACAAGATGGCGTTGTCCAGCGTGTAGTGACCTGTCACTGGGAAATGTTCCACGAAGCTTACCTTGGAATAAGACTGCTGTCATCTTCTCCTCGGGGAGGAGAACTCACCGGACGACCGGAGGTCGACTGCCGGGCCAAGCATCCTTCACAAGGTTGGTCATTTACACAATTTATCTTCTTTGTTCTTCTGACAGTGCTATATTAGCTCGCTGAAGAAAAAATGGGAGCCGATTTCCCGCTCTTAACGTAATTTATACGGACCGGGTGGGGCCCACACAGCAGGTGGGCGTGGACTAATTTTTTTCAGTGCTTATGCTGCGCATAACGGGATAAACCATCAGCGACAGCCTTAAAGGGCGAAGCCTATATGAAATAGAACTTTAGGTTTTTAAGCAACTTTCAGCAAAATAATTCAGCAATCAGAATTCACACTGCATTTTCACAGGAAATGCTATTTCTCTAGTCATTAAATTATATTTTGTGGAAGAGGACTGTTTGAAAGTTTATAATGTCATTATCTAATGTTCTCTGCTTTTACTTTATACTTTGCTTTTAATCTTTCATTCATTTCTGTCTTTGCTTTTTGTTGCTCCCAGTCATTCATCTTACTCTGAGCAAGGACTCACATGTTGGATATAAATCGTGTTCATTAGTCCTGTTTGTGACTGAACTTATCAGGAGCATATTTTGACTTGTTGGAGGTCCATTCTACATTTCTGTGCATGTCGCTAGTGCAGGTTTCAGATCATCTGCAGACTGATTTGTTGGCTTTGAGATATTTTCCAATAAGTTAAGGCCTAGGCTGCTTCCATGCAGTGGGACTTTAAGCTTAAAGTGAGCTGCCTAACTATATTTAACAAAAGTGTGATATATTTTTGGACTTGTCCCCCCTTTAGGCTTAGCCCTGCCTCTTATTGTAGCATGTTTTGCCTTCAAATGCTGCTGAAGACAAAATGATAGCTTCACGTGCAGGGCAGGATGTAGGCAGCAGCCGGTGGTGGTGTGAGGAGGAGGAGGAGAGGGGAGGAGGAGGAGGAGGAAGGGGCGCAGCCAGAGCTCACGTTCATTAACGACCACCGACAACCGGGAAGCCGGAGCCTCCTCCCGGCGGCATCACAGCCTCACGCAGCCGGGGATCATGGTCGCAGCGCGGGCGTCCCTCTCCTCGTGTCCGCCGGCGGAGTGGATCTGCTGCCTGGATAAAAGGTGGGTGACGGTCGGCCATCCCTCCTCGTGCTCTTTTCATTCATTTCTTTCATCTGTGTGCGGCGTGAGCGAGCTGGGTGACGTTCTTCAGCCTGTGAATTCTGTCACCGCTGGTTACAAAGACTGAAGTCCTATTTAGGAAAACATGTTTTTTTCTGTATTCGGTCAAAAAAAAGAAAAAAAAGAGGCGTTGGTGGCCTCCAGATTCACTGAGCTCTTACTGCGCTGTGATGGATGGATGAGACCCACATGGTTTATCTGCAGACCATAGCAAGCCATGCATAATTAAAATACAACTGTAGCACTTGTGGTATGCTTCACTGAAATAAATAAATAGGAGAAAGGCCGTTTTTGTTTTTCAGTGTTATTTCAGGCTTTGTCACATTTCTGCATGCCAGGCTGCACATGACCAGGGAAAATAGCCTAACAAAAATAACATAGGGACAAATTTGATCTAAAATTATTTTTCTAAATGACTGAGTCTGTGTCCTAATGATATTAAAACTGGGGTGTGGGGGCAGTAATTACTGCAAATGATGGACATAGAATGGTCTATAAGATGTGCACCCCACAGCACAAACACCCACACATATTGGGCACATCTCTGACACATCACTCCGTTACTATTGGCAACCTGAAGCTACCATCTTGTCCTCTCATCCACATCTGGAATGAAACCAGAGGCATGAAGTGCTGGGCTGACACATTTAGTCACATTAAATATGGCCCTATTTAGTTATGAGGCTGAAACCAAGCGTTGCTTTCATCATTGATTATTCTGAGTGGTTATTCTTTGGTTATTTTAAACAATGACAAAAGCCTCTTGGTTTAGTAAAATCTAAGACTGAAATGTGCTAATTTTGTTCAGCTCCAGTTGGAAAGTTGAAACCAATGAACTTCAGGGATTATTGCTTTTAAATTGACTGTAAAATTGTCTGAATGCTTGATTTCAACTATAAAATATGTTGGTGCAGTGCTGTGTATGTTGAGCTAAATGCAGCTGCTCTGCAGTGGAAGGTGGGAGTCGATACAGCCGGGATGGACGGGACAGGATGTTGTTGTGGAGCACTCAGTACTCCTCAGCTATCCACCTCTTATTCAATCAATGTTCTACACAGGAGTGTGTGTGTGTGTGTGTTTGATGCTTTCATCTAGAGTATAAACTGTTGATGTGAAGAAGAGTGGGGATGAGTGGACATAAACAAAAAGTTTAAGATCTACTGTACCTTTCTAAACACATTCATGTGGATTTATGCACTTATTGTGATGTATACATGGTAAGAGATGATAGTCAACCTCCCCCCCCCCACACACACACACACACACACACGCACACACACACTCATATCTAAAAAAACTATAAGCATAAATAACTGAGAGTAGTTTAAAGATGTACTAATAAAATGGAAATGGTTTTAAAAATGTGGTTATTGAAAAAAACAATATATTTGGGTTAAACTTTTGTCAAATATTAGGAAAATTGTAGTGTTATGAATAATATACCTGTACATAAAAATCAATTAGTAAAGTTATTTATCTAGAGATGGTGATGGAGATGGTCGTGGATTTCAGACGGAACAACCCCACCCCCACCCCCACTCCCACCCCGAACATAGGAGTATCTGTGGTGGAAGTGGTCTCCAGCTACAAGTACTTGGGTGTGCACCTGAATGACAACCTCAGCTGGAGCTACAACACGACCAGCATGATCAAGAAAGTTCATCAGAGACTTCCTCAGGCAGCTGAGGCGAGCTGGACTGGGAAGCTCAGTCCTCACCTCCTTCTACAGGTCCAGCATCAACGTGTGGCATGGAGGCTGCACAGCTGCAGAAAGAAAAGCTTTGCAGAGAGTGGTGAAGGCTGCACAGAAGTCTGTTGGAGTCAGTCTCCCCACCATCACAGACATTACACCTCCAGATGCAGGAATAGGGCCACCTGCATTATGAAGGACCCCACTCACCCAGCACACACACTTTTTGCCCCGCTCCCCTCAGGCAGGAGGTTGAGGAGCATTAAGTGCAGAACCACTAGACTGAGGAACAGCTTCTACCCTGAAGCCGTTAGACTCATGAATCCCTAATCAGGATTATCACTGTGGAAAAAAAAAATCTTTGTAATGCCACTTGATTGTTGATATGTGCTGCTGACTATCCATGCTGCTGATCTCCTGCTGCTGATTTATTTCATGAGGCTGCGTTCATTCATACTCATCTGCTCACACGGACTCATGTTCGTGCTGCTGCTGTTCAGCGTATTTCTTAGTTCATATCTTAGATCTTACTACTTTATTTTATAATTTATATTTTTGTTGGATGTAACTGGGACTTTGTGTACACAATTTCGTTCTACCACATGTGATGCGAATGACAATAAAGAACCTTGACCTTGACCTTGACCTTGATCAAAGTAAGGAAACACCTTACAGTCTGAGTAGTCAGCTACTCTGCTGTAAAACAAAATAAGCAAATTTGCATAACCACAACCAGCCTTCTTTTTCTTTTCCATCAGTATGACTATACACTAATACATGTAAACAGTATGTACATTTATTAGTATATACATGCACTAATACATGTACATACTGTTTCTTTCTTTTATCCTTATTTAAGTTATACATGTCTGTCTATGCCGCGAGTGCTTGAAACAAAAGTCAAATTCCTTGTCTGTACACAAGCTTGGACAATAAAAGTGATTCTGATTCTTTTTCTGGTATAGATAGCATGATTTTCAAATATTTTGAAATTGGTTTAGTAATTGCTAAATGTTTTCTTTAATAATCAGGCCCTTCTTAAAGGCTGTCATTGTAATGTCTTGGGAGACCAGCCCCCCCACCCCACTGAAAAAAATAAAACCAAGTACCGGTAAGACAAAACCTGCATGCACTGTTTTCTCATTGATGTTTAATGTTTTCTTATATGAAAGGTTGTAAGCAGAACTTGTGAACATCTGCCAACTTCATAATCTTGCTACTTGTTTTGTTTTTTATGACGTGTGCTGTTGCTGCCTGTTCTTGGCCAGGTCACCCTTGTGAAAGAGGTCTTGATCTCAATGGGATTTTTTCTGGTTAATTAAAGGTTTAATAATAAAAAAAACTACCAAGTGTGTGTTTTTTTTTTTTTAATGAAAATAGCCAAAGTGACTAAAAATAGGACAACAATGGTGACGCCCATGAAGAAGTCTCAAATTTGATGTATTTGTATATATTTATGCACAGATTTCATGTATGCAACCCAAAAGTTCAAGTTCAAGAATCTTTATCATCCCTGAGGGGCAATTTGTTTCACAGTCAGTAGACACGCAAAACATTCATACTACACAAGACGGTGAGACATTAAAATAACAGTACAGAAGTCTGATCACTACAGGGCTGAATAAGTTTTTCAGTCTTTTCGTCCTACATCTGGGCTGCAGATACCTGCATCCAGATGAAAGCAACCTGAACTCACCATGGAGTGGTGATCAGGATCTGCCAGAATCAGCCTGACCTTATTCACTGACCTCTTCTTGTGTAGATCAGTGAGGTTCTGTAGGGCTATGCCAGCAGTTTTGCTGCACATTCTGACAATCCCCAAGAGTTTGTACCTATTTTTGCATGTCAAAAATCCAAACCAACAGATGAAGGTAAATGTTATACGAGACTCACTAAAACATGAATAAAACATTCTCATAAAAGTAGAATCAACATTAAAACCACAGAGCTTCCGATAAAAAATACATTCTCTGATGGACCTTCTTACAAAATGAGTTCACATGAGCATCAAAGACAGCTTAGTTTGAAAACTTACCAGGTTTAAAAGCGTTGCAGGAACAGAGTGCCAGTGTTTGAATGCAGATCTCTGTCTTTATAGCAACCTACCACCCTGTACAATCTCAGATATTTATCCTTGACAGTTGTCCTGTTTAATTTTTCTCTTTTCTCTTGCGTTTAGCAGCAGATTCTTATATTACCATCTAAACATCTTCTCTGAGAATTTGCTCTTGTCCCATTCCACCATGTTTGTTTACCTTCACAGACTACAACCAGCCTAATGTAGGTCAGTCACGTGACTCAAGCTTCCACGCTGTTTTCCAAGTGCTTTATTTACATTGAGTGCACTCCTGCATTTTAAAATCGCATATCAATATATTAGAAAATTTACTTGAGTAAACTCTTTCAAACTGCACCAGTCGTTATAATTCAAGATAAGCTTTTTTTCATGTTCGATTTCATAGTTTGCAACCATTATCTTTAATGTTTACTTTATCATTGTAGTTGAGTGGATCAAAAACAAAGCTGTGTTTTCGCTCATTAATATTCAGTGTTTTTAGCAGGATCTCAGGTTTTTAACGGTGATGACAATAAGTGGATTCATTCATACAAATAAGGAGTTTCTGTTGCTTGTCGTATTAATCTGCGTGTGCAATAAGTGTGTTTATCATGAAACTGACACCAGTCAACCTATGAATTTATCTGGAAACTGTAACATTTTAACAGATGGATTTTCTCCAAAACAGTCTGCAGAACCTTCTGCTGTCTCTCAGTTTTCTCTTCAGTGCTGGTCGGTTTGTAAATCCTCCGTGTATGTGTGTGTGCTGCCATGATTTGTTGTTGAAAGCTGAGATCTGTGCTGACATTAGCATTGGGTGTGTGTGGGGGACAGTGGCTGATGAAAGAGACGTTCCAGAAAATGGAGAGGGAGAGAGAAAAGAAGGATGGAAGGAGAGTGAAGCAAGGCAAACACCTCTCAGGTCATGTTCATATCACACCATGAGGGACACTGATTTCTCTGGACTGACAGAGATAAATAAAATGTAGATTTTAACCAATCATAACAGAAATAGTCATTTTAATGAAATCAAGTGAATAAAGGGTGATCCTTCTTGTTTTTTTTCTGCTGTAATGTGTAGGAGTCTGTCTGTCTGTCTGAACCATTAACCCATGAAGCTCTGTCTGAGCGCCGCAGGCAGGAGGTGGATGATGAGTCAGACTAAAAACAGCAAGGAAAACATAGACGTCCATCTGTTATTGGGCTGATGTTTTGCTGCCAGGTACAAAGAACAATATACTGCAGGGTATACTGTATTTATAGTACTGGAGATGAATGGGATTCTGTACTCCTCTATTAAACAGAAAGTAAAGAGGTTATTTTGTGATTGGTGGCATTTCATAGACAGAAGAAAATAATAATAAAAAAAAAATCAAGCCATCCATTTGTCTTATTTGGCCTTACCAATCATGTTTTGAGGAAAAAATGCAGACATATCGAGGGACAGCGACAAATAGGTGGAGAACAGAAGAACGTGTAGAATACGCAGACAAAGATGAGTGCTGGGGGGCAAGAGAAGACAAAAAAGCAAAAGAAGAGGGGATAGGCTGCCTCGCTTCTGTGAAGGAGCTCTCAGTGCATTAGCTCTGCTGTATAAAACACACACACAGACACACACACACTTAAATACGAGGATGAGTCACTAGCAAAAAAAAGGAGAAAATAAGTGAATGAGCGCTTCTAACTGCAGCGTGTTTTCCTGTGAGACGTTGCAGCGCTGGAGTTTTTCACCGCCACGTCGCAGAGCAGAAGGTTTAATCTGTCAGATCTCACTTTTCTCTGTGTGTGTGTGTGTTCTTGTGTCTGAGCACATTTTGTAGCTTTCCAACAACTTAATTGTGGGTGCTCTCAGTGAGATTAGAAGCGTATTAGAAATAGCAGCAGTACAAGGTCTTACATTAACACCCAGTGGGGGGCCTGTGCAGAGAAAAATGGCACTCGCAGCTCTCTTTTGCTATTGCTGAGACACTAGAACAGTAGAGCTCGTGCACACACTCACAAGATGCTCACACACAGAGACACAAAGAGGCCAAAATAACACAATAAATACAACACTGCCTTTTCCTTAAAGGACATTTCATTTATTTGACTGTTTTAGCCCATTGACTGCTAATAGCATTTACTTGTTAGGCTATAGCTAATCAGACAATACTGGAAAGGCTTTGTTTGTAAGATGGTGTGCTTTTATACATCATAGACAATATTTATACTTTACCATTTTACAATGTGTTGTTTTATTTTATTTTATTGTACAGGCCTTCAGAGCGCTCGGGGGAAGACGTGGACATTATTCTGACCAGACTGAGAGAAGTCAAAACCTTCCAGAGATTTCCACCTCCGCTCCTACTACAGATCTGTGCCTGCGCCTTCTACGAATGTTTGGAGAAAGGCATCACATGTATGTACATGTACACAATGAAACATACTGTCCTGTGACATCTATAGATGTGTTGCCATCTGCGTCATTCTGGCCAATAGAGAAAACACACAATATATACAGTAGTCTGAACTTATCTGACCTTCCTGCAGCTCTTAGAGACTGTCTAAATGGTGATGCACTATGGTGCAACAAAACAAAAACAAACCAATAACAACAAAATTAGAAGATTGTTGTTTAATATTAAATTATTCAAACCTCTTGAAAAACCTTTGTATGATCACATCGGATTATTGCATCATCAATTTACTTGTAAGTTTAGTCACAAAGTAAACCTACAGATGTAAAAAAAAATATCTTTACATTTTATAAAATTGAAACTGATACAGTCATTTATGGTAATTATTTAGCAATAATAGCTACTAATTAAAGATGTAACAAACTTGGCATTAAACTCTTGCAAGTGGAAGTAGATTTATTTCTTTTAGACAGGAATGAACAATTACAAAATTGGACTGTTTAATAGGGATGCACGATATTGGATTTTTGGCCAGTATGTTAAAACTTATTTGGTCGATAATCGTTACCGATATGTTTTATATACTTTCCTTTGTCAGAACATAGCCCTCTTATTTAGGCTTATTTGCTACAAATATTGTGTAAGAGCTGGTGACATATATTCAGTAACAGCCATATGCATTGCACTTTAACTTATATTAAATGAAAAGTGTTAAATGTTATTTATTAGCATTAGTCACCTGCGATGCTGTCTCAATTGTGGAGGCTTGCTCCAGGTTCCTAGTTGCAGTGTGGGATCCTCTGCACTCTTGTGCATGAAGGACATTAAGTTCTAAGTTTTTGTCTATCCGTTGTGCTGTAAGACTAATCATGCTAACGGGGCTAACACGACATCCAAATGTCTGTGGTAAAACTCACCCAAGTGCTATCAGCTATTAGCTTCTCAATGACGTTGGAAATGACGGCTTGTAACTTGGGTAAGGTTACGTCGGAAAAATATCTCAAACTGGGGACGATGTAGCGAGGCTCAACATAGTCCCAAAATCAAAATCAACGGAATCCAATATCCTCAACCAAAAAAACAAACAAAAAAAACTTCCACACCGCCGACATTTTGACTTCTTCCTCTCCGCCGTGATTAGATCAGGTATGTGTGCGTGACGTCATCACGTTGGGCTGCCGCTGCAGGCATCCTCGTCACTGGGTTGTCATGCAAAAGCAGCGTATTTTATATTGGTGAGTTATTTTGATGGAATGTCCAATATTTAACTTTAACGCTAATATCGCCGATACCATGCCGATAATATCGTGCATCACTACTGTTTAATAAATAGAATTTCTACCATTTGTAGAAAATTGACTGAGAATGCGTTTTATCAAAGCAACTTATTATAAAACTATTATAGAACTATCTTTATGGAATATTAAACACACCATCTGCATTAATTAGGATGATTACCCCCAAATATTTTTATTTTGTGGCAAAACTACATGTATAATCACAGCTGTGGTGTTCATTTTTGAGTTTACAGATTAGCACAATTTGCTGGATCAAGACAAAGCTGAGAAATAAAATGGTTTATGATGCAGCTCAACATTTTAGTTCATCTTGATGAGCAGTTGTCACATGTGGTTGATCTGGCTGGAGGTGACCTGCAGCTGTTCCAGTGGTGTTGTTTCACTACTGCAGATGCACAGTTGTGGAATGATCGACATTTATTAGCATGACTGGATTATTCTGCATAGATCGGCCTAAAACTGACCCGGACGCCTCCGTTCAGTCATCTATAAACACATGTGGGAATAACTTGACTTTTTTAAATCTTTTATAATCCTGAACATCAAAATTATTTAACAGGAGGGAAGGTTTCTGTTGACCTGAAGAGTGAGCCGTGGTTTGTTTGCTACAATTTATCAGTGATTAAATATAAATAAAATAACTTTCCCAGTGCTAAAACCAACAAAACAATACTGGTAGTTCCTTTTTAAATGAGAGCTCCAACACAAAACAATCCAGATGTTCTGAATATTTATTTTCTCAGAGCAAACAAGTTGAATAAATGATTCATTTAAACAGCAGTGTTTGTTTTACATTCAGGGGTGGCAGCATGTATTAAAAAAACACATAAATAGGGTTAAGTTAAAGCTTATGCTATTGTCTCATGTAAGTTTCTGTGTGCAGTGTTTCGACAGGGAGATATAGGCACAAGTTGGTATGCTGTCCTGTCTGGTTCCCTGGATGTCAAAGTGTCCGAAACTGCCAATCATCAGGTAGGACTCCTTTAGTCATACTTCCATCAGTGTGAATAATTGCTTCAATCAAAAGGAAATAACTGGATGGCGTTATTTCATTTTTTTATGTAAAATGTAAATGATTGTATTGTTTGTTTTTGTCCCGTATTGGATTGTTTTTGTCATCCACCATCTAATCAGGAGCCAGGCGTCTCTCCATGTCCTCCTCATGCGCTGCTCTTGTACGACTCGCCTCAATGCTGACATTGTTCATGCCTCCCTGCCTAAATATGCTGGAGCAAACTGCCGCAGCTCAGAAAACAAGTCCACTGAGGATAGTGCTTTCTGAAACACTGTCTGTTAGCAATAGTGTCAAATGAGGGTTATACTACAGGAGAATGACATGTGGGAGAAGAACAATAGATTGGTCTAAAGTGAAAGACAAAAATAAAAAGCTCATCCGTTACAATTTGTCCTTTTCATGTATGGAGCCTCAAATTGTCACTGGTGGCCTAGATTTATGGCTATATTTGAAATGTCAGACTGGACAAATGAAAAGGTTTTTATAGCTCAAAGAACATCTGTCTAAATCAGTAGTCAGTGTTTGAGTGTGTGGTTGCAGCGTGTCCCCAGTCTGTCCAGTTATATCCAGGGCTCAGAGGTGTTTGCTTTACACAGGAATCCGTTCATGTGCATCACATATTAGGATTTATCTGCACTTTTTAGCTCTGTCTAAAAGATAATGAAGAAAATATATTGCTTGTGCCCGTCACTGTGATGTTTCACAGCAGAGTAATTCCTGACACGTTGCAGCTAACTACTTTTCATCTGTCACAGGAGCAGTTTAAATCGTTTTGTCATGCCCGTGTATGTGCAGGATGCTGTCACTATCTGCACGCTGGGGATCGGGACGGCCTTTGGGGAGTCCATCCTGGACAACACTCCTCGTCACGCCACCATTGTCAGCAGAGAGACCAGCGAGCTGCTTCGCATCGAACAGCGGGAGTTCAAGAGCCTCTGGGAGGTGAGAAATGAACGTGGGAAAAAAAGCTTGAACTTTTATTTCGTTTTCTTTGATACTGCTGTTTTCAGTCATCCTTCTGCTGCAGTTGTGCTTTTACCCACAAGAGGGCTGTCGACCGTTATTTGTTCCACCTATTCACTGCAGACCTTGGACAATCAGCAGTGAGCTGTTTCAAAAACAAAGAGCAGCTCGTATGGTGGTGTTGCTTCTGTATCACCACTGATGGCTGTTGTTTTGTGATCAAGGTGTTTTAGCCATGAAAAATTAGCTCCTGTGTGGGGGGTATCTAGACGTGCTTCAAAGTCTCTAAACAAGACTAAATACAAAAAATACAGTCGGCAGTTGAATATGATGTTTACAGAGACAAGTGATTACAGTGACAAGTATATTAGAACCACCTTCCCAGTACTATGTACTTTAGGTTCTTCTTGTCCCACCAGTTGATCCTGACCCCCCAGGTTCCTGTCGTTTGTGGTATTTGGATGTAGGTGAAGGTGCTGCATAACTCAGGCTGTCGTGCAAGGCATCTTTACAACGGGATTGAACCTTTTTCTTTGAATATCAGGATGTTTTGTTGAGTTGGCGATGGCTATAATCGAGTGCTGTGAGTATTTTGGCTTCTGCTTGGCCTGCAATAAACCAGGTCTATGAAATATGCCTTTATGTGATTTTCATGTTGTGGGTTAATTGTGCATTTGCTGTGTTTTTTTGGTGTTAGTTTTGGTTATGAAAAAAATCTGCATCTCTGTCCAGGTTTCTTACACATGAAGTGACATTTTGAATACATCTGTCTACATTTTTATAACTTTTTCTGCTTTCAATAACAACACAAAACACATGACATTTAAAATGAGGCTCTTCAGTTTTTGTTTTTAACGGGCTGCATATAAACTGGATTCAGGAGCACATGGTATCTCCATTTTATGCCGCAGGGACACATAAGAGCAAGATAAAACAATAATTGGTAATTAGAGCATGCGCGCTGTTTTATCAGGCTTGGACTATGTTTGCTTGTGTACTAAATGCACTCTGGCTCTTTTTCAGTTGTCTATTTTCGGACAAAGCACAAAACCAGCCCGAGGTTGTTGTCATTTGAATCTTGTCCTGCTCACCGGGGA
>NC_056506.1:31240641-31242399 GCF_014905685.2 Nematolebias whitei
GGGGGGTAAGGTGCTTTGAGTTGTATACGTTGTTCCAGTGTGCTGGACTCATTTGTGTTTCGAGGACTAGAAAGCTACTAAATGAACACAGCTCTGTGTTTGATGAAAGGATGAAAGAAAAAGATTGCCGCTCCATGACTGCAGCAGAGGGATGAGTAAATGGGGTGTAAATAAAAATCAGCTTCTTTTATTTCCTGACAGATAAACACACAAGATGATGGTGTCTGCCTCTACTTTCTGTATTCCTTTTTGGCTTATTTTTGTCCATATATGCACCGTTCCACATCCCCTTTGCCCACTTCTTCTTTTCTCAGATGCTAATTGTATTTTTCTAGTCCTATTTTGGTCCTCCTCCTTCCTCATCCTCACCCTCACTACTCCTGCGTCTCCTCCGCTGCTCCCTCGCCCCCGCCACTACCTATTCTTCCACTAGAGTAGCTCGGCCGTACAGAGACCCGGATCACCGTGGTAACCTGCAAGAGAAAGGGCTTTGGCTTGATCAGGGCGAGGGAGGGCGAGTGGGAGACGGAGACACACACTGGGGCAACTGTGTGTGCGAGGGGAAACGAGGAAAACGGAAGCCGAAAGAAAGGAGGAGCGCAGCTTGTTTGGAACAGGATGCTATCCGGTGCTGTTTGTGTGTGTGTGTGAGAGTTGTAAAGGACCAGAGGGCAGCTCCTCAGGGTTTTAGTCCCTTCAGCATCAGTCAGCTGAGAGTGTTGCCTCAGGTGAGTATGACTCTTTGGCGGCAGCAGAGCATCGTCTGTAGCAGGCGTTTGGTCAAACTAAATATTTGCTGCTGTTTCGTTTTTATTGTTTTTTTCTCACATTTAAACAGGCAATATTTGTGTGTTTTTTTATTGTATTTAATATTTGGATGTTTTTAGCTCTGTGCTTTTGTGTGTGTGTGTAGACAGCAGAGTGTTTGTGTCTTTAGGTCAAACAGATGCTCTCTGTTTCTGTCCGTGTGCGTGTTCCTGGCAGTCCTCAGAAAGCATGGCCTGTTTGGTAATGACTTCGCAGAGGAGCAGTGGCACACTCAGACTTAAAATTACGAGCTGTGTGCATTTCAGCGTGTCTGCTATAAAAAAGAATCAGCGATAACATCTGTAAAAGCAGCATCTGTTCACACTGAGCAGATTAACCATCCTTTAAGTGCAGCTGCGCTGCTTGTGTGTGTGTTTGTATTGTACAGAATGTAAGTTGTTCTGCATTTAAATGATCTTGTTTGTACAAAAGGCTTTGTTTTAATGGGGGCACTTGAGTTTCTGGGTTCAAGTAACATTGTGTGCCTTAGAGAGAGACAAAACATAAAATATATTTGATGTTTTATGGAGCTTAGGGTTTCTAACTGTTTCACAAACCTACCAGATCAAATTCACCAGAGCTTCAGTCTTGAAGAACAACTTTTTCCAAGTGTGTACCTCACAAGATCTTCTATCTCTTTAAAAATAATTTGTCTCTGTTCCTGCTTCTTTAACTTCTTGAAAGAACTAATAAAATAAAAATAAAAAATCTTCAATGAGAATCAAATCACGATGCAACTACAAGATGATACTGCAGGTGTACTGACAAATATTTAAAGCGCTTCAGACACTTTAGATGTGTCCTGTAATGTATGCCATATCATATGTATTGTTTTTGTATAATGCATTGTTAAATATTGCAGCATTTTTAGTTTTTATAATTGAAAAGGGAAAAAAAAAAAAAAAAAAAAAAAAAAAAAAATATATATCTATATAATTATATTTTACAGAT
>NC_056506.1:31242499-31250957 GCF_014905685.2 Nematolebias whitei
AATGTATCATTTTAAGGGAAAAATCTGTTGTTTCCAAATTTCATGGCATCAACAAATCCCAAAAAAAGTTGGGTTAAGTCCATTTTTACCACTGTGTGGCATCCCCCCTTCTTCTTACAACACTCAACAGATGTCTGGGGACAGAGGAGACCAGTTTCTCAAGTTTAGAAATAGGAATGCTCTCCCATTCATGTCTAATACAGGCCTCTAACTGTTCAATCGTCTTGGGCCTTCTTTGTCGCACCTTCCTCTTTATGATGCACCAAATGTTCTCTATAGGTGAAAGATCTGGACTGCAGGCTGGTCATTTCAGTACCCGGATCCTTCTCCTACGTAGCCATGATGTTGTGATTGCTGCAGAATGTGGTCTGGCATTATTGTGTTGAAAAATGCAGAGTCTTCCCTGAAAGAGATGACGTCTAGATGGGAGCATATGTGTTTCTAGAACCTGAACATAGTTCTCTGCATTAGTAGTCAGAGTCAGAGTTTCTTTATTGTCATTCGCACCTCATGTGGTACATGTGGTGGAGCGAAATTATGTACGCAGGGTCCCAGTTACATCCAACAATAAAATGTATAAGAAAAACAGTAATAACATCTAAGATATGAACTAAGAAAAACATCAACTAAATATACACTAAGCACTCATAACATAAAACATTGAACATCAGCACAAACATGAACATGAGTCTGTGAGCAGATGTGCACGCATGAACACATCAACATTGAAACAGATCAGCAGCAACATGAAACAGATCAGCAGCAACATGAAACAGATCAGCAGCAACATGATATGGTTTTTCACAGTGATTATTCTAGTTAGAGATTCATGAGTCTAACAGCCTCAGGGTAGAAGCTGTTCCTCAGTCTAGTGGTTCTACACTTAATGCTCCTTAACCTCCTTCCTGAGGGGAGTGGGGCAAAAAGTGTGTGTGCTGGGTGGGTGGGGTCCTTCATGATGCAGGTGGCCCTCTTCCTGCATCTGGAGGTGTAGATGCTCTCCACTGCACACCTGTAGAAGGAGTTGAGGACTGAGCTTCTCAGACCAGCTCGCCTCAGCCGACTGAGGAAGTAGAGTCTCTGATGAGCTTTCTTGATCAGGCTGGTGGTGTTGTTGCTCCAGCTGAGGTTGTCATTCATGTGTACACCCAAGTACTTGTAGCTGGAGACCACTTCCACCGCAGATCCTCTTATGTTCAGGGGGGTGTAGGTGTGTTAGCTGGTGTTTTGCTCAAGTTTTTAGCTTGTGTTATTCTTTTTTTTTAGCTTGTATATTTTTTCATTTCAATTCAATTCAATTCATTCAATTCATTTGACAGAAAAAAATTGCAGCTCGGGCCTGAACAGAGCGATTACAATAGGCCTTCGCAGCGCTTCGCTGCTCGGGCCTAATAATGTGCTATATATTGTCATCATTGTATGTTCCCATACAATCTGTTGTCCTGTTGCAGCTTTCAGTTTATCTATTTTAGCTTTTAGCTTGTGTTACCTTTTTAGCTTTTAGCTAGTGTTTTGCTTGTTTAAACTTTTAGCTTGTGTTATCCTTTTTTCACTTTTATCTATTCCTGGTTTTTCTTAACCATTAGTTTGAATTTGGGTAGTTTTAACATTTAGTTACTGTTTAGTTTCTTTTAGCTTATAGTAATTATACTTTTTTTTAGGTTTTAGCTAGTGTTTGCTCGTTTTAGCTAGTTAATAGCCTTTAGCTAGTGTTTGCTCATTTTAGCTAGTTTATAGCTTTTAGCTAGTGTTTGCTCATTTTAGCTAGTTTATAGCTTTTAGCTAGTGTTTGCTCATTTTAGCTAGTTTATAGCTTTAAGCTAGTGTTTTTACCCTGACAGTGTCTTCAAAATAAAGCCTTCCTGTATCTCTGCACCACAGTTATGTAACCTCCTCACAGCTGCCATGAGAGAAAAAACTTATTTAACCGATTTGCACACAAACACACCCACTATATATATATATATATATATATATATATATATATATATATATATATATATAAACAAACATAATGAAGTGAGTGTGGTTGTGGGTCCAATCAGACAGCAGCTGATCCAGGACCAGGCTGGAGGTGCAGAGGATTTGTGCATGAGGAGGAGGTTCTGGTGTCACAGACCACGTGAGAGGAGGACTCAGACAGACCGGCTCTCCTGCTGCCAGCTGACAGGATGGGCTCCTGGACCCGCAGCCATCCTTTCACTCCTTCTCTCCTCCTGTAGGTGGTCCTCCCCTCTCCATCTGAACTCCTCCTGGGGGAGGATGGCCTGGCCGTGCATCAGCAGGGTCTGCTGCCTGGCTCGCTTCTGGAACCAGTTCGACAAGTCGGACCTGTCGGTCCCGCTCACCATCCAGAACTACTCGGACATCTCGGAGCAGGAGGTGCGCTCCGTCACCAAGCAGCTCACGGACTCGGAGTCCCGCACCAGGGCCCCCCCGCAGCGCGCGCCCGCAGCGGAGGGGGCGCGGGGGTCGTTCAGGGCGCGGAGGGACAGACCCCGGGAGGACTACCAGCCCTTCCCCAGCGTGACCCAGTACAAGCAGGACTACAGACCCTGGCCCATTCCCAGGAAAGAGAACTTCCCCTGGATTAATAACGATGGGAGCAGCCCCGGGGGGGACAGAGATCAGAGGAGGTGCGGGGAGCAGCAGGGCATGGAGGAGAGCAAAACCAGCTCCTACAGGTACGTGCTGGGTCGGTTCCAGCACCAGGAGCTGTCCCCCCTGCTTTATTCCTTATTTATTGTGAGGCTGGTTCTGATCCAAACATCACCTGAACATTCAGAGGCATTTATTTTCAGGAGGTGACCTCAAAACTTCTAGATGGTTTTTATGTTTAACTTCACATATACTGAGAACTTAAGTCTTTCCAAACGATGATCTGTGATCAACTCCAGCATGTAGCTTTTAGCTAGTCTTTTGCTACTTTTAGCTTTGTATTCTGTTTGTTGTGTTCCTGCCTCTTTAGCTTTTAGCCAGTGTGTTTTGGTATTTTTAATTATACTGTTTTGATTTTTAACTTATATTTAGCGTTTTGTTCCTTTTAGCTTTTTGCAAATATTCTGCTTTTTATCCGTGCTTTTTAGTTTTTAGCAGTTTTTATTGTTCTACATTTGGTCATCAGCTAGAGTTTTTCTTCTTTTAGCTTATAGTGTTGTTTTTATTTATTAGTTAAGTTTTCCTGCTTCTTTTAGTTTTTAGCCAGTGTTTTCATTCGTTTAGCTTTTATTTATTCACAGGTTTTTAGTTTTTAGTAAGTGTTTTACTTCTTTTAGCTGTTTTTATTGTTCTACATTTTTAGTCTTTAGTAAGTGTTTTACTTCTTTTAGCTGTTTTTATTTTTCTACATTTTTAGTTTTTAGTAAGTGTTTTACTTCTTTTAGCTGTTTTTATTGTTCTACATTTTTAGTCTTTAGTTAAGTGTTTTGCTCCTTTTTTATAGTGTTTTTTTTTTTCTTTTTAAATTTTGCTTCTTTTAGCTTTTAGCTAATTTTCTGTTTTTATTTCTTAGTTAAGTGTTCCTGCTTCTTTAGCTTTTAGCTAGTGTTAGCTAGTGTTTTTTTTTTATTCTTTTTGCTTTAGGGTTTTAGTTAGTGTTTTTCTATTTTTAGCCACTGTTCTGCTTTTTTAACTTTTAGTGTTTTGTTCCTTTTAGCTTTTTGTAAATGTTCTGCATTTTAGTTTTTAGTTAGTGTTCTGCTCTTTTAGCTAGTGTTTTTATTGTTTAACTTTTATAGAGTTTTGCATCTGTTAGCTTTTAGCTAGTGTTATTTTTTTATTTCTTAGTTAAGTGTTTCTTCTTCTTTTAGCTTTTAGCCAGTGTTTTTAATTCTTTTAGAATTATTTATTCACAGGTTTTTAGTTAGCATTTTGCTTTTTTTAGCTTTTTTTCTTTTTTCTTTTAGTCTTTTGTTCCTTTTAGCCTTTTGCAAATGTTCTGCTTTTTATTGCCGGATAATTGAGCATGAACTTTGGTGTTTTGAACCACTTTGGCATGACTGTCTCAGAGGAGTTGATGGGGGAGAGGGCGGGCCCTGGAGGCCATTTTAGCACCAGCAAACGTTTTCCCACTATGGAGTATGATTTTGTGGGAATCAGTTTGTTTGGTGTCTCCTCAGACTGAAGAAGTCCTTTGGATGACGGACGAAACGTCTCAGCAAAAAAAGAAACCATCCAGATGACCTGACTGAACACTGTTGGATTTTTACCTGGATTATTGAGCATGAACTCCATGAGTGAACTTCAAGTTCATTGAGCTTTTTAGATTTTAGTTGGTCTTTTGCTTCTTTTAGCTAGTGTTTTTATTTTATTTTTTTTACTTTTAGCTAGAGTTTCGCTTGTTCTAGCCTTTATTTTGTGTGTTGCTCCTTTTTTGTTTAACGACTCTGTTTCAGCTTCTTCGGCAACGTTCAGCTGTCATTCAGCGCTCGGTGTTCGTATTTGTTTTCAGCTGATATTTTGGTTTATAATTTCCACAAAGGTTGCTTTTCTTTCGTTCATTAATCTGAAGTCGTTCTGATGCATCTTCCTCCCTCCAGGGAAGAGTACCGGCCGTGGACGGGGGTGAAACCAGCCAAAAGTGTGAGGAAACCCCCACCAGCCCAGTACTCCAGCCCAGGGACCGAGCCCACCCACGCCCCACCTGAGACCAGCTACCAGGCTGCCTACAGTGGGGAGGTCAGCAGGTCCACGGGCCTGCATCAGGTGGAGCACACCCTCCCATCCACTGCCCCCAACGCACAGCCTCCCCCTGCCACCCAGCACCCCCCCACTGGTCCACAGGTCAGCAGCTCAGCCTCCAGCCTCCAGCAGGGCGTCCTGCCTGAGAGGTCGGAGGACGGTGGGACCACCAGGAGAGAGGTAAGGACACAAACACTTCACTGAGTCTGCAGCTGCAGTTTAATCTCCTGCTGTTGGGACGTCTCTGAGAAATGATCCAGCACCGGCTCCTACAGCAGCTGAAGGTGACCCGGCTGTTTGAAGCGGGCCATGTGTTCTGTTAGGTAACACTACCCGAGCCTCGCTCATCGCTCTGACCTGAAAACTAAAACAGAGCTGACGAGGAGGACATCTGGACGTCTGTGAGGAGGACATCTGGACGTCTGTGAGGAGGACATCTGGACGTCTGTGCTCCATCTTATTGAGAAAAACAACGATTTCTGGGAAAAAGATTCACAAAACTAATTTCATCCTTTTTTTTCTCCTTGTTGTGCATTAAAAATATAACAGACAGTAAAGTCCCGTCAGTCAGAGAATTAAAGGTCAAAGCTTCAGGAAGCTGAGTTGGTTTCAGCGCAGAATAAACTGGTCGAAGGGGTGGAAGACCCTCGCCTCCCTCCTGACTCAGCTGTTACGTGACAATGAGACAGGTTTTTGGGCGTCTCCAGAGGTTTAATCCCGTCCCTCATCTGCACCATCTGCCAGTACAGTTCTGAACCGGGTCAGGTAGTTTGCCTGTCTTTGTCAGAACAGCTGACCCCGATAAGCTGAAGAGCATTAGTAGAAAAAAAGAAAAAAGTCTATAATTATCTTCTTTTTGTGCTTTTGTGTTTGTATCTTAATCTGCTCAGAAAAGAATAAATCAAGAATTAAAGACCAAGCATTCTTTAAAATGAATGCACATTGCCTAGAGGCCTTCATGTCGGAGTTTAAGACTAAAATCATCATGATGAGAAATTAAATTATAGTTGTTTGGTCAAACCTTAAAAATAATATGGAAACAATAATTAATAATAATGTCACATTCTGGGCTGTGTATTAGACTTCGCTACTACCACATCAAACTTTAGCCCATTCTCTGCAAAATTCACAGAGTTAAAGCCATTATGTGATGGCTAAGGTCAGCTAGCTGTGGCGTTCATCTTGAGTTTGATCGACTCCAAAAGTGAATCAGTTACAGTCGCACATCTATTGATTACATTCTGAAAGTTTCAGTAGAATCTATCCAGTGGTTTATAAAATATTTTGCTAACAAACATAGTTGACTCCAACACCAAATGCTATAGTTTTAAGCAAAGATCTTGCGTGAAACGTAGCATTCAAATCATGTGATGTAAATGACTCTCAGACACCATTACCTGAAATTTAGGCACATTATATGCAACAAAGACTGATTTATAATTGTTTTTGTGTTTACTGTGCTCAGTTGGCTGTGGCAGCCATCTTGAGTTGGGTTGTCTCCTAAACGTATTTCTAGAAGTACATCTCCTGAAAGTTTCATAAAAAAACATCAAGTGGTCCATGAGATATTTTGCTAACAGACAGACAAAGTTGACTCCAAGTTGGCAATTGCGAGATTTCAAACAAAAATCTTTTGTAATTTAGTAAAACTCATAATATGCATTGTGGATGACTCTCGGCTACTACCACACTTAATTTCCACTCTATCTTTTAGTTTTAGTTGTGCTTTCCTTCACCTTTCAGCTGCAGACAATAATAATCTGGAGTGAAATAAAACGACCTTCTGCTGATTCACATCACTTTCTGAACCGCACCTGCTTTGTTTTGCCGCCCCGAGTGTCGTGATGAAGATGCTGATGATGGAGGTCAAAGTGGGAGATGTCAGTGATGGGACAGTTTGAGCAGAAGCTGGTGGATGCAGCTCGTCTGTTGGATCGTTTTTTGTTGCTCAGTCGGACAAAAACCAGGCCGGGCAGCGAATCAAGCTGATCTCAGATAATCCCCCAGGGTCAACTCATTACTGCCTCGCCAGCCCCCTGCAGAGCAGGCATTACACATGCAGCAGACCCGTTTGGGGGTCACTCGGGCTCATGGTTCTGATGGCCTTCTGTGAAAAATTAATAAATACAAACAGCATGCCTTCGCCTCTAGCACGCAAAGCTCGAGCATTTTATGTGGAGCAGATCCGCTGAGTCAAAGACTGACTGGTCATTAAAAAGACTGTCATTGTCCCAGATGAGCAGAAACCCAATCAGTCCGCTCGGTGACAAAGAACGAGGGCATCCGGGACGCGCTTGTTCAAATCAATTAGGAAAATTGTGCACTCGCCCAACAGGAACAGACTTTATCTCAAGAGATAAAAGCAAGAAACTGCAAACACACAAAAAAAAAAAAAAAAAACTGATGCTTTTTTAAAAACGAGAGCTCCGTTTGTTCTTGAACTCACAAACCTCGTTTCAAACGTCCCAGAGGGAGGCTGAGAGAAGGAGCCTCTGACAAACCTGAATCAGTCCGTTTTGGATTAAACACGTGCACAGTGCTGGGACTCAAACCTGGGAGTGCAACAGATTTGGGAGCTTAAGAGGTTTAATCTGCAGTGGACGAACAGGACAAAACAACGGGCTGAGCAGGAACCGGAGCGGCAGATTCCTGCTCGCTGCAGTCGGCTGTTAGAAGCAGCAGCCCCACGAGGTTTAGGATCCTGAGCACGACGTGCACGGGGGCTGTGTTCTGTTGCAGCAGCACAAAGTGGTGATGAAGAGCTGCTCGCTGTGATTCAAACTGCATGAAGAGGATCAGGTGGCCTGCAGGGACCATGCAGCTCTTTTACGTCCGAGTGTGATCTGTTATAAAATCACACTTCATTTTATAATTTAGTTTTCAAGCAGACGAGTCTGATCCTTCTGGTCTTACTCTAGTTTCAGGTCGAACATGCTGTGTTCAGGCTCTGCCCTGCACAGACCCATGCACGTTTCCCATCTTTACACCCATCCATCCATTATCTTTACCAGCTTGTTCCTTTTCGGGTCACGGGGGTCACTGGTGCCCATGTCTGTCATCACCATGCGAGAAGTGGGGGACACCCTGGACATGTCTCCAGTCGATCACAGAGACAGACGAGACAAATATTCACTCTCTCACTCACACCTAGGGACAATTTAGAGTTACCAATCACCCTAACGTGCATGTTTTTGGTCTGTGGGAGGAAACTGGAGTACCCGGAGAAAACCCACACACGCACAGACAGAATATGCAAACTGCACCCAGAAAGCCCCCCGGTAGATTTGTCATTTCTATCCTGAGCCTGCACCTGGCCCGGCCCAACCTGGAATTCGGGCCTGGCCAAAATAATACTATACCATACCATTTTATTTATAGAGCACTTAAAACAGCGACAAGGCCAACCAAAGTGCTGTACAGACAGAACAACAGATGAAACACAAAGCAAAATACAAAATGAAGTAAATCAGAAATATAGACATAAAAATGATGCAGATAATGACGACTAACGAGTGTGGAGCATACATGTTCAAAACACAGATCATCTGGTGTTGAAAGCCACCGAATAGTAGTGGGTTTTTAAATGGGACTTGAAAACCGAGAGGGAGGGGGCCTGTCTGACAAGCAGAGGTAACTTGTTCCAAAGTCTTGGTCCTGCTACAGAGAAGGCCCTGTCCCCTCTGCGCTTAAGACGAGTTCCTGGAACTGTGAGGAGCAACTGGTCCGCTGACCTCAGGGAGCGTGGTGGGACATACGGTTGTAGCAGATCAGAGAGATT
>NC_056506.1:31251057-31255540 GCF_014905685.2 Nematolebias whitei
CAAAACTGGTGTAATGTGCTCTCTTTTGCCTGTACTGGTTAAAAATCAGGCTGCTGCATTCTGGACCAGTTGTGGTCGTGCAATGGAGGTTTGACTGATACCAAACAGGAGTGAATTGCAGTAATCAAGCCTAGATGTAATGAATGCATGTATTACTGTCTCCAGGTTATTTTTGGACAATATGGGCTTCAGTTTAAACAGCCGCCTCAGTTGGAAGAAGCATGATTTAACAATCATGTTTACATGATTGTTAAGTTTCAGGGAAGGGTCCATTATCACTCCCAGATTAGTGACTCTTTGTTTTTCTGACAGGGTTAGAGTAGAAAGGTCGATGCAGTGGTTTGTGATTGTGTTGTTGGGAGGGAACAACATGACTTCAGACTTCTTTTCATTGAAACTTAAGAAATTTAAAGCCATCCAGTCCCTGATGTCAGCTAGGCAGTCGAGCAGCGGTTGAATAGAGCGTGTGCCATTGTGTCTTAGTGGGAAGTAAATTTGACAGTCATCGGCGTAGAAGTGGAAGGGCATGTTGTGTTACCGGAAAATAGCACCAAGCGGCAGCAAGTCTAAAGAGAATAGGAGGGGACCCAAGATGGACCCCTGCGGAACCCCCCATTTAAGCTCTGCCGCTGCAGAACTAAACTCCTTGATGGAGACACAAAAGGATCTGTCAGCGAGGTAAGATCTGAACCAATTGAGGGCTGACCCTGTGATGCCCACCCACTGCTCCAACCTAGCAATGAGGATCTCATGGTCGATGGTGTCAAAGGTGGCTGTGAGGTCCAATAGGACAAGCAGCACAGAATCACCAGTATCAGTGGTTAAGAAAATGTCATTAAAGACCTTCAGCAGGGCAGTTTCAGTGCTATGGAGAGGTTTAAAGCCAGATTGGAATAGCTCTAAGATGGCGTGGCCCTCCAGGAAGCACTTCAACTGGGACTCGACTATTTTTTTCCAGTAGTTTTGAAACAAATGGGAGTTTGGAGACAGGCCGGAAGTTGGATACGACTGAGGGGTCAAGGTTTTTTTTTTTTTTTCATGAGAGGCTGGACAGCAGCATGTTTAAAGGTTTTTGGCACCACGCCAGTGGATAAACTACTGTTTACTATGGCAAGAATGGACAGACCTAGAGTATAATAATGTGTTGGATGGGCAGGCTGGGTCAGTTTCGGGCTTTTGATTGCGTTGGCGGACGCTCGTGGTGGATGATCCAATTTAGATCGCCAGCCGCGCACGTGTGTTGACCGGTCGGTTGAAAGAGGTAAAAAAAAGTTCAGTTGAGCTTCAGCTGGACCACTACCAGCGATCCAGCCAAGCCCAACTGGACTCATCCGCTGCGTCGGCGGAAGAGCGTGGCCGACGGCTAATAACTACAATAACTATAATATTATAGCTATAATAATCTGCTGACTCTTGTTAATAAACAAGAAATCTTATATCTTCCTATCTTTGAAATGTGTTTTTAAATCATGCCAAACTGATTTGCTTACAAAAGCAGTAAAAGTTTAATTTAAAAAAATGTCTGGTTTTTTTTTTTTGCGGGGGGGGGGGGGGGGGGTCGGGTCTGTAATCACACGGTTCTGGGTTGGACTCAGAAAAAATTATATGGGTTCGGGCCAGGTCGGATTGGATTTTTTAGGCCCAAATGCAACTCTACCCCCTGGGCAGGATTTGAACCAGGGAAACCAGTTTGCTAAGAGGCAGCAGCTCTACCAACTGCACCACCGTGCTGCCCCTTACCCATCTTTAATCATGTGAAAGTTTATAAAACGTTCTCACTCTTCACATCTGTTTTTGTTCCGGACATTTTTCTGAACGTTGCTTGTTCCATAAACTTTGTGCTATTTCAACAATTCATACATCAAAACGTTTGTCTCATTCAGGACATTCCTGCTGGGACTTTTGGCATCTGTGCATTTTGTTTCTTTTAGAAACGTAGCTTTGTCTGCTTTAATAAGAGCTATTTATAAGACAGAGTTTATTGCAGATCCTCAGACTGACAAAGTCTTCTGGATTAAAATTGAAACATCTTAACAAGTTTTTTTTTTTTTTTTGTATCTGTCCAGAGGACTTGACTTAACTTTAAATTTTTCTACCTGGATTATTGAGCATGAATCAGGAGATTTGTCGGCCATGTTTTCCTCACTGAAAATGGAGCTCTTCGCATCCTTCAATGCCTTTGTGATAATTTCAGCTTCCTTCAGCTCATTTGAGCTTTTAACAACTATTTTTATGCTGTTTTCAGCTTCTTTCTAATTTAATCTTTTTTTTAAACCCTTTTCAGCATCTTTCCGCTGAACTCAATTTATTTTCTTCTGCTTTTTCAGCTACATTTTAAGTATTTTTCTGTTAATTTTAGCCTTTTTTATATATATTTTTTCTTTACTACTCTATTACTTTTGTGACCCTTTAGAATAATTTAAACTTTCAAGCTTCTTGCTGCTAATTTCAACTTTTCATTTTTAGCATTTTTTTTTAAGGGAAATACCTTCATGAAGAACGTCTTTGATTCAAGGTAATCTGAGATTAATCAACCAAAGTTGCAAATATATTTCTTAGAAGCTGCTTCTGTCTGTTACCAAAATACAGAATAAACCATTGAATGAATTCGAATGAAACAAAGTAATATCTGAATATTCGTCTACAGCTGAAAAACTTTTGGAGTCCACCCAGTTCAACATGGCCACCACAGTCACGTGGCTTCAGAGAAAACAAAAAAAACTAACTCAATCAACTTTGCATATATCTGGATGAAATGTGGTGTGGGTGTAGCTGAGGGTCACTCACTACACATACTCTAAGATACACGTCCTGCAAAACATCTTCGCTTTAAACTTTAGCATTAACTGTTGGAGTCAACACTGTCTGTTAGCAAAATACCACATGTGCCACTGGTCAGATTTTTATGAACCTTTCAAAAATGAAATATTGGAGTAACACCTACAACTGGTGAACATTTAGAAAAAATACAATTTTAGATACCCCCTACAGCCAATCAACATTAGCTAACACAAAATTGGGTGGAATTCAGTTACTTTTACAAATACTGAGTGAAGATTTGATGTGGTAGTCAAAAATCCTTTACAACACTGACTCTGAGCATAATATATCATGATACTGGATAAGATTATGTGTAACGTTATTTAGAAGGTTTGACCATAATAGTTAAAACGAGCATCTATTCACTGTCAGGTTAAAGGGAGTGATGGTTGGATCATCAGATGAGGTTCTTTTAGGCAAATCATATGACCAAAAAACAAACAGATTGCTTTCAGAGTATTTGTCTTCTCAGTCCTCATTTTCCTCTTCCTTCCTTATCCTCCATCCTGAAGCCAAACTTTCGTTCCCTCTTGTTCGTGTCTTTTTGTTTTTGTTCACTTGGACCTCATCCTCCATTCCCACGCTGCCCAGAACCACAGAGGGGAGGGACTGGTGCCAAGTTGGCCCAGCTTGAAGGCCGGGGAAAGACAGTTGTGTTAAGAGCAAGTGGTTCGTAAAGAGACGAGCGAGGACTGAAAAAAGATCTAGAAGATGAGAGGAAGGAGGCTCGTCACGTGAAAGATAAGTGACAGAGAGCAAAAGAAGAGTGGAGGCGAGGAGGGGAGCTGAGGGCATCGTTTGATGGATTATCTGTTAAAGTGCAACGCTGCACCGGCGTGCAGTCTTGTTCAGCACCAATCTAATTTAGGAGAAGCGGGCCTCGCTGCTGCACACAACAAAAAGGACTGTGTGTGCATGTAGGGGGAAGGTGATCAGATGCTCACACACCAATCCAACAATGCAGAGAGCTTTCCCTGCTGCCACCCACAGTGAAGTCACTGGAATAGGTGCATTCAAAAATATCACAAATAAAAGAAGTATTAATTTTTATTGACCAATCCTTACTAATTAAAGCTAGAAGGAGCAGAGAATGGTTCGTGAGATTCTGCAGACAAGCTTCAATCGGCAGATTGCTCCAAGAAGTAGCCCAGATCAGTCTGCTGGAGCTCTGACAGCAGGCCTGATGCTTCGTGACAGGACCGTCCAGCCCGTCTCCTCTCATTTCACGGGTCCAAGTGAGAGCACCGCGGCTGCTGCCCTCCGTTTCATCCCTCTGACCACATTAAAAGTGACTCCCGTTCTTTTCTCTTCCCCTTTAGGAGCACCTGGTGAAGACCAAGGTCTCCCCAAACCCTTCTGCTGTCTTTCAAAGTGGATCGAGGGTCTTCAACATCTGACAGCTGCCGCAGGTCCCAGCTCTGCTTTGAGCTCACGTTTTCAAAGAGTCAGCAGGGGAATGTTTCTATTCCACAACAAGAATCTATGCAAAAGGGAATGTAATGATGTGAACACTGTCCCAAGCAGAGATAGGGTGCCTCCATTTAATTCCTCCCTCGTTCCCCGTTGCTATGGAAATAAGAATGCATGTGACATGTAAAACATTATAGTGGTAAATAAAAATGCGTGGTGGAGGGTAAGAATGGAGAGATGGATGTAAGGATGG
>NC_056506.1:31255640-31259968 GCF_014905685.2 Nematolebias whitei
TCATTTTGTATTTTGCTTTGTGTGTTACCTGTTGTTCTGTCTGTACAGCACTTTGGTTAGCCTTGTCGCTGTTTTAAGTGCTCTATAAATAAAATGGTATTGTATGGTATTATTGCATCATACTCGGATGTTTTAAGCCTTGCCTCCAGTCCGTTACACTCACTGTACTGTCTGGTGCTGGGAAAGCATCTTTTATGGACGCTCTCCTGTTGTTCAGTTCACGTTTCACAGAACGTCTTCGGATGATTCCCTGGTCTGTCTCTGGAGCTGTTGGCTGAAGTTTATGTGTGAAAGCTGTTTATAGAAGACAAAAACTTTGTTGCACACAACTCAGTGTTCTGCATATTCTGCCCCTCACTCCCACACACTTCTGTCTGTAAAGATCCTTACTGCCAAACTGATTAAATTTGTGTTTCTCTCAGGTTTCTTACAACGCGTGAGCGTGTGTGTGTTTAATGCAGTCGTATTTGCTTCTGTGTGTGTGTTTCTGCTGTCACAGTGTTATTACACTGCATGGCTGAACTGCAGCACCGTGGACTAAAACAATTAGTGACTGAAGAGTCTGTCGTTTGATGCACGTCACTGTGGAAAGGTGACTCTGAGATCTTTTTTTATTTGACAAACGTACAAAAGAATGTTGATTTTATTTCATAAAGAATGAGCAGAAAGCATGACTCAGATCTGAATGGCATGTGTTTTTCACACACCTTTACCTTGGAGAAAGCGGTGATTTGTCCTGACCGAGGTCATAATTTAAAGCTCTGACACTCTGTGATAACAGGTTACTGCTGCATCAAGTGGGCGATTAGAAGCTCAACCTTAAGTTGCACCTTGCAAATGATACAGTATAAGTGCACATGTCTGTAAACGTTAGCAGAGAGGTGTGTTAAATACCTATTAACGTGCACGATTGCTGCCGTGTCTAAACTGATCTTTAGTGGTTTATTATTAGATTTTAAGTCGTCTTTAGATCACGGAGCTGTTGAAAACCTTGAGTTGACTGGAATTTAAGAATTGTTATTATTCAGCTAGAGCAGCCATTCACTTTTCATTTTGATCATTTTATAGTCTGTTGTTGTTTTATCTAATTTGTATGTATTCTATGCAATCAAATCTTTTATGGACCAGTAAAATGGTTTACATTTGCCGGTAATGCAATTTAAAACCATAACTTGTGCTTTGCCTTTCTAAAAAGTTGTCTTTTCTCTTCTCGTGTCCCAGTTAACCTTTATTTCATTGTGACATTATATAGTAGGGGAAAAACCCTCTAAAAATTTTAATTTTTCTTTACACACGTTATCCTGCTTCATGATTTTTCCTTCTTGGTGAGAAGTCCAAGGAAACACAACACGGCCCTTTTCCACACCATTTGTGTGTTAGTTGTGATTTTTACCATCAAACTGTGGACTGTGATGTTATTTAGTTAAAAAAGTGAAAAAGTCAGATGAAGCTAAGTTATTTCTCTACATTATTAAACTTGGATTAAGTAAAGTAAATATCATGTTCGCCTATCCAAGGAATCAAGCCTTCCTTGAAGGAATGTACATCACCCACCGCCTCACATGCCAAACTTTAATCTAAGATCTCAGATCCATTTGAGCTCAGAATATGTGATGGAGGTGACTGTCAGGTACTACCACACCAAACTTTAGCTTCATATTTGTAAAATTGACTAGATTTTAGCCATTTTTGTGTTTGATAAGCTTGATTCGCTGTGGGGGCCATCTTGAATCAGATGTACTACAAAACATTTCAGTTGTAGAGGTTCATCTAGTGATTTCTACTGGAGAGTTTTATTAAGATCTGTTTAGTGGTTCATGAGATATTTTGCTAATTGATAGACAAATGAGCACGCTGACTCACACACAGGCAGTTATATCATTGCCCGTCATTTGTGGCAGCAGCTTAAAAGATGCTGGTTAAGACAGAAAGATCTTGATCAAAACACGTTCCTTTTTCTTTGTTTTTCCTCTCTCTGACTGTTTGGGTAGCTCAAGCAAAGGTCCTATCTGATCTGGCCTTGATTCCAGTGTAGCGTCCGGTAAAGTCTCCTAACAGTCTTGTCCTTGTTGTCTGTCATTTGTTTCACAGATCAGCCGCTGCCTGAAACCCGGAGGCCGTTTCGTCTCCATCACCTTCGCCCAGCCCTTCTTCAGGAAACGCCTGTACGCTCGCAGCGTGTACAACTGGTCGATCAAACAGCACAGCTACGGAGAAGGCTTCCAGTACTTCCTGTTTGTGATGACCAAAGGAGAGGAGCTGAGCCCAGAAGATGCAGTTCTGGAAAATAAGCTACTGGAGGAACCCAAACCCTCTTCTGCCATTGCTGCCACCACACAAAATGAAGATCAGGAGGACTTCCTGTCTAATATTGGCTTATAAAGTGACTGGAATATGGAAAGTAATCTCAGGAGTATGTCATCTTCAAGAGTACCTTTAGAAACAGGAGCTATATTGACATAATCTTACTTCTCAACATTTCTACACAATAATGTTCCAAATTTACTGTTAACATTTTTATTTTTTTTATGTCTGAGGCTTCCTTTATACTATCAATGTGTTTTTACTATTGCAATTTTATAACAAAATGTCAGTGTTGATCAGGATACATGTTTGATTAACCTGATTATAACATTTTAAGACATTTAGTTATTTAAATATTCCAATCATTTAAAGATTGCTCAGAATTTAATGGCTGTTTGAGTCATTAAGGTGAGGAAGTGGAAAAAGTCCCCACAGACAGAAAGGCACAGGGTGAAGAAATCATAAATGACTAACTAAATAAATGACACTGTGTAAAAGCTATGTGTTAGTATTTCTTTTATGGTAATAATCTCCAGTACGTTGACAGTCAGAAACGCAGAGGTGTCTTCATATTTGTTCCGCTGAACACAAATCTTTGTTTTCAGCCTGTTGGTTGCTGCTGACGGGTTGTTTTTTCCCTCACCGTGAAGAAATGTGACAATAATAACGCTCAGGTCGGAGAAAGTGGAGGAAAACAGCAGTCGACAAGCAGTGAGCCAGATTAGGTTAACTATGACTCATAGTGCTTCCCCTCCTGACTGTGGCACAGCTTTCTGTCTGCACTACTGTTAGCTGTTCTGCTAATGTCCTTTTGTACACATTTACTGAAATGAAGTATATGAGGGCAGATGAGCAGAAGGTGTGTAGTTAGTCAGCTTCAGGCAGTTTGTAAGATTTGTCTAGGTGTGCATGTTAAGTCACTGTTTAAGTCTTTCAGTATGTCTGACAATGTTTCCACGTTGGAGTCTGCTTCAGATTCCAGCTAAGCTGCTAATAACGACACGCCGTGTTTCACACTCCTGTCAGACAACGTTTCTCCCCCTACGATCCCACCCCGCGTGTTATTTGTAGAGAACACTGGATATGAGGCTCAGGTCCTGAGCTTTGTGCTCCCAGAGAGCCGTGCGTGCAGACGGGCAGGAAGACTTCTGACTGGAGGGGAACCTTATTAATAAAGTAGAAATCATTTATTTTTAATTCTCCACTGAGATCTAATTACTGCCTATTTTTATAACTTGGAGGGGGAGAAAGTGTGTGATTTTTCAGATGGCTTTGCTGCCTTTGCACAGTTTTCTTCTGGAGCAACGAGATACTTTGGTCAATTTTAACTTTAATATCAACAAAACAGACTTATCACATAGGGTGTGTGTGTGTGTGTGTGTTAGCTTGGTTTAGAGTTTTCCATCATTTAATGAAAACTAAAACGGCTCAAACCAGTTTATTTTCCAGCTCCACATTCTTCATCCTCTGATGAACCGTACAGAAACAAAACAACATTTGAACTTTAGGATTCATAAAAAAATGCTCAGCTTTGTTTTAACAGCTTGGTTTAGTGTTAAAATCTTTTTTTACTTGTTTAATTTCAGCATTTATTGGAGATATTGGTTTAATTCTGACCTAATTGATAACAGTTGATCAGAGCAGGACCAAGACCAAAGTGGATTGTCTGCACCAGTCTATGCAAATCCTATTTTATACATTTTGACCGTGCTGTTAGTTTCACAGCATTATTGTTTTATCACAACTAGCTGCTGCTGTTGCTATTAAATCCTAAATTTAAATTTCCTAAATCCTGTTGCTATTAATACCTAAAATCCACAAACAAGGTGTACCTTTAAGACCAATCGTTAGTATGATTAACTCTGTCACTTACAATGTTTCAAAATATCTGGCGTCTGTACTCATCCCTTTAGTTGGCAGCTCAGAACACCACATACAGAACACCATGGACTTTGTGGATAAGGTGAGGGATGTCATCATGGAGACTGATGAAACAATGGTCTCTTTTGATGTCACATCACTCT
>NC_056506.1:31260068-31265858 GCF_014905685.2 Nematolebias whitei
TCTGTCTGTCTGTCTGTCTGTCTGTCTGTCTGTCTGTCTGTCTGTCTATCTATCTATATATATATATCTATCTACCTACCTACCTACCCCCCCTCCCCCCTCTCTCTTGTCTTTCATTTTTGTCTTTTAGTGCACATTGACAAAGTTGGAATGCATGCGTCTTACGAGAGCTGGGTTTTGTAAAAAGCAGTACTCCTCTTGTTGGCCTACACTTGAGTCCAACATGTCATTTTAAATGTCTTTACCACATTACAAGTAGTTCTTTTCAACATACTTTAGTTTTATCTACAAGCACAATTACCGTTACTGAAATATCTAATGTGTATTTAATGTGTGTCCTCATTGTAACCCTGATTTTTGTCCTTTCCCATTTTGAGGACTCTTCCTTATCAAAGTTGACTACCAACGAATACATGCAATTGGTATGTATGAGGTAGTTCTGTTGTCATTTTTGTTATTTTTAGAGCCATTTGCACAGCTTGTGCAACAGTCGCTATCTTTGCCCTCTGCTGCTTGGCTTACTTTTTTGTCTTTTTTTTTTTTTGCAGCAGCTTCCGGTTCATAAAGCAAAGCTTTAACCATGTTTTTTTTTTCTTTTTGTTTAAAAGCTGGACGTCCTGGTATTACCATCAGAAAATTTCTAAACCCAATTTAAAAGTAGATTTCCACACAGTCAAATTTTCTAGCTACTATTGTGCACATTTAGGGTGAATCAACACATCACTACAACTAGTTTTCTATTTTTTACTGAGCTGTGCAGGTCAACAACATGGAGGACTTAGATTTGCATGGGGTAGGCCACCTAACTGACAGGTTCCCGTCCACCCTCTCATCTTCCTCCTTCCTTTAACCATCCTCTTCCCCTCCTTGATACCCACAATTGTGTGTTGATTCCAGTGTCTCTTTTTATTTTTGGACGTCACCTGAATTAGCTGTGCATCAACAATAGCCAAATTGCTTGTTCCATTTTCTCGTCTTTGCCTCTTTGCAGCAGAGAACTCATATTATTGTGAGAGGATGTGGTTAAATTCTGCTGATCTTTGTCTGTTCTGAGGCCAGCGCCCGTTCTCTGTGCGTTCGGTTTGCCATGCTTCATTTCATGTCTGTTTTCTACCCCCAGATTCCAATAATATCTGCAGATCATCTGAGTAGTCACAAGTACTTGACTCAAATGTAGTTCCTCTCAAGAACAGTGAGTTTCTATTTCAGTCGTTGTGTTCTTTTATTTATTACAAGTTGTTGTTGTTTTTCCTGTGTGACTCATGTTAGCTCTGAAATTGAACATTTTATGAGGACAGGACAACGGCGCAGTTGTTAGCGCTGTCGTCTTACAGCGAGAAGAACGCAGGTTCGCCCCCCAGGCTTCCTAGGTGGAGTTTGCATGTTCTCTCTGTGCATGTGTGGGTTTTCTCCGGTTTTCTCCGGTTTCCTCCCACAGAACAAAAAAAACATGCATTTTAGGTTTATTGATAACTCTAAATTGTCCCTAGATGTGAGTGAGGGTGTGAATGTTTGTCTTGTTTGTCTCTGTGTCCCTTCGATGGACACAGGGTGTCCCCCGCCTCTCGCACAGTGAAACTGGAGATAGGCACCAGCCAGTGGTGCAGTCTACATTTTTCTAGTGGGTATACTGTGCTTAGAAACCAAAGTGCACCGGTTAGTACCGGTACAATGTAGTACAATGTAATCCTCAATTTATTTTGATTTTTAAGCGTATTGAACATTTCCAAATTTTTCTGATGCTTATATTTGAATAAATGAACAACAAGCGTTGTACAACAGTTGGCTTTGTATTAAAAACGTGTTATAGGATTTATAAAACAGCATCAAAGCAAAGCGCTGCATACCGATAGATTGTTACGGAAGCGTTTAATTGCCATTTAACGTATCAATGACACGTGCCTAATGATATGTCATGTATAATTTGTGCACTTTTAAGTGGGTATACTGAAATTCTCAAGCTTTTCTAGTGGATTTACTCCATATACCTGAGTATCATGTAGACTACACCACTGGCACCAGCCCCCCATGACCCAGAATGGATGAAGCAGGTTAAAAAAAAATTGATGGATGAACGTTTTATTTAATCCTGGTCCAGACAGTTATGTTTGTATGATGCTTTAAGCTCCTAAACTTATTTTAACTCCCATCATGTCTTACAGATCAAATGAATGTTTGCTGGCACCGTCCAAGCCAAAAGAGTTAAGCCTTTATGTACGTAACCTTCAGAATGTCAAGAAGTGGGGGGAAAAAGGAGGGTGTGCCATCTTTTAGCCGGCCCACAGCAGTGGTCTCATCACACTTGTAAACATCGAGGACACGCCACGTGATCTGTGCCATCTTCCCACATATCGATACCCAGAAGAATTGGCTGTCAAATTCAACGTCCAGCCGAGAGAAGAAGATAAGACGGCGCCGGGGGGGTCAGTGGGGAACGTTCACACGATACCTCTGCGTCTAACTGAATCGTAGCGCTCAGTCATTATCATCACTGCATGTGCAGAGGGTCAAGAGCGCTGTTACATGAGACAAACATCAAGTGCTGGTACGTTAGTAGAGCAAGAGTTTTTTTTTTTTTTTTTACTTTTTTCTGCTTTACTTTTTTTTTTTATTTGATAGCCATATTTCATAGTTTACAAGAGAAACACAAATATGCACCTTGAATTTGATTGAAATCTGAAAGGCACAATAATTTTATTGGATTTTCGTTTTCTTTGCCAAATACAATAGTTGTGTACAGTATTGTGTTTTACGGCGACTAGTGAAACTAGATGTTGAAATGAGGGTCTTGGACATATGAATGTTCTGGGTGAACCAACATACCTGTGTACCTTGAAAGCACAGCCAGGCTAGCTTCTCTCACCTTGTCTTGTGCCATCAAGACCATACAGCTAAATAAAATAAAACAGAGTGTTATCTCAGCAGTGTTATTTGTTTACCGAAGGTAAAGCATTTTTTGTATGGCTCTTTTAATTTTTTTTTGTGTTGATTTGTTTTCAAATTATTCATTGTGAGTGCTTTTTAAAAAAAAAATCTTTTTGTTTGATTGTTCTAAATGAATTTGTTTAACCAAATTAGTTTGACTGTTAAGTTTTTAATCAGAACTGAGGGTTTTTCTAAGGTTTCTCGTACCTCTTTTAATAAACTAGTGTTTTGTTTCAGTCATAAGTTGTGAATCAAGTCCGTCGACTCTAAAAGCTGGTGAAGCAGAGGGTGTGGATGGCGTTACCTTGTTCCCCCTTCTTTTTAAATGGGAGCCGCTCGAACAGTGTGTCTCTAAGAAGCAGTGTTGAGCCGTGTGTCGACGGGAAATTAAAAACGACAGACCCCAAAGGTCTTTTAGGTCATTCAAACCACATGTGCACTTGAATTTGTCCTGTCACCCCGTTTTATTTTTTTCAATCCATCATGAATCAACCCTCGTTTCTTAGCAGAAAAACCAGTCGCCACATGTTCTGGTTTCTTTTTAAATAAAGAAACTGAGGTTTTAATCAGCTTCTGCATCCGACTATAGAAAACCAAAGCACAGTTTTAATTTTCCTCTTAAGTCTTATTCATTTTAGATTTTAAAAACATCTCGTTCGAGGCTTAAACAATTAAGGAAAATGTGTTTATCACCTTGTATTTTTTTCTGTTTTACGACTGTTTCCCTTTTATGTTTTTCAAGACGTGTGTATTTTATCTTAACTGATTGTTATTGTGACTAACGAAGCCTTAGATTACAATGAATGGGTCTGCGCCCGATCAAATGTCTTTTCAATCACCAAGCAGGTAAAATGAGAAAATTAAAAAAATTTAAATAAATAAAAAAAACACCAATGATGTTTTATAGTTCTCACAAACTGCTTTCCATCTTTTATTTTCTCTCTGTAAAAGGATTATTTACATCTTTGAAATTTCATTGAATTTATGTGTTATGTACTACTTAAGGTTTTAAAACTCTTTGAGATAGTAGTTTTTAGATTTTACTTTTTGTTTTGCCTTACTATAATATTACTTGACAACATTCATATAGACATAGATGTTAAGATATTATGACATTCATAACTTTTTCAAACCATATAAACGATAACGTGTTAAATATTCACTTCGTTCATATAGCTGGATGTCTCTCCCGGTTGATCTTATATTGTCAGTTAATTAAACCAACGAGAAACATTTTGATACAAGGAAACGAGATCAACTATGGGTGTGTGAGAAACGTCAAAATCTCCTTGTAAAAAGTCACGTTTGAAAATACTATATTGTGTTGACTTATAGGCTGTCCATGTTTTTAGAGTACAAATTATTTTCTACTGTATCCATTTCAAAGAGTTATGTACTTTCTGTTTAAATATTAAGTTTGCCCTGGATGTCAGGCCAAAACGAGCAGTGAGAGTGATGTTCGGAGCGAGAAAGCGAAGACTTTTCCGCTTGAGGAGGAGTCCGAAATGCTGCAGATCATGAGTTCTAACCTAAGGGACGAAGGTTTACTTTTTGCACTTCTGTATATAGTAAAAATGAACAGAGAGAAAAAAAAAAAGTGTATCATATTGAGATATTATTTTGAATAAGAAAAAAAAAGATCTATAATTATAAGGAATTTTGTTAGATTAATTTAAATTCTTAAATTAGGAGTCCAGCTAAATTTTGCTTGCAAAGAAGGGCACTAGTTTTTTTGGCCAATGCATTCAGAGAAAGCTATGCGCTTTAAGTCTTATTTTCTAGGTGGCTCGTAATGCCAGGGAATGTTGCCGGGGAGTAAAGTCCCCATGTCATGCTAACTCTGCCGCTCATAGGATAACAGACACAGTAAGATCCATGTATCATTTATTGGAATTGGTCTATTCATAATGCTGCTCACCCATGAACCTAATGAAAAATATATAGTTTGATTTGACTGCATGAAAACAAAGGACACTGTAAATATTTCAAGAAAGAGGAAAAACCTTCAGATTACAGAATCCACATGTTTGTTTCAGGTTATACATGCCGTAGATAACATCCACAGTGTGGAGAAATAATACCGTAAAAACAAGTCGTGTTGCTCGAGTGTTTCCGAGCGAACATCATTTAAAGAGTAATATCTTAGCACTTGTCCACCCCAGCTGTTCAGTCCAGATAGTCCCCCCCACTAACTCACAAGCAGTTGCTTCTGCTTTAGCTGTGTGCACTCAGCAGGTGAAGGCCCTTCACACCAAAATGCGGCGAATCCGTCTCTTAAAATGAATGTAAAAAAAAAAGTCAGTGTCGGTATGTTTCTCACTCGAGGCTGCTTTGTATAGCCGCTACAGAACCAAAGCACCATTTTTATCCAAACCGGGCTTTTTAATCTTCTGGCTGCAACCAAGGTCTCTCTCTCTCTTTCTCTCTCTCTCTCTCTCTTCCCTGCTGGGCGCACATGTTCGCTTTGACTGCTTTTTACTTGGAAGTGCACCCACCACTTATGTATCTGCTAACAAATGCCACACAATAATGTACTCTTCTGTCTCCAGATTTGTTTAAGCACATTTTACTGTTGCCATTATTGACTCTTGCTGTATGGATGAAAAAAATTAAAAATATGAATAAAGCAATTTGATTTGCTCATGCAACAGTGCCTCTGTGTGTTTTGGTATTTTTAAGACATTAAAGGGAAGTCTTAACTCGTGTATACTTACTAATGAATGGTTTAAAATGTTTGTTTCTCTCTTCATTGTTATAGGATGAAATATCAGTACCACTCTGACAAAATCTTGACGATTTTAGGAGAATGCTTGAGCCCATTTACATTTTTTTTGGTTTGAAAACAGTAGCTTACCTGTTATATAT
>NC_056506.1:31265958-31275988 GCF_014905685.2 Nematolebias whitei
ATTCAACCTTTATTTAGACAGGTTAATCCCATTGAACCTCGAGGACTCATTCACAAGAGAGACCTGATTTCAACAAAGAATGATGACAACAATGGACAACAGCAACAACAATAGACAGTTATAAAAAGGCATAAAGGTTGATTTTTTTTTTTTACAAATTAAAATAAGATGGCAAAAAAAGTAGCAAAAACAACTAGATTATAAGGTGAATGTAGTAAAATAAAAACAGCAACATGTCTGCGTTGGTTTTTGCCAGGAGTCCAACAGATTCTTAAAGCCACTTAGAGAGGCCAAGGTCGGGAGCTTCAGGTCTTTTTGTAAGATATTCCAGGAAACAGGAGCGGAGTAGGAGAAGGCCCTTTTGCCTAGTTCAGTCCACACTGAGGGAACACTGCAGGTAATAATGTCCTGAGAGCGCACGCTGTAGCTGCACTCACGCAGAGACATGTAGGAGGAGATGTATGAAGGCAACAGATCAAGAAGTGATTTAAAGATGAAAATGTACCAGTGGGAGAGTCAACGTGAAGTTAAAGATGTCCAGTTAAACAAGTGAATACAGGGTGCAATGATGGGTACGGCCCCAAGCACTGGCTTGTGGACCCCCGGGGGTCCAGGGACTGCAGTTTGAGAACCACTGGTTTACACTTTTCCAGATAAAAGTTGAAGAACATTAAAACAAAAGAACTTAAATATAAGTTGTTGTTTTTTCATGTTCTTTTGAGACATGTACTCAACTGTATATTCTCTGTGATCAAAAACAGAGAGAGACAAACAAGACAGTGACTGAAAAAAATGCTAAATACTGCAGCAACACAAATATACTGATCAGCTAATAATACAGCATGATGTAGCCTTTTGTTTTTAGGAAACAATACACAGTATGGGTGGAGATAAAATGCAACAAAATATAAACATCTAAAATTCCATTATAGTAGTTTTATCATTTGCATAGTTTACTAAAACATAGCAGTCTTTGTAATTTAATGGACTTGTTTATGAACTTGTATGCAGTTTTCTCTAAACAAACTACAGCATAATACAGCTGTTTTCTTTATCCCCCCCTTAAAGTTCATGGTTTTGTATTTTGAACTTTTTGACATTGTCTTGATGTTAGAATTTGACACAAGGACTCAAATAAAAATGAGGAAATACGACAGAAATAATCTAAAATAATGGGCTGACATGGCCACAACTTATTGATTAACACTAGGCGATCTAAATGTAATGGGCATAAGCAAAGCCTGGGACAAACCAGTATGGTGGGGTGAAGATGGCATGAAAACCAGGTGAAGAAGCACTGAGGGTGTAGTGAGCTAAGTGGTAACAGGTGAGTCTGATGTTTAATGGGAACAGGTGTGACAAGAGGGCCAGGAGACAGCAGCAGGGCTCTGGGAGAAAAATTGAAAACACATGGAAATACAGTACTGAACAAAAGTCGCAAACAAAAAAATTAATTAAAATACAAAGCGCAACCTAAGTAAAAACACGAATGTGAAAACAAAGACAACCAAGAAACTCAATGATACAAAATGATTAAATAACAAATCAGCAAAATTTAGGATCCTGACATGCACTGCCATGACCTTGGGCTCAGACATCCATGGTGACCTGATGGTGACGCGGGATCAGCATTTCAGAGTAGGTCGAAAAACAAAAAGTTTCAAATACTTTCACACTGCCAAAAAAGTACAAGAACTAAGATCCTTTTGGACCTCCAGGCTGATTAACCTGAGCGATAGCAAACCAAACAAATACATCAGTGACAAGATGAGGCAGATAGTACGAGCGTCTGCACGTCTAAGCAGAAACAAAATCACGAGGACAAATGAGAAATGTACGAAAAGGAAGCAGAAATGTGTGGAAAGTGAAGATAATAGTGATGACAGCAGGTTACAACATTACAGATCGTTATCCAGGAGAATGCAGTCCTACAAGGAACTAAGAAGAAGAAATATGGTGCTTAGAATGTGTTTCACGATGTCTTTTTGTTCGTCTTTGATCGTTGGCTGACTTTTTTGTCTCTGCCGACTCCCGTCCTGCAGCAGCCTCTGCTCCTGACAGCTCCTGAGTGATTTCTCCCAAAAAGCTTCCGTCTTTATTGACTCTCGGAGTGAACTCAGCCACCTGGCCAGTTTTCAAAGGACTAACAGGTGTCCTTCAAACTTCCAGCCTTGCGTCAACCCTATCTGTAAGTACAGCACAGAAATCCAGGTCTGATATGTCCAGTAGTCCTCAAGTGGGGATTCGTTTGCTTGTATTACCCGGTCCATTCTATAAAGGACCCCTGCATCACCACTTTCTTACCCTGCTCGTGGTGAGATCCTGCATTCATGGCCTGCCCCATGTGTCACAAACGCCAGCCTGTCTCAGAGATTTAAAATTAGGATATTTGTCCAAAAGTTTGTGGATCCTTTGGCATTAGTCAAGGGTCCAGTAGAAGGAACTGACTGCTATAGAAGGGGGAAATGTAATTTATTCAACCCAAAATGCAAAGAAATATTGAATACAGTCTACTGTACAGTCTACTGGGGGTCTACAACCTTTGCAATAAAAAGAGCCATTTTTACCACTTTGCTTGCTAGTTACGATGTGTCCGGAGCCACAAAACCCGCTACAACTGTGTACTGGCAACTGGTGGCCCGTGGACCACTACGAGTTTGTTGGACATGGCTTTTCCCTCCAGTTGGGGGTGATATTATAAAATGAAAAATATCTTTTATTAACATTTATTGATATGTTTACATTTTAATACAAAAGAAAAGACCAGATTCATGTAAAGAAAGATAAAATATACAATTTTAAAATGTTCTTTACAAACATTAAAACACTGAACTGTGCAGGCTGGTTTGAGTTCTCTTAATTGTTGAAGAATTAAGTATCCTACTTAAAGCATAAAGTTAAAGAATTAGGCCCGTTTGTTGGATATCCAATTACATTTTCAAAAGAAAAATGATTATTTTGTTCACGTTGACTTTGTTTTTTTGTGTGTTTTATTCTTAGTATCTTCAAATATTCCTTCTCAGCAGCTTGTCTTAAAGATATTCCGAAACGTTCTGGTGGTTTTGAGAGAAAGATCACGCTGTGAGACTGGGAGTCGACTTAAAGTGGCTAACAAACTACTAGCACGATGCAGTCCACTGATGTTTTACGCCTTGTATTTGTACTTTTCTTCACATGTTTGAAAATGACAGGAAATCAGCTAAAAGTAGCCATTTTCATTGTTGGCAATAATTTTAATAAAATTCAGTTTTATTTGAATTTTGGTCAAAGCCTGAAAGAGCTGCTGCAGGGGGACCAAAGAGCCACATGTAGAGCTGCAGGTTGCAGACTCCTGGTCTACTGCATGTAAGCTGCTCACCTTCTGTTAGTTGTAGCTGCCTGCCCTCTTGTGGACAAAAAAGTGCTTTGGGGGGCTCAAAGAAAAGGCCTGTCACTTCTCTGTCAATAAAGTGACATTAACATTTTTTTACTGTTCTGATTTAAAAACAGAATGTAAATATGTCCACCCCTCCCACCAGGCACATCCATCACTCGTTCACCGGTCTGAGTGTTTTCTGTGTGCAGGAGATGAAGATGAGATGCAGGAGAGTGTGTGGGAGCCGAGAGCACCTCTGGATCTTTAGTGTCCTCCCACTCAGTGAGCAACGAGAGAGACAGAAACTGAGCTTCTGGTCTATTTCAGTCCCTGGAGATGTGAGGTCTTTTCTGCACGGTTCCCTCCAAGACTACAGTGACTCACGCTCCGTGTGACTTCCGCTCTAAGTTCTGTTGCTTGAAAATCAAACACCAAAAGTGGGATGTGAACGCCCTGACTTCCTGTCAAGAACTGAAAGGGGGAATAAAAGGAGTAGATAGTTGTATTCATGTGTCACTTGTGTTTCTACGCTTCATTAATTATAATCTGTTCTGTTGTTTTTTTTTCTTATTTGTTCCTTCTTCTTCTTCTTCTGGCGTTTATTGGCAGTTGTCGCGAGCTCGGCTTCTGCTTTTCCAACAGAATTGGATTCGTTTAATTATCTGTTCACTGTAAGTTGTTGGATCCCCTCTGCTAAGCTGACATTCTTAATTACTTTGATGTTTGTTTTTAGTTTATGCTTTTATAGATTTTTTTTTGTAGTTTCTTCTTGATGAATTTGGATCATTTAAATTCAAATGGTGTCTGAGGTTTTGTCAGTGTTTGGGATTTTTGTGAACATATGAACATGGGAGAAAAGATTTTGCACAAAAATGATGATCCCTGCAGTCCTCGTCGGTCAGTTCTTGTTCAGAACTGCTTAAAATAAACCTCAGCAACTTGCATGGTTTCTGCAGCAAGTAATTCTAAACACAGCAAATGTTGGAAATTCTCCCAACTAATCCAACCCGTCTTAACTTTGGTCTACTTTTGATAGTACGGGTTGTTCCGGTAATAATATACTCTTAATACTACATTACATTAAACTGTAGTCAAACTTGCACCTTAAGGATGAGCTTCATCACACCCCATTTAAATGAATTTACCAGTCAGTCATCTTTATCAAGGTTGTAAAAGTTAGAACTAATAACGCAGAGCTCAAAATTAAATAAAACCTAACTATTTCAAACAAAACAAAAATCTGACATAGCAGTAAAAATTCATATTAACTGAGGTTCAAGGAGAACTGGATGTGGAATAAAACACAACAATGCTCAACATGTGGGTACGGTGAAACTAGGGTACTAGAAGGACTGGGGCTGATGAGAAGAAAGGCTGCAGCTGTGACTGGTGAACAGAAATGCATTCAGGCCTAAAAAATCCTGGCTCAGCCCGGTCTGAACCCGTATCATGTTTTTTTTTTTTATATACCGACCCGAAAGCGACCAATAAACCGCACAGCTGATGATCCAAACTGGGTCAGCGGCCGCGTCCATCCGCTGATGCAGCGGCCGCGTCCATCCGCTGATGCAGCGGCTGGGTCCAGTTAAGCTTCAGGTGGGTCGCTGGCAGTCATCCATCTGGACTTATATACGCTGTAAATAATTTTTAATTTACCCTTCATTTATACAGGTAGTCTCATTGAGTCACGAGAACTCATTTTCAAGAGAGGCCTGTTTGGGAGCAGATGATGGGGTCAAGGGCGCAGAGTGGGGCAAATGAAGGTAGAGGCAGGAGTGGGTGTTTTACCTTTCCCACCCACATTTTGATGTTTTCAGTCCAGGGGTTTGAACCCGCAACTTTCTAATCGCAGGTCCATCTTCTCTAACCTCTGCGCCACCACTCCCCTAGTTTGCTTCCATCTCACCAGCCTTCAGAAGGAGACAGTTCCTGGACAGAAGCTCTCCAGCTGCCTCACATCAACCTTCTAACAGGCACTTTATCGTACACCACCTGCACCCTTACAGTCTTTCTCAATTTTAAAATCACAACCATGACAGAGTTGTAGTTTGCCTCACGAGGTCCAATGTCCAAGTTCACCTCCAAGTTAGAAGAACTGCAGACATCGTGTCTATCAAAGTTTACAGGGCGGTAATTCAGATTTTCATTCAGAAAACCGTTACTGTCTGTTCTGAAGTAAAACCTCATCATACCTGACTTGATGTCAGCAGGTGTGCATCTGGTCCAGTTCCTGTCACGGGGTCAGCTGACAGCCTGGTTGATCCTGTTCTGGAGTCTGCAGAAGTCCTCTCGCAAGCCCTCTGGAGACCTGCTGCCATCCCACCAGTCCAAGTTCTGGGTTTTGCAGCGGTGTCATCAGATTTTGTTCAAGGATTTGTGGTGGCCTTACTTTTCTAACTTTGTAGGTGTTTGTCAGTTGTAGGTTAACCATCCATACATGGAGTCTCCAAACATCCTGCCAGGATGTGTTACCAAGTTTTATCTAGCTGAGTCCACAAGCTGGCTGAGATCTTCTATGTCTGAGTCCAGGTTTGAGGGCATTCCACTTGTCCAAATCACCAGTTTAGATCATGAGGACAGCAGACATTCCAACTAGCCTTGACATTGGCCCAGTTCAGAGCTTTCAATGGTCTGCTACATCCCCTGGGATATGGAAGAGGAGGACAGGAGAAGAAAATGAGGATGTGCTAAGGCAAGAACCGGAACAGCTGCGTAGTTTTAGGCAAGATAAGTTCAAAAAAGCCAAAACAAAAAAAAAACCTTAAAGCTGCTGCTAGCTTCTTCTAACCCTGAACCTGGCTCACTCTCCTGGCTGCACATGCCTGCCCTCTCATGGACAGAAAGCAGACAGCAACGATGCTCAAAGACAAATTCAGTTTTGTTCCTGAACCACATGAAACATCTAGAAATTGTATTAAATACATTGTTGAACCATTAATTCCCAAACAATTAAATGTGGGCATTTCTGACTGAGAAATCGAAGACAAGCTTGACAGCCTCAGCCATCCACCATCCACAGGCCTCAATGTACGAGGATATGAGCTGAAAAACTGAGACAAGGTGTTGATGAATGTGTGGGAGCTGCGAGAACCTCTGTGTCTGCCGGGTCCTCCTACTCAGCCAGCAGTGTGGAGGCAGAGCGTTTATTCTATTCTGGTCCCGGAAATGTGAGGTCTTTTCTTCACTGTTCCCACTAAGACCAGAGTGATTCATCCACACTTGTGAACAGTCTGCAGGCGCAGAGAGAAAGAAAACCATGCACCCTCCAGAGTAGGATATCAGCGTCGTTAATAACCGACGTCCTCATAAACACAAGTATCTGTCACGTTTGATCCTTTTATTGCTTTAATCGGTTTCTTTATCTTTTGGCCATGTTGTTTCTGCACCACCAAAAATCTGCTTGGCCTAAGGATTTCCTTAAAGTATATCAAGCAAGGATATAAAATATAAATATCTTTTCTCAAATAAAGAGTAAAAAATAAAATAAAACGTGCATGGAATGGCATCTGCAGCAACCATAAAACAAGTTTCTGGTGAAACGTTCAAAATGATGCAACTCCCTCTAACATTTAATTTTCACCATATAAAAATAAAATATGGAATTGACTTTTTAAAAAATAAACATCCACAGAGAATAAAATGTCTCTTCCAGACTCAATGAGATGCAGGGCATGGATGCTATTCGTAGTACGTTTTTTTTAAAGAAAGAGCTGTTTTATAAACACGATAAACACTTTAAAACTAGCTCTTGTTTAGCCATTAGTCCAGGCTAGACAAAGACTTTTGCCTTTATCTCCATACTCTGTGCTCCATGGTTGATATCACAGTTGATAAAGTACTATTTGACAGAACATGACTAAAAATGACCCCTTTAAGAATGCCCATCACTTAAGTTATACAGTTTTGCTCAAACCCTGCCAGAAACACCTGAATTCAACATTTAGTCTAACAGGCACAGCTAAATCCGTTTGTCTAAAAAAAAATTTTTTTAGAAGGACAGAAATCTGAGAGGTGTTTTGTGTGGACTTACAGCAAGAATGGTGCTAGAAATCAACAAATCTTGACTTTTGTCCGCATGTGAGATTGATCAAACGTGGCAGAATAATATCAGATTCAGATGGCTGATAATCAAGAATCAAGAGTGATGTAAACATCAGGACCATTCTGGCCCACGTTGTTACTGCACATACTGGAACAAAGCCATCCTCAAATGGTGCCATCTTAAATCACATGGTGCTATAGATAATCTCTGGAATATAAAGTAATTTAAAACTTTAGTGGAATTAATTGCAGTGCCAAACATGTTTCAAGCGAGCTCGCTCGCTGTGGCAACCCCTGCAGAAAGGAGCAGCTGGAAGAGACTTGCAGTGCTGTTTCCTGAAGTCAGACAAAATATTAACTCGAGTTTGGGGGAAATTGCAGCAAATATGCAAAAGCTGTCTTAGTTTTTATTAATACTATAGTTTTATTGGTGTTTGACTGCAAATTTGACCATACTTTTATTTTTATTAAACTCAGTTTTATTTCGTTTATCATATTTTATCATATTTTATCTATGACGCTGTATTCTTGTGAAGCACTTCGGTTAGCTGTGGTTGTTTTTAAATGTGCTATAAACTTTGATTGATTGATTGATTAAATATACACAAATACTCCTTCAGTTTATCATTTACAAATTTCTCAAACACACTGACTAGAACCAGGAGTAGTAGGTTGGTATTTCTCCTATTGTCCTCCACTTGTCCACTTACACTGAGTGAAAAAGCAGTTAAAGTCCAAATAATTAAATAAAACCTTAAAAGGTCTAGAAAGCCTGACGATCTACTAATCACAATTATTTAAAGGTTTACAAAACAATCTGGTTCCTTGAAAGGAAATCATAAAAAAAGAGGGGTGGTTTTATGTTTTTTTATTGAACTGCATTTTATAGAAGCTGATAACAGAAATAAAAGCAAAACAAATACATAACCTGCCTTATCTTTAGATTCTGTTGGAAAAAAAACACTTATCTATTTAACTATAACTTTGCCTGATATTTAACACAAAAACAAATTTGTATCTGTTCATGCAGTATATATGCATATTGCACAGTGAGGACGTGAGAACAAACTGGAAACCTGAAGATGAAGCGTCACTGTTGTGATTTATTTATTCTTCCTCTGCCTGTGTGGCTCAAACAACAGCAAGCAGGAGAGGCCAAAAATGCTGAAAGTAGCGCATCGTGACATCTTCAGGCTCTGCTGGTGACTCTACAGCAAACCAGAAAAATGATGGTTGATTTACCTTAAGAGAACTGGAGGTCAAACTGGAAACCAGTGAGAGAGAGTTACAGGATCATTGTTTAATTTATCTTATTATCATACACTGAGCCAAACAGTATAATGACACATAATGTTATGTCATTTGGAGCATCTATCAGTGCTGATGGGTATATTGGACCATTCATTGTTGAAATCACACTGAGCTACAAGAAGGTTTATGTGGACACAGATTTGTTCAGCCCTGCAACATGCACATTTTAACACAGCAACGTGAAGTCATGGTGAGTCAGACGGTAGAGAGTAGGTATCTTTACCTGAGGGTACTGGAACATAGGGGCGTTGTCATGCATTAAAAGAAAAATGCACATCAATATGTGATGATGGTGAGAAAGATGCACTTGCATACACATTATAATTTATTTTAAACTAAACACAAAATGATGCTCAGGTAGGGAAGAACAAATGAAATCAGAAATTTGCCAAAACTTGATTTGACATGTGAACATGTACGCGTGCACTGTATTATAACCCTCATTAAAGTGAACTAACACTTTATTATAAAGTTAGTCAATCAAAAAAGGTTTAAAATTTAAACAGTCGTTCACGGTTTCATCATATAACGTCAAATTGTGTCTTTTTGGAAAACGGGTCTGCAAAGAATCCCTGTTCACCTCACAGACGATAAACCAGCATTTTCTTATGTTGAATTTAAAAAAAGCCTTAAAACTATATTTTATGCAGTAAATAATTCAAATCATTCTTTAAAAATGTCCTTTAAGAACAAACTGAGGAATACAAAGCATGAAACAAAACCAAGATAAAAGTAACAAAACATTATGACGCTGTCCAACAAAGTGAAGTCAGGTCCTCTGGACGGTTTCTTTGTGTTGAAATCTTTCATCTTTCATCCAGAAGACTTAGGCATGAACGTGTTTCTAAGTACAGGAGACAATTAATGCCAAAACAACAAAAAGAGGAAACTATGAGTACCAGAAACTAAATGAACCAAACAAAAACTCCTGATGTGAGTGGGTGTGGCAGGACTGAGAAGAACTGAACTGATCCGTCACAAAAAACAGAACCATCATAATCGTAATGAAAATATTCTGATCAGAGCCGGCCCAAGCCTCCATGGGGCCCTAAGTGAAATTTGCTTTGGGGCCCTCTACTTCTGCTAGTAATGTGGATTACTGCAATCAACAGTCAGATGATCAGATCATTCACCCACCAAACATAAACTCTTTGCAACTCTGACAGCCCTTTTTACATGATCCTGTATGACATCATCTAGTGCAGAGGTGTCAAACTCGTTTTCATTTTGGGCCACATCAAGCTAACGAATGTCCTCAAAAGACCAGCCATAATAAAATGTATTGATAAAACTACCTATTAACAAACTGGTAAAATATAACTT
>NC_056506.1:31276088-31282532 GCF_014905685.2 Nematolebias whitei
ATATATGCATGCATGTGCAACAATTAATTTAATATGAAGCAGGATATTACAATAATGCATGAGATTGTGCCTGTTTTTATCAATGTCTGAATAAAATGGCTATATCCCCATCATTTTTCATAAAAAATATGATCTTAGTTTAAAACTGACATGAAAGGAAGCAGGCCTTTAATTATATCAGCTTTTGCTCAGTCGCTTCCATCATTTGCACTTGGCAATGTTTTGTTAATTTAATGCAAGTGTAATGGTACTCAGGTCCTCTGTTTTCTTCATTATTGAAATGATTTTGTAAAGGTTTTACATGACAAACAACACATTTGTAAGATCACCAAATCTTCTGAGACACAAATATCTGAAGGGTCTGTCTGTGACTTTGACCTCTCTGAGTTGTACTTATTTAATTCTGCACGAGCAGCACTGTGTCAAAGCAAGTCTTCTCATCTGATCCCTGCAGCTTTTATCTGCACTAAGTAGTGCGACCTCAAATATCTGCTGACGGACTAGTTTTAAAGGAGGTGACGACTGAAGATGCCTGTTTTCGTCCTGTTGACATCTTTAAAACTTGCACTTTTTGATGGTTTGAGAAAAGTGCAGACTGATTTGACCTACAATTTTATTTTTTGAAGGTTTGGGATGCCAATCTTAACAACTTTTAAAAATTTGGGGGGGGTCTACCAAGATGCGATTGTGGCACCATCTAATGTTCAAAGATTGACAAGGTGCTCATTTGCTCTTAAATATTTTGTTTCTACAGAAATAGTGAGAGCAATGACTCACGTCATCAACCAGGGGATGGCCATGTACTGGGGAACATCTCGTTGGTCCGCCATGGAGATCATGGTAAGTGGTTGCAAATCAAAAAATATCCCCTAATAGAGATTATTAGTTGGGGGGAAACAGTCAGTGCTTTGGTTATACTGAAGTCAATGAAATGCATTCAGAGCTAATTTAACACTTTAGATCAGCACTGACAAAATGTTTAAGTTACACATATAAAAACAAGAGTTAGTTTAATGTAATATTTTTGCTCTGTAAATTCTCCGCACCTAATTAGCTGCCAAATAATTTAAAAGTACTAAACAAAAATAAATAAATCATGCAGGAAAAAAAAACAACTTCAGAAAAAAATGTGTTGCACATGAAATCTTTTTTTTTTTTTTTTTTAAATCTCAGTACATTTTTCTTATTCTTTCTCAATAAGCCAACTGTTTTTAGACATTAGAAGGTGGCACTGAGTCCAATTAAAGTGAACAGAAAACAGGCTGCTGTGCTGAAAGGTTGTGGGGAAAAGATAAAAGTTATTAAACATAAAGGTCAGCGTTAAGTTTCCTTATCTCATGAACATTCTCCACCATTCTCCATTCCTCTTTTCACCATTTAATTAGGAAGCGTATTCTGTGGCCCGGCAGTTTAATCTGATTCCTCCGGTGTGCGAGCAGGCCGAGTATCATTTCTTCCAGAGGGAGAAAGTGGAAACTCAACTTCCAGAGATCTACCACAAAATAGGTACGTGTGTTGTAAGTTTCTATCCTGCCGTCAAAATGAATCATCTGAAATTCTTCAGAGGTCATTGTCTCGTCACAGGTGTTGGTGTGGTCTCTTGGTCCCCTCTGGCCTGTGGGATTATCACTGGAAAGTATGAAAATGGCATCCCAGAGTCTTCCAGGGCTGCCATGAAGGTAGAGGCTGAATGTCATCAAACAACCCCAGTTATAGTTCATTTCAGTCCAGTTTTGAGATGTGATTGTGATTGTGCTTATTTAACGTCTTCCCTAGCCCTACCAGTGGTTGAGGGAGAAGATAACGAGCGAGGATGGAAAAAAGCAGCAAGCCAAACTAAAAGAACTGACTCACATCGCAGAAAAACTCAGCTGTACTCTGCCACAATTAGCCATAGGTAAATGACAGCTGACAAAAGTCATTTTGCCTCAGCTTTTATTTCTGTCAAATCTAATTTTTGCTTCCTGACATGAAGTCAAAACTTTAACTGTTTGCAATAAGCGTCTTTCTGCCTTGACATCTTAATTATACCTCGCTGCTCTCCCTGACTTTTAGCCTGGTGCTTGAGAAACGAGGGAGTGAGCTCCGTGCTTCTCGGAGCCTCGAATCCAAGTCAACTGACAGAAAACTTGGGAGCCATTCAGGTACCTTTTCACTTCTTTTAATCGTTTCATTCATTTGTCTTGTTGCTCAGCTTTTTTGACAACATGATGATGGATTCTGTCTTTGTTCTGTGCATTTCAGGTGATTCCAAAAATCACAGCAGGTATTGCCTCAGAGCTGGATCACACACTGGGCAACCGTCCACACAGTAAAAGGGACTACCACCATTAGGATGGACCCATCTTAGTAAACTATGCTCAAAAAGCTTTTCAAAGCTCACTCTTCACAGCCATGGCACCATAAGTGCGTTCCCAGAGTTGCGTGTGTGTGGAGGACTGTGTGATTGTGCTTGGCTCTTTCAGCTCAATAATGTGAAGCAAGCTACTTGACTCAAAGCATGCCTTTGCCAGCCACCGGACTAAACAGAATTCGTGGGATCCGTTGACACAATTTCTTGTGTAAAAACTTCTTCCAGAATAAAGTTTCAGAAGGTGCTGAACCACCAAATCGACAAAGCAAAAGATCATATTATCACTTGTCCAAGAACTTCTGTGAATAAGGCTGTAAGTGCATGTTAAGACAACTTTAGAGAAACTTATAACCGCCAAGCATCTCACTAAGCTTATGACACTTCCATGAGTCTACAACAAAATGATGCTCTGCATTAAAATGGACCTAATATTAGAGAACTCTATTTTGTTTTATGTCTGTGGTGTTGAAAGTAATGAGAAAAAAAAAATCAAATTTTAACTCGGTTTTGGCTCACGATGTTTATGCTGATGACATGCAAACTTCTTTGAATTATTCAAAATGTCTATAATGACTGTTACGTTTATTTCCTTAATGAACAACTATGTCAGTGAGTTTCAAGTCTCCTTGCGTTGTATTTTTTCCACTTATGCAACTGCACTACAGAGTGTATTATCCTTCTGTGCCCCATCAACCCAATTTAATGTGTACCCTGCCAGACTCTCTGTCAGTAGGGATTGTATCTGATTCATTTCATTTCAGTCTGTTCTGTGGACAGAGCCGTGTCTCAGTGAAGATGGGTCGATGATCCACCTACGGGGAAGCTCGTGGATAACAAATAAAGCCATGCAGTTAATGAAGAGACAGTTAAAAAAATGAGCACCATATGGACCCCTGAAGTAATTGCACCTGGAACATGCAGAGTTTCTACCAACTTCTCCCAGATGGCAGTTTTATGTAATGGGACTATCTTTGTTATGTTTTCTCAATCATGCATTTTGGTGTTGTCCATCAGATTTGTACATCAATTTTAATGAAAAAGCTTATGATCCTAACAATATATAGTTTACACAATGCTATAGTTGTGGATGCCTTTCTTTTGATTTAGTAAAATAAATCAAATGATTTAAGATTAACAGTGCCATTTTCTTCAGTTTAATTCAATTCAGTTTATTTATATAGCACCAAGTCACAACAGAAGTCATCTCATGCACTGAACAGAAACATTCATATATATATAAATAATAATTTAACACTATTTATCTGAGGAGAGGACTGCTTTGAATTTAACTCCATCACAGAACTCTCATCTTGAGCAAGCATGAAGGCGACAGTGGAAAGGAAATACTCCCTCATGAGGAAAAAACCTTTAGTAGAACCAGGTTCAGGACAAACAACCATCTGCTTTGACCAGCTGGGTTGCCTTAGACAGACACTGGAAGTTGGTTCCACAAGAGAGGAGCGTGATAACTGAAAGATCTTCCTCCCATTCTGCTTTTGGAAACTCTAGGGACTGCAACTAAGCCTGCAGTCAGTGAGCAAAGTGCTCTGTTGGGAAAATATGGATGAATAAGATCTTGAATATAAGATGGAGCTAGGTTGTTGAGAGCTTTGTAGGTTAGAAGTAAGATTTTGAATTAAATTCTGGATTTAACAGGGACCCAATGGAGAGAAGCTAAAACTGGAGAGATATGATCTCTCCTACTAACTCCAGTTAAGACTCTGGCAGCAGCATTTTGGATCAACTGAAGACTTAAAAAAAAAAAAAAGTATTTGGACAACCAGATAATAAACCATTGCAAAAGTCCAGTCTAGACGTGACAAATGCATGAACCAGTTTTTCTGCATCATTTTTAGATAAGTCCAACAATGTTCAGTCAGGTCATCTTGACAGTTTCTTCTTTTTTTTGTGTGTGCTGAGACATTTCGCCCTCCATCCAGAAAGCTTCATCGGTCTGAGGAAATGCCAACCAAAACTGCTTCTCCCCCAACAGCCTACTCCAAAGTGAAAAAAAAAACAGTTACGTTGGTGCTAAGATGGCCTCTGGGGCATGCCCTCTCCTCTGGTGCCCGCCCTCTACGTCGTCGACAGTCATGTCAAACTGGTTCAAAACATTAAAGTCCACGCTCAATAATCCAGCTATATTGAGCAAGGACTTCACTGTTTTGAACCAGCTTGACATGACTGTCGACGACGTAGAGGGCAGGCACCGAAGGAGAGATCGTGCCTCAGAGGCCATCTTAGCACCAACATAACTGGTTTTTTTTTGTTGTTTTTTTCCACTTTGGAGTAGGCTGTTGAGGAAGAAGCAGTTTTGTTTTATGTTTCCTCAGATTGATAAAGCCTTCTAGATGGAGGGCGAAATGTCTCTGCACAAAAAAAAAAAAAAAAAGAAACCGTCCAGATAACCTGACTGAAACTGATTGTTGGATTTTATACCTGGATTATTGAGCATGGACTTTGGTAGTTTTAGATAAGATGTTTCTAATTTTAGCGATATTATGCAGGTGGAAAAAGGTGGTTCTAGTGACATTTTTAATGTGGGGGATAAAGGCATGTCCTGATCAAAAATAACACCAAGATTTGTAACATTAGAGCTGGAGGCCAGGTTAATGCCATCCAAGGAGGACAAAAGACTGAAAACGTTATTCCTAAAATGCTCAGATCCCAAAACCAAAACTTCAGTCTTGTCTGTATTCAAAAGCAGAAAATTTAGGGTCATCCAGGATTTGATGTCTTTAAGACATGTTTGTAGTCTAAGTAGCTGATTGGAGTCATTGAGTTTCAAGGACAAATATAATTGTGTATCATCAGGCCAACAATGAAAATGTACCCCATGCTGTTTATTAACTTTACCTAATGGAAGCATATATAAGGTAAAGAGTATTGGTCCAAGCAATGAACCCTGAGGAACTCATTGACTAACTTTGGTGTATGATGAAGATTCATTATTTACATTTAAAAATTGGAATATATCAAATAAATATGATTTAAACCAATTTAGAGCTGTTCCTGTAATCCCAATATCATATTCAAGTCTTTGTAGTAGAATAATGTGAGCAACTGTATCAAATGCAGCACTGAGGTCTAACAGGACCAGTGTAGACACAAGTCAATTGTCAGAGGCCATGAGAATAAATCAGAGTCAGAGTCAGAGATTCTTTATTGTCATTCGCACCTCATGTGGTACATGTGGTGGAGCGAAATTATGTACACAGGGTCCCAGTTACATCCAACAATAAAATGTATAAGAAAAACAGTAATAAGAGATGAACTAAGAAAAACATCAACTAAATATACACTAAGCACTGCACTAATAGCAAAAAAACATTATGTCGAACATCATCACAAACATGAACATGCGTCTGTGTAAGCAGATGAGCACGCATGAACACATCAACATGAAACAGATCAGCAGCAACATGATGTGATTTTTCACAGTGATGATTCTGGTTTATTGATTCAAGAGTCTAACAGCCTCAAGGTAGAAGCTGTTTCTCAGTCTTGTGGTTCTACACTTAATGCTCCTCAACCTCCTTCCAGAGGGGAGCGGGGCAAAAAGTGTGTGTGCTGGGTGAGTGGGGTCCTTCACGATGCAGGTGGCCCTCTTCCTGCATCTAGAGGTGTAAATGTCTGTGATGATGGGGAGACTGACTCTAACAAACTTCTGTGCAGCCTTCACCACTCTCTGCAAAGTTTTTCTTTCTGCAGCTGTGCAGTCTCCATGCCACACATTGATGCTGGAGCACAGGATGCTCTCCACTGCACACCTGTAGAAGGAGGTGAGGACTGAGCTTCCCAGACCAGCTCCTCTCAGCCGTCTGAGGAAGTAGTCTCTGATGAGCTTTCTTGATCAGGCTGGTAGTGTTGTTGCTCCAGCTCAGGTTATCATTCATGTGTACACCCAAGTACTTGTAGCTGGAGACCACTTCCACCGCAACAGACAACGACAACAGACAACAAAATGAACAGTAAATCATGAGGAAAATAGTTTCTCATTGTTTGTTTTTGGAGTATCATGTCTTTTGAAGTACAGTAAAAATAACATACATACATATATATATATATATATATATATATATATATATATA
>NC_056506.1:31282632-31287442 GCF_014905685.2 Nematolebias whitei
GTTTCTGTTCAGTGCCCTGAGATGACCTTTGTTGTGACTTGGTGTCATGCTGTATAAATAAACTGAATTGAATAAGAGGCAAAAGATAATTTTTTGTGCTCTGTTGCACTTTAAGTTTAACTGAGTGAGGACCTAATGTGTTTTTAATTGTTTAACATAAATTGCTGGAGCAAATATTCTCCCTCCACCCACCATGTGATGAATGGAAGTTGTAGTAAAAAAAAAACAACCTTCAACAAGGGAATCCACAAAGCAACAAAGGGCAGCCCTAGTGGGAAATTTTTATTTTCTAAGGCCAGAGTCTCACACACAGAACCATTATTACCAGCAGAGATTCCAAAAGCTGAATGAGAGAACGAATAACCCCCAATTACAGTCCAGGGATTGTGCTTTCTGCTCTGGTTTGCAGCCATTTACTCATTACAATAAATGAGGCTGTAAAAAACAGACAGCAGACGTTTTCTCCCGCCTGAAAACTCTGCCTGCGGAGACGGAGGAGGACTAATTCGAGGCCCGTGCTGTCTAACTGTGCCCTGGGCCCGTTCAATTAATTGTCCAGAAATAAGATGCGTGAAGTCAGTTTGACTGAGCTGTCAGGGCAGAAGAGGAACAAAAAGAAATAAAAATTACAAGTAAAAGGATTTACACACAGTGTGTATTTAGGACACTGGTAAATCATGACAGGATTAGAGAGAAATCAGAGCTGGGATGTGCTCTTGTCTCAAATACAATGGAGGAGTTTGAATCCATCTCTCTGATGTATTATTGACTGAGCTCTGATCCTTACGGAGGAGAAGAACTGGATTTTGAAAGTTTTTATTTTTTTTTACATAGGTATTTTTATAAAAGTGATTGTTAAATTCCCTAAAATCAATCAAAACCTGCATGCACATTCGCCTTTTGTTCCCTACTAATTGTGCTTCTTTAAAGCACACTTTTCCAACTATAAAGAAAACATTCAATCTGTAAAATAAATGCTGAAAAAAAATTCCCTCCGTCGCAATTTTAGTCCTGAATTTCCTCCTTTGGGCTAAATGAGCCATCATTGTTTGTGGTCTTAAATGCAAAGGCTTCTCCTGTAATAACGAGGAAAACAATCACTTTTGTGTTCACTGTTGTTTCTGGGGAATGGAGCAGCAGCATCCACTAGATTATTAACCACAAAGCCTGCAGTGGCGCTTAAATAGATCAGCTCAGGTCTGGCATGCCAACACAAGCACATTGTTGCAGAAGCTAATGATCCTCTGGATTCAAGAATTGAATCTGCAACACAGAAAGGTGGAACTAAAGGAAGAAAAGTGGGACGAAGAGAGAGAGAGAGAGAAAATGGAGGAAGTTGCTTTGACTTCAAATGTTATCTTTCAAATGCTAACATAAACACTGAAATAAATGAGACATTTTGTCCGTACAAACGCACACAAACAACTCTGCAAGCTGCTGCGAGTGTCTCGGCCTCTCATGCTTGGATGGTGGCCAAAAGAAGCCTTGAAGTGAAATGACAAATGAGTCATTTGATGACGCCCCCTCACACAAAAAAACAAAAACGTGTCACTGCTTATGAAGATCCTGCAAGCTGCGACTGGATCCACATCTATTCTCACTAGATTTGAGATATTATCCATGATACTGGGTATAAACCACAGCAAAACTGGCCTCTGGTGGTGGAGAGAGACATATTTTACTCCCTGGAAAGCACTCGCAGTGAGCATGCCTTCAAAGCTGCAGGGTGGGGCGCTTCTTTTTATTTTCTGAAGGTAAATCAATCACTTTTGTCGGCGAGGTTGAGAAAATAGATAAACCTTGTCACACCTAAAGGATTAATGAGCACTAAGCAAACCCATACAACCAAACATCCATGGGCAAAGAATCAGATGTCTGCTTCTCTCCTGATGGCAACCATCACACCATTATCATAATGATTCAGAATGCAGACAGGCAGGTTATGTTGTAGATATCAAAACCTAAAGGCTCAGCATTTCTTAAAGGAATGCCTATCACCCAACATACATACATCCATTCTCTACCGCTTATCCGGGGTCGGGTCACGGGGGTAGCAGCCTAAGTAGGGAGGCCCAGACTTCCCTCTACCCAGCCACTTGGGCCAGCTCCTCTAGGGGAATCCCAAGGTGTTCCCATGCCAGCTGAGAAACATAGTCCCTCCAGCGTGTCCTGGGTCTTCCTCTGGGTCTCCTCCCAGTGTGACATGCCCAGAACACCTCACCAGGGAGGCGTCCAGGAGGCATTCTAACCAGATGCCCAAGCCACCTCAACTGGCTCCTCTCGACGTGGAGAAGCAGCGGCTTTACTCTGAGTCCCTCCCGGATGATCGAGCTTCTCACCCTATCTCTAAAGGAGAGCCCAGACACCCTGTGGAGAAAACTCATTTCGGCCGCTTGTATGCGAGATCTCGTTCTTTCGGTCACAACCCAAAGCTCATGACCATAGATGAGGGTAGGAACGTAGATCGTTCGGTAAATTGAGAGCTTTGCCTTTTGACTCAGCTCTCTCTTCACCACAACAGACCGATACAGCACCCGCTTCACTGTCGATGCTGCACCTATCCGCCTATCGATCTCACGCTCCATTTTTCCCTCATTCGTGAACAAGACCCCAAGATACTTGAACTCCTCCACTTGGGGCAGAAAAACCTAAAGGCACAGCGTTTCTTAAAGGAATGCCCATCACCCAACACCTTTTTTATTTTCAAACAGAGATAATCTTATGTTAGGAACGGCTTTAGGAATGGCAGAGCTGATGATGTTCAACCTTTATTTATACAGGTTATTCCCATTGAGCATCGGGGACTTATTTACAAGAGAGACCGGATTCTAACAAAGAGTGATGACAACAGTGGACAACAAAGACAACAGTAGACAATCATAAAGGAAATGTACAAATTAAGAACAAATGAAAGAAAATGGTATTAAAAAATGAAACAAAAAAACAGCTAGATTATAAGGCGGTGTAGAAAACTAAAAACAGGAACATGTCTGTGTTGGTTTTTGCCAGTAACTTAGCAGATGTTTGAAGCCATTTAGAGAGGTCAAGGTTGAGAGCTTCAGATCTTTTTGCAAGATATTCCAGGAAACAAGAGTGGAGTAGAAGAAGGCCCTTTTGCCTAGTTCAGTCTACTCTGAGGGGACAATGCAGGTAATAATGTCCTGGGAGAGCACACTGTAGCTGCACTCACTCAGAGACAAGTAGGAGGAGATGTATGAAGGCAGCAGACCAAGAAGTGATTTAAAGATGAAAATGTACCAGTGACAATTAGATAATGACAATTTGGTCAAACCTTAAAAATAATCTGCTCAATCTCATGTGATATTGTGACATATTACAATCAATGTATGCATTGTGAATGACATCTACCCCAGATAAATAATGTCAATAATTGAATTTTTGTGTTTATGAATGCATTTGTACAATTCCCTGAGATGATCTGTTGTGACTTGACGATATGTGAATAAACTGAATTAAAAAATCAAATTTTAGCTCAATATGACAAGAATTGCGTTTTTGGATTCAAGCAAGACACCGATCACTGAAAAACAATGAAATCAGGTCTCTCTTGTAAATGAGTCCCCGAAGTTCAATGGGATTTACCTGTCTAAATAAAGGTTGAATGAACAGGAATAGTTTTAAAAGTTCTATTTAGAAACAGCTGCTGGTGGAGGTCAGAGTCCTGGAGCGAGCCCAATCTGCAAAGATATGAAGGGTTAGTGGACTGACAGCTTCTGTGATCAACATAAACAGAAAAGTAGCCACTTACTTTATGCAGGTAAGAGGAGCTCCACCTGAAGGAGCAGGGCACGGTGATGTCACCATCACAGATAGGACAGCTGAGGAGCAGGTTTGAGAGAGACGTGATCCAGAGTAATATCCAGAGGTAAGAGTCAATCATGGAGTAGAGGATAGTTAACAGGGTATTAGAGGTTCAATAACAAATTTTAGAGGAAGATCCGTGAAGAGTACCAGTAGTTGTTAGTCCAGAAAGGTAGGTCGGTACCATGATCAGAAGGGTAATATAATAAGCAAGGAGCAGGCAGGTCACTAATCCAAAAAACAGTCATGGGGTCAAGACAAGAAGATTATAGAGAGCTGTGACTTTAATGCTGGGCATCTACTTCCACAGTGGGTTTGATAATCTGGCAGAAAGTAAAGGTGGCAAGAACTCTGGGCACAGGTGCATGGCATGAGCTTGATTAGGCAGAGGTGCAGAGTAGACGTGGCTGGAGGGCAAGGCTTGAGATCAGAGCATGACAGGGCAGAAAACATGACACAATAACTGGAAAACCGAACAAGTTCATTTTGGTGTTGGTTGATTAAAATTAGGTGTGGCGTCCATCTTTAATTGCATCAAAAAGTTGTTCAGTTGTACTCTCTGAGCGTTTCATTACAATTCTTTGTAGTTCATGATACAAAGTTTGTGGGGTGTTTACATGTGTTTGTATTACAAACACATGTAAACACCCCACCCCCCACTCCCGCACCCCAACACACACAAACACACAAGCAAAAACACTACCGTCCGTCTTTGTTTTTCAGCAGCGGGCGATAAAAGAACTTGTGTGAAAGGAAGGAAAGTGGGGACATAAAACCGAATATTTTAAGAGATAAGTTGCAAAAGTACAAAGTAAAAGTAAAGAACTGAAGCAGAGATGGAGAGGAAGACAGTGAGGAAGAGGATGAGACAGATACCATGAGATTAAAGCTTACAGAGCCCAAAGACTACACAAACACCCTCTAAAGATAAAATAAAATAAATCTGGGAAATAGGAAATGACAGTCAGCCCCCTGCAGCACCCTGCAC
>NC_056506.1:31287542-31295878 GCF_014905685.2 Nematolebias whitei
ATCAAAAGAAAGCAGTGTAAACTTCATTTCCTCTTGCTGCAGAATTGAAGAGCAGCTATTGCCGGCCCTGGGGTTACATTTTACTTTTGGTTTGGATCAGATGTTTATTTTGGAAACAAAATCATGTAAATCATGTGTGACAGCACTCTTGCAGTATTTTTCCTTTGTTTATTTTAAAGGATGTGCTATAAAAGTTAAAGGTTGAGCCAGCAAATACACAGTGTTAACACCGTGTGAATTCTGAGCACTACAAGTGGAATTTCCAGCGATTTAGTGAAACTTTATACTTGGACATGTGTACAGTAACACTTTTAACACTAGTGCTAACACATTTAAGGTATGCTTCCTGGTTTTCAAATACTCTGAAAAACCTAAAGGCATATTATTTTCCTAATGGACTGCTTATCACCCAACAGATCCAATTATTACTGTATTTTCCAAGTGTTTCATTAAAATCCATACAGGTGCTCATGAGCCAAATTAACGTCACACAGATAAATAAATAACCACAGATGAACCAAAACATTATCGCCTTCACCCTGATGATAAAGATGACATTGGTGATAATGATAATAATAATTGATAATGCATTGATGTAGGATTTTACCCAGTTCAAAACAGCATTGGCACAGACTTTTTATTCTGTCTTTTAGTGGAAAATAGATGTGACAAAACAACAACAACAAAAACCAGTTGAATAATAAATAAACATGCTTCTCACCTGTGATCAAATTTTCTCATCTTTCTGAGAGGTATGAGATGAAAATGGTTTTACTGATGGGTCTATGAAGACACCAACTGGACACATGAAGCAGTCTGCACCGTGTAACTCTTGAAGGCCTCAATTTGTAACTTGCCTTTGAAGTATTTTTGACAGAATTCACGATGAGCTTTAAAAAAAGGAAGACATTATGATCATAAGAGAGAATTAAGTGAAAGTGATGCATGTTGCTGTCACACGTAGTGAAAGTATACGGTGTGTTTGAAGCTGTTGAAGGATGATGTCACCATGTGTTTGAACTGTTTAGCACAACAGTTTATTTTTTAGCAACGTTACCTTAACACTGGCTTTCAGATCATCCAGCTCAAGGAACATCTTTTGAAACACTTCATACACATTTTTCAGTTGTTTTGGGAAGCTGAGGTTGAATGTGTATATCAGCTCCATGAGCAAGGCACAGGCTCTGGGAATATCTACATATGTTAGGACCTCTGTTCTCTCCAGGACAATCTTTGCACGTGCTGGATCAGAGTGATAATCTTCATCAGCTTCCTGTCACCATCCTGGTTGGTCAGAATTAATGTAAATATTTAAAGGGTTTGTAGTGGGCTGGAAAATGCCACATATAGTTATTTTATGTAAATACCCTCTCGTATCTATAGAGTTGAAAGTTTTTGGTCTCAATGTGTTGTTGCCATTTTTAAGTTCCTGACGTTCACCATGATCAGCAGGCAAACATCTTTGTCTCTGTGAAGTATAGTAGTTTCTGATTTACCTCCTCTTTGAAGAGTTCCTCCTCCTTTTCCCTAAGATACATCACATTAGGCCACAGATGGTGACCTCCCTTCTCGTCTCCACAGAATTGTCCTGTGAAAGAGAAAAACAATGTTGAACTGCTCCTCCATGAATTTGTTCTTGATAATTATCAATTATACACACAGATGTTGGTTCTCTAACTATCTCTCAGATCGGAGGCAATGTGTTCAACATAATGGTACTTCTTCCAGTTATTTAACGGTTAACAATGGCGTACCACAAGGCTCAGTCTTAGGACGCACCCTCTTTACAATCAACATAAGAAATGTAGAGCATCCCTGATGCATCCTTACATTTCTGTGCTGATTACACAGTTGTTTATTGCTAAGCTAAAACAATTGCTAAGGTTTTCCAGCTTTTGCAATCTGCATTTGACACCATCCAGTCAGAATTGTTCCGTCTCAAACTTGTCCTAAAAGCCAACAAAACCAAAGGGATGTTGTTTTCAAACAGGAAGTCAGTCCCAGCAGTTCTTCCTTTGATTTTTATCCTCGAATGGTGCCCCTGCGATCCCTACAAATATTTGAGTATCTTGGTCGATTTGCATCGCTCTTTTAAGCTTCACATGGAAAACTTGGTGAAGAAACTGAAAGTTAAACTGGGTTTCTTTTTCAGAAACAGATCCTGTCTAGGGCAGCATGGTGGCACAACTGGTAGAGCTGCTGCCTCTCAGCGAGCAGGTCCTTGGTTCAAACCCCGGTCCAGGGGCCTTTCTGGGTGGAGTTTGCATGTTCTCTCCGTGCATGCGTGGGTTTTCTCCGGGTGCTCCGGTTTCCTCCCACAGACCAAAAACATGCATGTTAGGCTGATTGGTAACTCTAAATTGTCCCTAGGTGTGAGTGAGAGAGTGAATGGTTGTTTGTCTAGTTAGTCTCTATGTGGCCCTGTGATGGACTTGCGACCCGTCCAGGGTGTACCCCGCCCCTCGCACAGTGATTGCTGGACATGGTCACCAGCGACCCCCGTGACCCAAAATGGAATAAGCGGGTAAAGATAATGGATGGATGGAGATCCTGTCTAACTCTGAATGTAAGGAAATGCTGTAACTGCAACTTTCCTCCCCTACATTGACTACAGCGACATTATTTACATGAACGCTCCTACAAGCACCCTGCAGATGTTGGACACTGTCTATCACGGTGTGCTAAGATTAATAACTGGCTGTAACTACCGTACCCACCACTGCACCCTGTATTTACTGGTTAACTGGACATCTTTAACTTCACGTTGACTCTCCCACTGGTACATTTTCATCTTTAAATCACTTCTTGGTCTGTTGCCTTCATACATCTCCTCCTACATGTCTCTGCGTGAGTGCAGCTACAGCGTGCGCTCTCAGGACATTATTACCTGCAGTGTTCCCTCAGTGAGGACTGAACTAGACAAAAGGGCCTTCTCCTACTCCACTCCTGCTTCTTGGAATATCTTGCAAAAAGATCTGAAGCTCTCAACCTTGACCTCTCTAAGTGGCTTCAAACATCTGCTAAGTTCCCGGCAAAAACCAATGCAGACATATTCCTGATTTTGAAGTTTTCTACATCGCTTTACAACCTAGATGTTTTTGTTTTATTTTTTCAAGACCATTTTCTTTCATTTGTTCTCAATTTGTATCCTTTTCATGATTGTCTACCGTTGTCATCATTATTTGATAAAATCAGATCTTTCTTATAAATGAGTCCACAAGGCTCAATGAGACTAATTTGTATAAATAAAGGTTGAATGAATCCATCCATCTATTATCTTTACCCACTTCCTCCTTTTCAGGTCGCAGGGCACATCAATTTTTTAGTTTTACTTTGTATTTTTTTTTCCCATTTTATTATTATCTGATGTAGCATTTCACTGTAACAAATTAAGAGTTGAAAACACCTTTTACTAGACCAACTTATTAAATTATCAACTCATCATGTGCTTATGTAACAAACGTTATTTTTATGCTGAAAAAGCTTTTGCTTTTGAGCTATACCTACTAACTCCATGAATCATTTCTTTAGAGTGTATGAGTGTAAGGTATGTGTGCATGCAGTTACTAAAGAAGATCATAAATACTGAGACAAGAGTTGTGAAATCACACGTGCACCTGCGTCTTCACCGCGACTTTGATGGACACCGCGTCTTCTGCTGCTCTGATCTCAGGAAGCTTCAGAGGAGCTGTGTTTATGAAATGTTGATCACAGAGGCTTTAAATAGACCTCAACATCTGTCGGCACTAACACAGACACAGAACGGTGCATGAGTAATGACGCGAGCTGAGCAACCACGTTTTTCAAAGTGTGGGAGCAAACTTGTGTTTCACTCACTGCATTCTTGATTTTAACAGAAACATCACTCCTGGCACTCAGACAAATGTTAACTTTAAGTTGATCAAGTTTCATTTTATTTCAAGTTAAAAACTAAAACATTCATAGGATAAATAAATGCAAAAGCTTTAACTCAACCTGTAAGCCACTAATTAGAAATAAATGGAAATGTGATGTAAAGTCAGTTCTTTAAAGTGTTGAAAACTTCTTTCTGATTGAAACAGAATCAAATAAACTGATCATCTATGGCAGGTTTTCAGCTATCAGCTCTTGGAGAACCATCTTCTTGGTGCTCCAATGTTATGTTTAGCGTCCTAATGAGCTTTTATTGCTACTTTTCATGAATTCAAATAAAAAAATGAGAACAAATTATGTTTTTGAAACACGCTGTTACGAACAAATCCAGGGAAAAACTTGAAAAGCGCTTCATAAAGACTGTGAGGAGGTCTGGCTCCTTGGGAGAAAAATATCATGAAACTAAGAGTTATATGAAATATCCATAATAAACACATACAAAACAGACAAGCAAGTATTTTAAAAAAAAAACTTTATTATATTGAGCTTTTTTATGTGCAACAACTACATTTTTCGTATAAAAATAAAATTAAATAAACAGAATATATTTACAGGGCTCTTACAACTGAGCTGATAACAAAGTTTAAAGTGATATATGTAATATTGTCAGCGAGCTTTTCAAAGTTTATCCAGTTACATAACAGGAAGAGCCTCCTGTGTAACATAATAAACCTGAGAAGGAGAACATCTTGGGGCGAACATCAGAGCTTCGAGGTGTGGGACGGCTCCTGTGTTTGGGCGTTCTGATGAACTTTCTGTGCTTTATATCTGCAATGGGAACAGATGGAGAATGTGTTACTTCTTTTTGAAACATTAGAGCCTTAGTTCTTTATTTCATACGCCTGAAGAATCTCACCTTATGCGGTTGATGCAGGTCATCACCCACTCCAGAGCAGGGTCGGTGCAGGCTTTCTGTCCGCTCTTCAGGTGGAAACTACATGTTAAGAAAAGACGACGGGTTAATAAAAAATAATTAACGTATTGGTATAAATTTCAAGTTTTAAGAGACACATGGGATGATCATAATATTTTAGATGCTTACATGATGGCGCTGATTGGGCACATCTCTGTAGAAGTCTGCACAGAGTAGCCCTTGATGTTCTGACATCGTAATTTGCCCTTCATGTATGTTCGACAGCATCCGGGATGAGCTGAGGGGGAAAAGACAAAATAAAATCTAATTCGAGGTAAAATACAGAGTGATGCTGTTTCTGTTAAAGGCAGTGGAATGAAATGTGGAAGTGTAAAGTAAAACACGTACCTGCAGACGTTTGCGAGGCCAGCACACAAAGAGTAAGCAGCGTTATCGCCGTCACCGTGACTCTGGTGGACACCATCTTTATCTGAGCTGCTGCTGCTCTGGTCTGAGCTGTGGCCTGGTTTGCTTTCAGAGGAGCTGTGGCTTCAGACGGCTCATCGTGAAACCTTATATACCTGAGAGAAGCTGAAAAAACAGAAGAGCTCTGCCCACGGATTATGGTGCCGATCATCAGTAAAGCCCCAGCATTTTCCCCAAACAAAGATAAATGAGGAAGGTGAGGACAAAAAAAATGCCTAAAATGCCTACGCACATAAAAATTCACACAGCGTAGTTTGAATCGTATCTGTGAATTCCTTGTGCTGATTTGCTTTGTTTACTGATGCAATCAGTGTGAAAACCCCCAGATATGAACAGGTTTCTACACTTTGCACAGGTAATGTCGTTAGATTGGATCATAAATATCACTGATTAAATGTTTATCTCAACAGTCATCGACATCATATAAAGAGATTTCATTTATTTGCTTATTGTGTGGCTCCTTTTAGGAAAAAGGAGTTTTCAGGTCATTAATGAAAAATGTTTCAACCTGAGTGCTGTTCATTCAGCAAAACTTGGAAAATCATTACAGTCTGATTCTTTTTTGTTCTTGTAAATATTCAGAAAAGGTTTATTTTGTTTAAATTATTTATTTTTTTTGTCCAAAGAATAATCCGAAATTAACTTAATAAAAATTTAAAATCCTAAAAAAATTGAAGTTTGAAAGAAAATCCCCACATGCAAGAGGATTAAAAACAAAAAATCTATGTGCTCTCTCAGTATAAATGACTTAAATAACTTTTTATCTCTGCTCTGCTTATGTTTCTAATTAATTTTTAACTTAAAAAAAAGTTACACTTGACAAGTTCACATGGTTAATAATTAAAGCTCAGAGATCAAAATGGAAAAACTGTATATTCTTTCCAATAAAATGCAATGGAACGATATGACGATGATGTGAAACGCAAATAGGAGGCCCTAAACCACAATTTAGGTTTTGAAGCTGATTTGGCTTTTCATATTTGAGCATTTAAAATATTCAAAGAGGCCTAAACATTGATTATAAGCAAATGTTTAATGCAAATAAGGTTCAAGAGGTGCACACTTCTAAAACAAGACAGTCAGAGCTGAGTGGAAACACGTAATAAAAGTGAAAAAGTGACTCTGAGGACCTCCGTGCTTCGGTGTGATGTGGGTCGCTCAGTGGGCTGCTCTGAGATTCCACAGAGGTTGATTTCTAGGTCAGAGGAACACTTAAACAGGTATCCAAGACCCATGCACCAAAAGAAAAGTGCATTTAGAGCACTGAAATAGGTCACAATACAGAAAAAACTTGTATCATCAATTTTTCCACTAAAACCACAGCACACACCAGTTACATCCTGCCACATGCCTTCACAGCACATTTCAGGGTCCCAACATCATCACACATGTCTGGTTGATTGGCCTAAAGTGCATTTTCTAATATTCTTATAAGTTTATGTAGATTTAGACTTTTTAAATGCAGCAGTCGTATTACAAAAGCAAATGTCTGCATGCAGTTGAGAACAGATGTTTACGTACACCGTATAAAACACAAAACCATTTTTATTGTTGTCTGACATTAAATGAGACTAAAACTTCCCTGTTTTAGGGCTAGTTAGAATTCCCCCAAATATTTCTATTTGCTAAATGTTCAAATAATTAAAGCGATCACTTATTTAAGATTTTTTTTATTTCTTCAAAGTTGTAAATTTACTTGCATATAATTGTCTGAACAGATGAACCTGGCACCTTCAGACATCTGGAAACTGTATCCAAGGATTGGACGTCTACAATTCTCTTCCTGATATCTTGGCTGATTTCTCTTACTTTTCCCACGATGTGGCACAAAGAAGCAGAGTGTTTGAGGTGTGCCTTGAAATATGTTCACAGGTGTGCCTCCATATAATGTTGTCAGCTAGACTGTCAAAAGCTTCTAAAGCCATGCAACATCATTTGGACTTTCCCAAGTTGCTTGCACAGTAATTCGATTGCACGCAAGCTTCTGACTTTATAAAAGTAAATAAAATTCTCTCACTCGTTATTCTGGCATTTAACAAATAGACATAATTGTATGAATCATAGCTGATTGAAACAGGAAAGGTTTAGTCTGATTTCATGTCAGAGAGTGAGAAACAAATGATTATGTGTCTTTTTACACAGCTTATGTAAACCTCAAGTTTGAGCTGGAGCTGCTGGACACTGGAACTGTACATCCAGCTCAAATTAGGCAAAATTATGTTTCTGTTACTCTTTTTGCCATCTTATTTGTAAAAAAAATAAAATAAAAAATAAAAATCTGCATGCCTTTTTATAACTGTCTATTGTTGTCGCTGTTGTCCATTGTTGTCAGCTTTCTTTGTTGAAATCAGGTCTCTCTTGTAAATGAGTCCTCGAGGCTCAATGGGATTTACCTGTCTAAATAAAGGTTGAACGAAAAAAAGTAACTTCTGTCCAGAATGACTAATATGGAAAGTGATCACAATTAAAATACACAGTTTTTTTTATGCTTGAGTCACTAAAAACTTAATTTGTGAACAGATTTTTCAGTGTGTCTAACAGAGCCAAAGGAAAAGTCAAGAGGAGGAACTGAACTCTTTAAAGACGTAACATTTATACATGTATATGTATGCTTAGATAGGTTAATCATGAATGTAGTACTCCCTACCACCTTGTGCATGTAAATATTGTCTTTTTCCAAATTTGTGTATTTTGCTTCTCTTTTGATTATTTCATATACGTTCTTTTTTTCCGTATAATTAGAACATACAAAACTACTGGATGCCTCAAATTCACCCGAAATCAATAAAGTACCTACCAACCTATATTTGTCTTAGGATCAATATTTCATGAAAATTGAGTTCTCAAAACTTTAGATTGTCTTGTTGAGATCAATATCAGTGAAAACTTCAAGACTTCCTCCTACAGATAGAGATCTACAGTGTACCTTGTACTGTTTTATTTAAAGAGCTGACATTGCGATGTGTCATTCTGACAAATGGGCCACTGGTAGCAGTTAAGTAAACAAACAATCTATTGCTTTCTTTCTGGGTTTTACCATAAGCCCTATTAGCGTGAGACAGATTGCAGTATGTGAAAGCCATGA
>NC_056506.1:31295978-31301011 GCF_014905685.2 Nematolebias whitei
ACCCACAGTGACATCAGACTCTGACTGGTGACATCTTGAGTGGAGAGGTGGTGTTATCAGGCAGTTGCTGGAACATCCGACACTGAGTCAAAACAGTGTGTGAAGGTCTCCAGACAAACTGGACACATCATAAACATGTTGGATATCACCAGAACTTGAAGAAGCTTGACAGAGGTTACATTGTGGAGTTATATGAGGCTGGTTGGTGTCACTGTGGGTACATGATGGCACACACACTCCATGAAGGTTCTGGTTGACCAGGACAGGCCACAATATGGGAGGATGATTATAATGTGTGCCAAGCATTATGCAATCCCATAAACATCTGTGGGTGCTATCTGAACACAGGTGCTGGACATTCATTCAACCTTTATTTGTACGGGCTGGTCTCATTGAGTCATGGCGGCTCATTTTCAAGAGTGCCCTAAAAGTGTTATAATAACAATCAAATCAAGGTGCCATATAAAACAAGGTAAAATACTAAAAACAAGAACTTTTTTTTTTGCTAGCCTGCATGCTACATGCTAACCTGCACTGTGTTTAGATGACTGACAGCAGTCAGATTACAGGTTTGCTGTCCCATGAACAGAGCACAGACTGCTGCATTTGCAGTTGTGCCCTAACCAGGAGGCATGGACTGAAGACAACTGGTGGGATTTTATGTTCAGCAAAGAATCTCAGAGCTGCATTACTACAGGCAGTGATTGTGCGCTTTGATGGCGGTCCGAGCTGGACTAATGCTGCCAATGTTGTCAAGAGATGGGCCAGTGGCCCATCTGGTCTCAGAGTATAACTTCAGGTTACCTCTCGTAATGATTTGGGGGACTCCAATGGCACATCTTAGTCCACATATTACCCCTCCTGAGACAACGCCTGGGTGCCACCTTTCAACAAAACAACACCTGTTTACACATGTCTGCGGGAAAAAGAGGAAACAACATACATGACACTGATCCACAATGAATCACTTTTTACATCCAGATTGGACGTCACACCCGATGGCACGGGACCAGCAGGGTGCCCCTACTTCCTACTCTGTTATCTATTTGATCTAGTATTTTAATTACTGCGGTACCTTTTGGTACTAGCCGTTTCATTTCATTTTGATCACTTCATCTGTGTGCTTCCCTTTTTTTTTGTCAGTGGTTGTAACAACTCAAAAACAGTTTTAATTCTTGAATGTACACCGACACAATTGGCTTTTAGCGTCTAATTCGATTCAGTTTATTTCTAATAGAGCCAAGTCACAACAGAAGTCATCTCAGGGCACCATACAAAAACACTCATATACATAAACAGGAAGTTAATAGCATTATTTGTCTGTGAATAACCTCAATCGGTGATGTTCAATACCGACTGTGAAAGAAGAATTACAAAACTGTGGTATAAAATAATTTAGCCCAGTGAAAAATAAGAAATAGGACAAAGAAAGATTTCTGAGAAAAAGGCTTGTCCTAAATTACAGCACAATGTTGACGGTAGAACAATAAGGTCAGCAGGATGTGTCATGAGGTTTAGGCTGTTTGCACGTGCTTTGTCCGAATAGATGCCATCTTTAAACAAGCTCACTGGTTGACAGAAGAACTCAATAACTATAAAAGGCTTTAAATGAAGCGCACTGATCCTAAATGCTCAATTCAATTAGTATTAATTTAATAAAATAATTGCATCAATAATTACAGTATTGCACTTTGCCAGCCAAAGCTGAAAATGTTTTTGCTCGTGTCTGCAGGCTGGATTTTAATGAAACATACAGAAAGTGTTCATTGAATGTTTATCTACAGCTCATTAACATTTGAAGTCAATCCCATTCAAGATGTCTGCCACAGCTAATCAATAATAGCGAGCACAAATATTGATATACCTCAGCTAAATTTGAAGATTGGACACTAAATCTCAGTGTGGTAGTAGCTAACCATCATCCCCAACACATGGAGCGCTCCACATTGCATGACTTCTGAAAAAAAAAAAAAAAAAATAGCATTAACTGTTGAGATCAATTGTTTTTGTATGTTAGCAAAATATCCTATGAGCCACGGACAAAGTGAAATTCTTCTAATGTAACCACTGGATGTACATCTGAGTGACCCCAATCCAAGATGGCCACCACATCAACATTAGCCAAAAGAGCTAAAACTTATGGTCTGTTTTACAGATATTGAGCTAAAGAAATGTTGTAGTATTAGCTAAGAGTCACCCCCCAGCACATACTTCAAGCACTAACGGATCATGAAAGATCTTGCAATGTGTTTTTTTATTGCATAACTAAAATCACAGTTGATTTGAAGTGAAACAAATTTAACATTATACCAATTATTATACTTTTTTTTCATGTTCAGCATATTTTAGAACAGGGGCCCTCAAACTTTTTGGGTTCAGGGACCCCTTAAAGGGGAGAAAAAGTTTCAGGGACCCCCTCATAACCCTCATGCTTATTAAATAATTTTCTTCAGTTTGTCTCTTTAATGCGATGGAAATATTTGTGTCACATAAATACTTAAGTCCTGTTCTTTAATAGTGTTAATACAATTTGTATACTTTTAAACATGGGGTATTTTTCATTCAAGACAAAGTTGATTAACAAAATTTTTAATTTCAACTGTTTTGGAAAATTAACAGTATCACAAAACACTTTAAAACTTTACCTATTCACATAATGAACATAAATGTATTGTTACTTCTTCAAATTATTACAGAAAACTCTTTACTTAACAATAAAAAAGGTTAAATCATTTCAGCTGGACCAGTTTCTTTAAGTGAGAAAGGTTTTGTCCCCTATCCAGAGGACTTGGTTAATCTGTGGCCTGTCAATCTGTCCCCAAAGGTCTCTTGTAAATGAGTCCCCAAGTCCCTGTGGGACTACCTGTATAAATAAAGGTTGAAGGAATACAAAGCTCTCAACAACCTAGCTCCATCTTCTATTACAGATCTTATTGTGCCATATTTTCTTTGCTCTCAGACTGCAGGCTTACTTGTCATTCCTAGAGTTTCTAAGAGCAGAATGGGAGGAAGATCTTCCAGTTATCAGGCTCCTCTCTTATGGAACCAACTTCCAGTTTCTGTCCGTGAGGCTGACATGTCCAGTTTTAAGACTTTTCCTTTTGATAAATCCTATAGTTAGGGTTGGCTTGTTATGCTGCTATAGGCTTAGACTACTGGAGGACAAATTGACCTCATTTCCTTAAATGAATTGTTAAAATTGAATAGTTTTTATTTGATATTATTTCTATCTTAACATGTGAGTCTCGACCTGCCATTGTGTATCTGTTCCAAACCCAGCCGGTTGAAGCAGATGGTCGTTTGTCCTGAGCCTGGTTCTGCTAAAGGTTTCTTCCTCATGAGGGAGTTTTTCCTTTCCACTGTCACCTTTGTGCTTGCTCAAGATGAGAGTTTTGTGATGGAGTTCAACTCAAAACAGTCTGCTCCTCAGATGATTAATGTTATTAACTTATTTTTATATATATGAATGTACAGTGCCCTGCTGACTTTGTTATGACTTGACGCTATATAAATAAATTGAACTGAATTGTAAATTATATATATATATATATATATATATATATTTATTTATTTATTTATTTATATATTTTTTATTCTTTTGAACCAAAATTCAAATCCAACTTTGACTTTTAATAGTTTATTGTCAGTAATTTTTATATTTTATGATTTTTGTCAGTTTTCGTTTCTTTCAGTAACGTTTATTTTTCTCCTTTGGTACCTGAAGGCGTCGACTCGTCTTCTGCTGATACTTTCATCCAAGATGTTTCATGAAGAAGATAATTTCTGTTTTAATCCCTGGATTATGATGATAACCTCGGCTGGGGGTTATAATTATCAAACAGGAAGTGATGCGTTATGGTTTTTGTCTCCGGTCCGGTTCTTGTTTGTGTGATTGAATCAGTTTCGAGCCGATTTGATTTTCTGCCTCATCATCTTCAGAAAATGAGACGTGAAGACGTAACGAGGACAAGCGTCACGTTTTGAAATAAAAAACAACCCGTCTCAGCCCTGCGCTGGTTGCCATGGAGACCACTCGATGAGGATTGGCTCTCCTCGGCCCGTCATAGACCCCCACCCCCTCCCTGACGTGCGTCTCTTTGCAGGAACGAGTGGGAGCCCCCGGATAAGAAGGTGGACACCAGGAAGTACCGAGCCGAGCCCAGGAGCATCTTCGAGTACGAGCCGGGGAAATCATCGGTGCTGAGGCTGGAGAGGACGGTATGAGACGCCGCTTCCTGTCTGTGTTGGTGTCCCCCCCCCCCCCCATGTCTGCATCACTAACAGCTCGGAGGCTATGTGTGTGTGTGTGTGGCCACCACATTCCCAAAGGGTGTCCTGTTGCAGAGACAAACAATCCAGCCTGTAAGCAAACGAGACGGAGACAGGGACAGAGGGACAGAGAGTGTCTCTTAGGTCTATCGTCTTCCTGTCTTCAGTTTAACTTCTCAGTCTCCAAACGTGGATCTGAGTTTATTGTTCCAACTTTTCCCTCCAAAGCTGAATGTTTGTTCTGAATCAGTCAGCCTGTACGTCTGTTTGTTTGTCTGTTTGTTTGTTTGTCTGTCTGTTTGTTTTTTTTAAATATATTTTATTGCCAAAACTCTGATATTTATACATTTCCTGTCCCTAACATGTTTCAGAGGAATTCACTGCTTTAATGTGTGTGTGTTGGGGGGTGGGGGGGGGGGGGGGGGGGGGGGGGGGGGGGGGGTTGTCACTGTGTTCTGGAGGTAAAGGTACAGAATCTAACCGGAGCACCTGACGTGTTCCTCCACCCGCCCGGCGCTCGTTGTTGCTCCTTTAAGACGCTCAGTTCAACTTCTCCGTTTTACCGACATATAAATTGTAAACGTGTGACGGGCGTCCAAACACAAACTGAAGTCCAGAAAACTAAACTGACTCACGTCTGCAGAGAGAACGGACAACTGGCTGGTCACTAATGGAGAGCCAGAGTCCATTCATGTCAAACATGGAGGGGGAGAGTGGAGGTGGATGGTGGAGGGGGAGCGGGATGGGTAAGGGTGAAGGTGGAT
>NC_056506.1:31301111-31303730 GCF_014905685.2 Nematolebias whitei
CTGTATAACAAGCCAACCCTAACTATAGGATTTATCAAAAAGGAAAGTTTTAAGCCCAGTCTTAAAACTGGACATGTCAGCCTCATGGACGGAAAATGGAAGTTGGTTCCACGAGAGAGGAGCCTGATAACTGGAAGATCTTCCTCCCATTGTGCTTTTGGAAACTCTAGGAACCGTGAGTATGGAACAATAAGATCTGTAATATAAGATGGAGCTAGTTTATTGAGAGCTTTGTAGATTAGAAGTAAGATTTTGAATTCAATTCTGGATTTGACAGGGAGCCAGTGAAGAGAAGCTAAAACTGGAGATTTGATTTCTCCTATTAACTCTATTCAAAGCATTACATTGATTTTACGTGTAATTTGGTGTTTTCAATTCTGACACAAAAAAGAGAAACTGGTTTAAAGCTCTTCAGTCTCACTTTTCATATTTTTTAACTCCCCACATAAAGTGTGAAAATGCTACAAATATAAAAATACTTAATGCCACAAACAAAAATGCAATGTTTAATAATTGTTACTGAGTTACTAGAAGTGTTGCAGTTGTTCTCATTATTTTCAAGCTCCTTAGATTTGGTGAAGTTGTTCCACAAAACCACACACAGTCAATTAGTCTGACATCTGTTGTTTATCACTTTATTGTAACTGTACAAAAAATTCAGCAAATAAAATACTTGTTTTGTGAAATTCATTTGGCAAGTTTTACAGAGGTAAAATGATCCATACGTTTAGTTTAATTTTTTTTACATGGTTCATTTTTTTTTGGTGAACACGCACACATTTGTGAGTTGTTTGTTCTTTTTACTAGTAGAATAAAAATGTTGTCCACCACTAAACAGCAACCACCTCCACTTTATCAAGATACAGCAAATGTATTGGAAGGAAAATAAAACTACACGGAAAAAAAAAATACATTATCAAAATACATTATTTATAGAATGAAAAAGGTTGAGGGAAAAAAATCCTGTTTATTTTTGTACAGTAATCCACCCAAATCCACTCTGTCAGACAGAACTGTGCAAAATAAAGATGCAAATAAATTAAGAATCACTCACATACACATAACTTTTCCCCTAAAGGATTGTTTGATCCACTAGAAGCATAGTGGCCTGAAGATTAAAAATAAATTTTTTTCTGTCTATCTAAGGAGTCAATCATCACAAGTAATGTTTTTTTGTTTTGTTTATTTTAAGAGCGCATTTTTCTTATAAAATGTGTCCCAGCCTTGTGGAAAGAAATACAGTCCCCTTGGGTTTAACTTCTGCTTCAGGACTGGTCACAACAATCCCACTGTTTTTATTTCACATTCTTTATTTAAACTAAATCTAACCTCCTGATTCACTCAGTAACACCAGCGGGAGATAAACCCAGCCTCTAGTCGGCACAGAGGGGAGGAATGAAGACTAAAAGTCAAGTTTGTCCCTGAAAATTGAGACATAAAAACGTCCTGGATTTAGCTGGAGTGAGGGGCTGTTGGGTCTCAGCGGGGGTGTCGTGCTTTCAGATGAGAGGTGGGTGGGGGGGGAACTCTACGAGTTGCTGGCAGCATTTTCATTACTAGGTGAGCTTGGGGAGGAAGAAGAGGAGGAAGGGGGAGAGAAGTTAATTCCTGATAACCCTGGAGGGTCTGTGGCTGTGTTCTGTCCGCTCAGACTCTTCCTGCACACCGGACACGTGTCGTGCTGTCAGAAAGAAGAAACAAAATATGTTACCGTTAAAATGAGTTTAAAAGCTGTTTTGGAAAGTAGATTATTATCCTGCACGTGCACAACATGCATGAAGCAACCAACTTTTCTCAAACTAGAACAATCCAACAAATTAATACAGATAAACTCCAAGAATGTCCCAGGATTGGGTGGGAAGAGTACAAAATTTTGATTTTAAGTAAGCAACTTAACTTTATAGTTATTAAGCCCATGCATGCACAACTGGGAGTAAACTGGTTCCAAAAGGCAAAAAAAAAACCCAAAAAAAACCAGTGATAAATGAGCTTGTGTTGCTGAAATTTGATTTTAAAATTTAAGATTTGGTCAGGATAATGTGACAAAGTACAAAGTCACACACACAAAAAAAATGCCTGGTTAAAGAAAATAGAAAAGGCAGAAGTTTCAGGAAGGAAATGTTGAGAGAAGCACAGAGAAATTTATACAGTAGTCCCTCGTTTATCACGGGGGATCCGTACCCTGAAGACCCGCGATAAGTGAAAAACGTGAAATAGGAATAGTAGTACAAGTAGTAAGTAGTTTATTTTATTATTTATATGGATGTGTATATATAAAAGGTATTTTAAACCCATCCCACACTCTTTCAATTTTCTAAACAATGTTTCTAAACTCTAAACGCTCTAAAAGAGCACAGAATGTCATGATTTCAGCTCTCTGCCTCCTCTGTTCTTTGCCACCTGAAAGCGCTCTTGGCCACGCCCACTTCTCCACTCTGCACACTGAACATCTCATCAGCTGCAGCAGGAAGTTTATACTGCAGCAGGAAGTTTATACTGCAGCAGGAAGTTTACACTGCAGCAGGAAGTTTATACTGCAGCAGGAAGTTTATGCTGCAGCAGGAAGTTTATGCTGCAGCAGGAAGTTTATACTGCAGCAGGAAGTTTATACTGCAGCAG
>NC_056506.1:31303740-31305856 GCF_014905685.2 Nematolebias whitei
GAAGTTTATACTGAAGCAGGAAGTTTATACTGCAGCAGGAAGTTTATGCTGCAGCAGGAAGGGCTGCACAAAGCTGCAAGAGGAAGCTTTTTCTGCTGCTCTGGGCTGCATAAATGTGCAGCAGGTGCTAAATAATTTAAAATTATCTATTTTAAATAAAACTTTCATGCCGATCGTGCAGCTCATCCATCAATCAGCAAATGGTGTGTCATGTACACTCTTATTAAAAAAAAAAAAAAAAAAAAACGCGATAGAGCGAATCCGTGATAAACGAACCGTGAAGTAGCGAGGGACTACTGTAAAACTATGCCTCTGACAACTCTAGCTAAAACTGGTGGCATGGTCAAGAATCAAAGGTCAAGAAAAGGAATTTGAGAAATCTTTTTTTAATGCAAGTTAAGATGTTCTATAATTCAATTGAGTTTGTTTATATGGTGCAAAAATTACAACAAAGGTCCTCTCAGGGCACCAACATTCACCAACTTAAGCCAATTAGTAAAAGTTATCTATTTAAGGGAGGAATCCAGCAGATACGTTGAATCTTAACTTCATCACAGTCTCCCATCCTGAGCAAGCACAAAGGCAACAGTGGAAAGGAAAAACTCCCTTTTAACAGGAAGAAACATCCAGCAGAACCAGGCTCAGGTCTATAATTTAAGTATGGAACAGAATTGGTATCAAAATGCTCAATCCAAAAGCCTGTGCTGAGACAAAGAGCAGATTTATGGAAAACCAACTTAACGTGACAGCTTTGTCCAGCGTGGCTGTCTTTCACACTGTCATTCCTCAACAGAGCTCCACAAAAATTACAGCTAGAATCAAAACACATCAGATTTGCTTACGCAGGTTGCATAAACAAAGTCATCATTTACTCCTGACATTTGAGGAACTAGTGACTCATTGATACAGTTTGATCTTTTTAGGGAAATATCACAACAGGAACGTCTGCTGCATCAGAACGTTACACAATCAATGTGCCGTTTGTTTCTGCTAACATTGATCATACACCCACGTGGCAGAACTATGACAAACTTTTAATTGCTCAAAGACAGTCATAAAGGTTTTGGTCAGATCTTGAACCTAAATCAGGTTCTGGGCCGTTCCAGTCCAATTAAATTAATAAAAGAAAACTAGAATAATTTGGTTTGGGAGTGGTGGCGCAGAGGTTAGAAGATGGGCTTGTGATCGGAAAGTCGCAGGTTCACCTCCCGGTACCGTCAACATCAAAATGTGGGTGGAAAGGGTGAAACACCCACACCTCCCTCCACCCTAGGCCCCTGAGCAAGGCCCTTGACCCCCATCATCTGCTCCCTAAACAGGTCTCTCTTGAAAATGAGTTCTCGTGGCTCAATGAAACTACCTGTCTAAATAAAGAGTAAATCCAAAAATGAAAAAAAAAAAGGTTTAGATTTAGTTTGAGTTCTGGTCAGATTTGGACATCTGTGTTTCAGTTTAAGCACTATTGTTTCCTAAACTGGACTTGAGTTTTCTGTGACTCTTTCGACCTACAAATCATATTTAATGCAGAGGAACAGAGTAAGAAAAAAGTCAAGCAGCAGTTCTTCAACAGATAAGGAACTCAAATTATTTGATGGTGTTTAGTGGGGAACTTTAACTTTGAAAGCAACAAAGCTGACACAACTCATCGAGGTAAGTTAATCATGTCAGTGTATGGTGTAGGCTTGAAAACAATAAACAAGAACACAGTTTGAGTCACTGCTTCCACTTCTGTTCAACCACAGAACAAGTTAAACAGACACTCGGTAAATGAGGCGCATTATGACCAAAACCAGTTCTGAGCTAAATTTGCCAGAATTTTAGAATTCAATGTAAAATCATCATTAAACATTTTTCTTATTTTACATGTTAATTCTGTGAATGCTTATAAAGCATTTAAATTATTGAGATCCATTTTTTAGCTTGTCCTTGTGCTGCAATTTTTGTGCTGTTTCCACAATTCATATATTAAAATCAGCTCCTTCAGGACATTCCTACAATGACATTTGATATTTTTACTTTATTTTATTTTATATCTATCTATCTATCTATCTATCTATCTATCTATCTATCTATCTATCTATCTATCTATCTATCTATATATATATACATATATATA
>NC_056506.1:31305956-31311994 GCF_014905685.2 Nematolebias whitei
TATATATATATATATATATATATATATATACCTACACATATATATATGAGTAAACTTGTAAAATGCATGCACACAAAAGGCCCAGGTAAACCAGGAACCATCTTCCTGCATGATGGTAGCACTAACCACTAGACCACTTGCAGATGTCAGATTAGTGCCTCATGTAGGACAGGAAGTAGCTTCTATCAAATTTTCATGTTATTATTTTTTGCAACACATAAAAAATGTTTCAATCTCTACAAATAAGCGAATCTATCATTAAACACAGTGCGACACAGTAGTAGTCAAGATGTTGGACATATGACATTTAGCACATGCTAAGTGCTGGTAACCCTTGTGCTTTTTGAACGGATCACAAGTATGAAAAAACTGCGAAAACCGGTCAAAATCACATTCACTTAGTAACCTAGCAACCAGCCAACTCAACATGGAACCTATTCCAATTCTTACAAGTGCCGCGCATAATTATGTCCCCTCGCAGCCAATCACAGAAGGTCTTGAGCCATAAATAACGGTCCGCTCCCCTACAGAGCACGAGTCTGTGCCATAACGTCAACAAACACTTTCTCCAGTAGTGTGTGTTGCACTGCACTGAACTGGTCTTTCTTAGAATAAGATAAACATGGTGTGTGCTGGGGGAGGGAGGGAGGGGGCCTAAAGACAGTCAGAGACATATTTTCAGAAAGAAAAAAAAAGACAAAGAAACAGAATAAAGAGGAAAGGATGAACATAGCCTATGATTACCAAGTTGTAATGCAGGCTGTTAAATGGCGGTGTGGTTTTGAGCTGTGTCATTACAGACTGTGCAACGAGCTGGGAAAGGTAAAAAGATCTCAGTTGAAAAGACTGCAAGAAAAGGCACGAAGCAATAAATTAAAAGTCCATTCAAATATTTTACTCAAAAATATTGTGCCACTTCATAAAAAAACCCGATGAACAGTCTCAGTAGCAGAATCTCTCTCCTAAGCTGTACACACGCTGCTTTTCAGCCTTGTTAGTCAAGAGTGTGTTTTTGCCAGACTGCGACCACAGCGCTCTGCAAAACAACTCAAGTCTCTTGGCAAATTATATTTAGATTTTATGACCAATACTGAACCCAGACCCAAGATATCGTCACCGGGGTATTTAAGATGCCATATGAATATGGCAACAAGTTGTAATTACAATCAGATCACATCACATGGTTAGGAGAGGACATTCATATGTTTGGTTGTTCTGGGTGATGAGAGATGAAGTTAGCAATGTGCCTGGCCCTTAGGACATAGCAATGTTCTATGAAGTAATAAAACATTTGTACATTTGATCTAAACTCTTCAATAGCATTGCTATCATAGAGGTGATGAGTCACTATGACAAAATGGCTGCATTGTTACACAGTGACAAAGCTATTTTCAATAAGTAAGTGTCTCTCGTTTTAACTTCCTGCGAGAGCTTTGAAAAGAAAATCTTGAGGTCTGTAATCTTATCAACAAAAATGGCAGCAGAATAAATACAACGTTCTTGTCACACACTTCCTGAGTTGGTAAACCCAACTGACAGGAGAACTACACGGTATGTTTTACACAACAAAGGCAAAAAATTATATAGCTGTCGTGTTTTCTTTTAGCCTCTTTTAGAGACTCCATGACATGTTTTTAAAGAGTCGATATCTTATTGCTGTCTATGCATGTATTGACTTAAAATGCAATATGCCATGAGCGTGTGTGCTTACAGAGCTCTGTCATGTTGCAGTGATGGAGTTTGCTTCTGAACAAAAAGTATTTTACTTTGATAAGGAACATCTCTGATGAAGGTTAGGCTCATTATTCAACTTTCGGATTCTTAAACAATGAAAAGGAAAAGTTTTGATGTAATCCGTTTCATCACTATACTGTTATGTTATTTGAGTGTACTGTATTACAAAGGGGCGGGAACGGCACGGTGGCGCAGTTGGTAGAGCTGTTGCCTCTCAGCGAGAAGATCAATGGATCAAATCCTGGCCAGGGGCCTTTCTGGATAGAGATTGCATGTTCGCACTGGGTTTATTGGATGGAGGGATGGATGGATGGATGGATGGATGGATGGATGGATGGATGGATGGATGGATGGATGGATGGATGGATGGATGGATGTCAGAGATTCTTTATTGTCATTTGCACCACATGTGGTACATGTGGTGGAGCGAAATTATGTACACAGGGTCCCTGTTACATCCAACAATAAAATGTAAAAGAAAAACAGTGATCACATCTAAGATATGAACTAAGAAAACCATCAACTAAAAATACATTACGTCGAACAACAGCACAAACATGAACATGAGTCTGTGTGAGCAGATAAGCACGCATGAACACATCAACATGAAACAGATCAGCAGCAACATTGAAACAGATCAGCAGCAACATGATGTGATTTTTCACAGTGATTATTCTGGTTAGAGATTCATGAGTCTAACAGCCTCAGGGTAGAAGCTGTTCCTCAGTCTAGTGGTTCTACACTTAATGCTCCTCAACCTCCTTCCTGAGGGGAGCGGGGCAAAAAGTGTGTGTGCTGGGTGAGTGGGGTCCTTCATGATGCAGGTGGCCCTCTTCCTGCATCTGGAGGTGTAAATGTCTGTGATGGTGGGGAGGCTGACTCCAACAGTCTTCTGTGCAGCCTTCACCACTCTCTGCAAAGCTTTTCTTCCTGCAGCTGTGCAGCCTCCATGCCACACATTGATGCTCGAGCACAGGATGCTCTCCACTGCACACCTGTAGAAGGAGGTGAGGACTGAGCTTCCCAGTCCAGCTCGTCTCAGCCCCCTGAAGAAATAAGAGTCTCTGATGAGCTTTCTTGATCAGGCTGGTGGTGTTGTTGCTCCAGCTGAGGTTGCCATTCATGTGTACACCCAAGTACTTGTAGCTGGAGACCACTTTCACTGCAGATCCTCTTATGTTCAGGGGGTGTAGGTGTGTTTGTTCCTTCTGAAGTCCACAATCATCTCCTTTGTCTTCTTCACATTGATGTGAAGGTTATTCTCTCTGCACCAGCTCTCCAGGTGTTCCACCTCTTGCCTGTAGCTGGACTCATCATTGTTTGTGATGCATCCCACCACTGCTGTATCATCTGCAAACTTTACAATGTGACAGCCTGGCTGGGTAACTGCACAATCATACGTGAGCAGAGTAAACAGGAGGGGGCTCAACACACACCCCTGAGGAGAGCCAGTGCTGAGGGTTATGGTGGAGGAGGAGAAGTTGTGGATCCTCACTAACTGTGGTCTGTTTGTTAAGAAGTCTAGTACCCAGTTGCAAATGGAGGGGCTTAGTCCTAGTGTGGATAGTTTGTCCATCAGCGTTTGAGGGATCATAGTGTTGAAGGCAGATGTGAAGTCCACAAAGAGCATACGGACATAAGAGTCTTTCTGCTCCAGGTGGTTGAGCGCAGTGTGGACCACAGAGGAGATGGCATCCTCTGTTGATCGGTTCTCACGGTATGCATACTGATGAGGGTCCTTGTTGATGTTGATGGTTGTTTTGATGTGGGTCATGACCAGTTTTTCAAAGCATTTAGCGACTATCGGGGTGAGAGCCGCTGGCCGATAGTCATTCAGACCAGTCACTGTAGAGCTTTTTGGGACTGGGATGATGGTGGCAGTCTTCAGGCAGGTGGGAACTGTCTCCAGGGTAAGTGAGGTGTTAAAGATGTCTACCAGCACCTCGCAGAGCAGATTGGCACATTCTTTCAACACTTTTCCGGGGATGTTGTCTGGGCCGGTTGCCTTGTGCAGATTAATCCTCCTGAAGGTACTCCTTACTTCTGCTGAGGTCACGCTGAGCTGCTCTTCATACAGTGGGGAGGTGAGTCTGGAGCTGGGTGGTCTGTTCGGGTCTTCAAAGCATTCTTAGAACTTGTTGAGGGCATCAGGCAGAGATGGGTCTTTGGGGCATTGTTCACTCCTTCCTTTATAATCTGTTATGCACTTAATGCCCCTCCACATGCTCCAAGGGTCTTGTGAGGTGAATTGACCCTCAATCTTCTGTGCATATGTGGCCTTGGCCTTCTTAATTCCAGCAACCAGCTCTTTCCTTGTCCTACTCAGCTCCTCTGAGTTTCCAGACCTGTATGTATGTATGTATGGATGGATAAATTGATGGATGGATGGCTAAATGTATGTATGTATGTATGGATAAATGTATGCATGTATGTATGTATGTATGTATGTATGGATAGATGGATGGATGATAGATAAATGAAAAATAAATGATAGATGATAGATGTATGGATGTATGGATGAATATATGTACATATGTATGGATGGATAAATGTATGTATGTATGTATGTATGTATGGATGGATGGATGATAGATGATAAATAGATGATAGATGGATGGATTATAAAGGATTTTTAATTGTAAATTTAATCTGCCATTGTAGTATTACTTCTTAAATTGTACAGATATTCTTCAGTCTTTTCGTTCTTTTTGAGGTAAAGAAACTGTATGACAGAAGCAGAGCAGCCTGAACCCTCTCATCCCTATTGGGATGCTGGTAGCCTACATTCACTGTTTCAAGGTTGGCGGTGATGGCAAGTTAAATTACTTGTCCTGTTTTGTAGCGTCGGCGCCAGGTCAACAGCAGCTTGGCTAAAATGATGAGTGCAGTATTCTGAAGGGAGCTGCATTTGTCCTGACCTGCCGGTGTCATGTTTGCAAAGCACGTACCAGCAAGGAAAGGAGCTGAAATCAAAAGCAATGTATTAAATTCTGCCTCTGTAATCACTTGCAAAAAAAAAAGAAGAAATCAATAATCTCTACTTACAAATGTGCCACTTTATGCTGCCATCTTTTGGGTTTACTTTGCTGATCAAGGAGTGTGAGAGAGTGAAGCTTTTTTTTTTTTTTTTGCATTAGGCCTAATTTTAAGCCCATAGTCAAACACACGCCACCTTCTGGAGGTCCAAAATATGACACTGGAGCGAAAGAAACAACACGTTTTGAGTTCAAATTTGCGTGCTTAATGGTGACTATATGTAACCAACAAAATTGGCCATTGAAGCATCACCTGGCACAAACAGCAATTAAGCGTTCTTGTAAATGAGTCCCTGAGGCTCAATGGGATTAACCTGTATAAATAAAGGTTGAATGAATTAAAAAAGCTCAGTCACTATGTATTTTTGTGACAATCTCAACAACCGCATGTGAAGTTTATCTACCAGTCACAGAATGGGGTTGCTATCAGAAGACAAACAGCTTACACAGTACTCTATGGAATGGGGGGAGGGAACCTAAAGTGTGTTAAGTGGTTTCAAAACATAGAAGTAAACAAGCAACCTGATACTATGGAACATTTGGGTGTCTAACGTGTGCAACACAAGTGTGTTTACAGTTCAACAAGCAAAGTTATAGAACTTTTAGAGGAAAAAAAAAACATGTCACAAAGATTAGATTTTTTTTTTGTTCAAGAGGAATTTGCTCCTCTGTAATTTGCTAAATTTTATGTACGGCAGCTGAAAGGTTGGATGCTAGTTGACACAATAACTCTGACTTCCTTTCAGACTGAAATCACCTTTATGCTACTAAAAAGTGTAACTCTTTGGTCTATTTTTCACCCATTTGTCTCCAAAACAATCAAATAACATAAAATTGTAAGAAAATTTAAAGCAGCACTTGGTTGTCATCAGAGCTGCTCCAAAAATGATTTCAACAAATCAAGTCTGTGAAGTGGCATTTCTCTGTTTGACTGTGGGATATTCATTAGGACCACTAGGAGGCAGCAGAGCAACAGGATAAAATCCTCAGATCTAACCAAATATTTCTGTCCTAATGAATGCTCCATAACCAAATTAACCATCCATCCATCCATCCATTTTCTTTACCCGCTTATTCCATTTTGGGTCACGGGGGTCGCTGGTGCCCATGTCCAGCAATCACTGTGCGAGGGGCGGGGTACACCCTGGACGGGTCGCAAGTCCATCACAGGGCCACATAGAGACAAACGAGACAAACAACCATTCACTCTCTCACTCACACCTAGGGACAATTTAGAGTTACCAATCAGCCTAACATGCATGTTTTTGG
>NC_056506.1:31312094-31317087 GCF_014905685.2 Nematolebias whitei
TTATATATATATATATATATATATTTATATATATATATATATATATATATACACATATATATATATATATATATATATATATACATTTATTTTTTTTATTTTTTTTTCATTTACCCTTTATTTATACAGGTAGTCTCACTGAGTCACGAGAACTCATTTTCAAGAGAGACCTGTTTTTGGGAGCAGATGGTGGGGGTTACTTGCTGAGGGGCTCAGAGTGGTGCAAATGAGGGTGGAGGTAGGTGTGGGTGTTTCACCTTTTCCACCCACATTTTGATGTTGATGGTACCGGGAGTTGAACACTTGGCAGTTATTTTTATGCCGGATGCCCTTCCTGACGCAACCACAGACCACCGAGCTACCACAGCCCTCTGTGTGGAGTAGAGGATGACACAGGAGTGGATTTTCACTCCTGTCCTGGTCCCACAGAAAAAATCCTGTCCTGTCCCAATCCTGGTCCAGAATAAAAAAAAAAATCCTGTCCTGTCCCACTCCTGGTAACATGACTCCTGCTCCTGTCCTGCTCCTGTTCAGAATCACTCCCACTCCTGTCCTGTTTTTTTCTCTTTATTTAATTTTTAGGAAATACATTGAATTTGATTTGATCTTCTACCCATTCCTGTTTAAATTACTTTGTGTTGTGCAGTTTTATTTCAAAAGATATGGCAACAGGAACAGTTCATCTGTGGTGAAATAGAGGCATTTATTGCCTTAATCCAAACAAAAACCTTCACTAAATGTCATAAAACAAATAATCCATGGCCTGTAGTCCATATAATTGTTCTATGGAGGATCAGTTGCTGAGTCCTTGTTTCTAGCTCTTTTGAAAGTCAGTTACAGTAAAAACAAAAAATCTAAACCAGTCCATGGGTCACACCATGTCTACCTTAGATGAAAGAACCCAAACATAACAAGTTGCATTTTACTAATTTATTGAGCAATTGTTTCCTTTAAACAGTGACATTACTGTCATGTTTTAAATTGTTTAAACAAACTAACAAACAAACAAAGAAAAATAATGTACCAAGCAAAAAAAAACAAATAAAAATGCTTAAAGGCGTTATTATACATTGGACGACGTCCTCAAGAAGTTCAGAATCTACGTTGTCGAGGTAACGAGCTCGTTTGGGCGAAGCATGATGTCGTGCATCTTACCAGACTTCAGAGCATCATTTACAGACTGGATCATTGCAGGTCTGGTGCTCCACCTCATCTCTCCACAGCTTCAGTGACCCGTACAGCACCTTGTGTAACCTAAACGTGAAAGAAGACAATGCACAAGTCAAAATAGGGTTACCATGACTACAAATTAAAATTTGTTGGCCTTTCTTTTGGGAAAAAATATTTTATCGAAAACACGAGATTTACAATTGAAATTAAGTGAAGAAAATGTGACATTTGCGATTATAAATTAGGGTAGGTTAATTTTTTTATTTCACTTATCATATTTTATAATTATTTAAGCAACCTCACCAGGCAGAGATTACAAGATTTTATGTATCTTACCTGCTCTTTTGAAGTGTGTGACAAGGGTCTTTGAGTCCAAAGCTGTTTAACAGTTTGCTTCCAGAGCTAACAGCTTCCTGTGTTAGGTAGAAAAATTTAATTTAATTCAAGACAAAAAAAGGTTAGTGCTACTTCTTGTGCCATGCTTTATAAAGTGGTTATTGAATCACTGATTTACTTATGTAGATAAACATAGACATTTTAAAACCTGTTAAAATACACCAGAATGCAGGAAATAGCAGCTACTTTATTCAAAAAGTTATGGGGGAGGACCCACAGACCTCACACCAATATGTCCCCCTAATGCTAATGGACCTTTATCACGACAACCGGAATTAGCGTCTCCTGGTGCTGGGTCGCTTCCTGTTATTGCGAGTCTATGCAAGTGCGAGCCTTTTCTTTCGCTGATGTGGAGGAAATCACAGCGGCGAATTCACGAACCAATAAACTTGAGAAAGGATAAAAGTTCTTCTATGAAGAATATATCCACAGCTATCAAGGTGAGAAAAGACGTAGCTTAGCGAGCTAACCGTTAGCTACAACATATGAAGTACATAAACATCGTAATTAAGCCTAATTTACTGTGCTAAATTATTTGGAATATTTGAGACAGACGTGATATAAACTTTTTAAATGATATTTTAACATTCTGATATGCGTTTGCCATTACAATTTGTGAAAGAAAACATACTAGATCAAAAGTTTAAACTGAGAGAATGTATCATGTTAAGGAAAAAAAATCTGTTGTTTCCAAATTTCATGGCGTCAACAAATCCCAAAAAAGTTTGGACAAGTCCATTTTTACCACTGTGTGGCATCCCCCCTTCTTCTTACAAAACTCAACAGACGTCTGGGGACAGAGGAGACCAGTTTCTCAAGTTTAGAAATAGGAATGCTCTCCCATTCATGTCTAATACAGGCCTCTAACTGTTCAATCGTCTTGGGCCTTCTTTGTCGCGCCTTCCTCTTTATGATGCGCCAAATGTTCTCTACAGGTGAAAGATCTGGACTGCAGGCTGGCCATTTCAGTACCCGGATCCTTCTCCTACGTAGCCATGATGTTGTGATTGCTGCAGAATGTGGTCTGGCATTATCATGATGAAAAATGCAGGGTCTTCCCTGAAAGAGATGACGTCTAGATGGGAGCATATGTTGTTCTAGAACCTGAACATAGTTCTCTGCATTAATGGTGCCTTTCCAGACATGCAAGCTGCCCATGCCACAAGCGCTCATGCAACCCCATACCATCAGTGACGCAGGCTTCTGAGCGGAGCGTTGATAACAACTTGGGCTACCCTTGTCCTCTCTGGTCCGGATGACATGGCGTCCCAGTGTTCCATAAAGAACTTCAAATCGTGACTCATCTGACCACAGAACAGTCTTCCATTTTGCCACACTCTATTTTAAATTACCCCTGGCCCAGTGCAAACGTCTGAGCTTGTGGAGCTTGCTTAGAAATGGCTTCCTCTTTGCACTGTAGAGTTTCAGCTGGCAACGGCGGACGGCACGGTGGATTGTGTTCACTGACAATGCTTTCTGGAAGTATTCCTGAGCCCATTCTGTTATTTCCTCGACAGTGGCATTCCTGTTTGAGGTGCAGTGACATTTAAGGGCCCGGATATCACGAGCATCCAGTAGAGTTTTACTGCCTTGACCCTTACGCACAGCGATTGTTCCAGTGTCCACACTTCACACATCTTCAGTCTCTGCAAGTGTCACTGGAAACATCTTCTGAAACAGAGGCCAGAACCAGGGAGCAGTCCAGATGTTCTGCATGGGTACAGCTTCGACAACCAAGGCTTACCGCTAGCCGTTTTCATCTTGTTTGCAGAAGAAGTGCGGCGGAGGAGTATGCTGACATGTTTTACTTCAACACCATCATCCATGTGTTTATATCAATGCAGTAAGAATCATAAAATGTACAAATCACCTTTTGTTCCTTCATATTTTTAATATTCAGTCTCAAGCTGTGAATCACTGTAAATACTGTAAATAGTTGCTACTCGTGAAAAATACATAAATGTACCAATTTCTTTCAAATGAAATTGCATAATTTGGGAAAAATATCTATAATCCACTATCAATTTATAGTGTATAGTTATAAAATGTTAAATAGTTAAGGTTTTTTTTGTTTTTACTAGATATTGTAGATTACACTTGTTTTCTGTTCAATACAACTGAATCAATCCACAAATTAAATAAAAAAAACAGTACAGTATATGCTGTTCAAGTGTATTTTAATTGAAGAATGTTTAAAATAATTCAAAACCTTTAAATAACTAATTACATAACACTAGAACAATATGTAACAAGCTTGGGTATGGATGTTATTTTTATTTTATAAACTTACTGCAACACGACCTTAGGACTTTCATTCAAGGACATAATTTATACACAGAAAAGGCACTTGGGTTTGTCTACAAGTAAGCAGGAGACTGTTCCAAGATACAATATAAATTTTATTAACACCAAGTTAAAAACCTATTCTAATGGAGGCAATAATGATTCTTAAAATAAATATTCAGCTAAGGCCGAGGCTTTCCAGTGGTCAGTCAACTAAAAGACAAAAGGATGGTTCAAGGTAACACAAGAGCAGAAATTCACCCACAAGCTGTGATGCACGAGACACGAGTGGAACGGAACCTACACGAGACTGGACTGGCACCTTCTACCTGGAATATAAATATGAAATTAAGTAAACAAAAATAAATATGAATAATATTTAAGAATTACAAAAAAAAAACGAACATGGGCCTCACATTCACATATAAAAATAGTTGAAAATGGCCCCAGCCTTTAGCTCAGTCAGCCAATCTTCTCTCGGGTAAGACACTGCCTAATTATAGTGAGTCACGCAGGCTGTGAGAGTCCACCAATGCAGGACTGAGCAGAATGAGGACAGCTGGGAGTGCACCTGTAAAACCACAAAATAAAATACGATTAGCAAGATCGTTTCAATTATTGAGCTTATTGACATTATTATTATTATTATTATTGACATTATTTCCATGAAGATCAATACATTTTGTGAGTCAGTGCATGTAACTTGATCTCTCCGTGACTTACATGACAAGTTTATAATGTACCATCTTAATGTGATATTTACCTGTGAGTGGATGTGCCACCAGGTGAAGTGAGTTTCACGTGGACTCCAGTAGCAGCTTCAGCCTGGCTAGCTTTCTGTGTGAGGACAAGCTGCCGTTTCTGAGTCCTCTAAAAGCAGACTCCCTCTTAGTTGGTGCAGTGAAATTATTCCAGGTGAAGAGAGAAGGAACAGTTCAACCTTTAAAACAGCTGGTGGTGGATCCGCGGACAAAATCCTCCTGAGTGAAATGCCGACTACAAGTACTCCCTGGCTATATGCAGAAATATAAGCTTCTATTTTGGGTTCATATATGTGAGCATCCGATTCCAGACGAGTCATCCTCACCTGTCACAAGCCTCACCTGTCACAAACCTCACCTGTCACAAGCCTCACCTGTCACAA
>NC_056506.1:31317097-31318269 GCF_014905685.2 Nematolebias whitei
CCTCACCTGTCACAAACCTCACCTGTCACAAGCCTCACCTGTCACAAACCTCACCACACGTCACTTTCCGGCGCCATTGTTGATAGAAATATGCCGTTGGTCAGTGCATGCATGAAATATACGCATGTAGTGCGCATGTGCTTTAACACCGCAGTGGGACTTTTGACACCTCTGCAGGCGGTCTCCCAGAAAACTTCCATCCTGAGACCTGGATTGGATTCAGTGAGGGGGGGGGGGGGGGGGATACTGGTGTGTAAATGAACAGCCAAACCACAGAAACAAAGGTGTGGTTTCACTCAAAATATGCGTAGTGTGAATGGCTCCTAAGGAAATGAGTGACAAACAGAAGTACAATCACAATTAAAGATACATAATCGCAAGCATGTCTTACTTAGATTACCTTGTAGCTATCAACTGTCTTTATACCTACGGCCCTAAGTTTTGATCAGTCATTGCGTAATTCACATTTGATTTTTGCTTTTTTTTAAAACATCTTGTGAGTTTTGTCAATTTTTCAATGACACCACTGGAATTTCATTGTTGATGTTCTGCATTATGTTTTGTTTAATGCCATTCCAAACTGTGACACCTTGCAATTTAACACAATGCTGTTAGAATGTAAAAAGCTTACAAGAGAAAAACGTGTTCATGTTTTTTTTTTTTAATGACTGAAACTGAGCTATAAACGGTAAGCTTGTAGGTGGGAGCAGAATGACTAAGATGTCTGAAATAAATTCAGAGAAATTGAAGAGGTTTTCAGTCAGTACTGGTGAAAATGTTCAGAAATGCTGATGACCATTGCTAGGCAACTGGATGTCAGATTGAGTTTGGACAGAATATGGACTTGCAAAGGAGAGCTGAAGATAAAAACCAAAAAACAATGCAGAAGATCTCATTGTGACAGCAGAATGAAGAGGTATACATTTGTAGTGCCTTGTTTATCATTATGTGTGGTAAGTACTTTGTTAAATAAACAGTATATTTAATAATTGAAATTCCCACAAACATTGTCTTTGACCTCTTGGAAAGTATTTAGTGATGTATTTACACTGTAATAGTCAAAACAATAGACTTACCTCTCTGTTTTGGTCTTTAGTGCCTCAGGAAAATCTTGACATTGATGACATTTTTATCAAAATTTGCTCATATTGAAATAGAAAGCACCGACGCCG
>NC_056506.1:31318369-31327271 GCF_014905685.2 Nematolebias whitei
CTGCAGAATAATTTCCAGAGCTCTAGCTCTTAGGGTGTTTCGTGTTATGGTCTTGTGTTGTTTTGATGGTAAATAGAAAGCGCCTTTCTATCAAGATACTCAATGTGTTTTACACTATCTGTGCCCTGCATTCATACAGCACTCTACTATATTTTACAAAGACTAATCAGTGCTTTATCACATTCATACACCAATGGGACACACATCGGAAGCAATGAGGGGTTCGGTGTCTTGCCCAGGGACACTTCATGTGACTACTGATGGAATGGAACACCAGGAACACCAACTCTCCCAATGAAGGACGACTGCTCCACTCAGCCACAGCTGCTATAACTACTTTTATTTTTTCTTTTGTTGGATTTTGAGATTTTATCAAGATGGGCTTTGTGAAATGTTATTTTCTCTAATTGACAATTTCCTCATTCCTCAGGGAATACAAAACACTCACCAAGTGATTTTAAGTTTAAAAATTTTTTTTTTCTTTGTACATACTAATTAGACAAGTATAAAATGAAAAAACAGCTTTTAAAAGTAATTTCATACTCGTATTACCATAATCCATAATCATGCCGGGTCATTATTTTATTATTAATAATGATAATAATAATAATAATACATTTTATATATAGTGCTTTAAAAAAAAAAAAACTCAAAGACGCTTAAAATCCAAAAAATTGGATCAAAATCCAAAATTTACATTCCGTCCTTGAACATTTTCTCCCACCTTTGATAAATAACTTGCATTTTTTACGATAAGAAACCTTTTTGTCATCTCTTGAAATAATGTTTGGTTAATTAACGCACGTTATTTACCTCTGAGTGTTTTTTACTTCCTGGTTAATACATTAATATCCCTGTTTGCAGCTTTATGATCATGCTTTTAAACTCACTGGTAATAAAATCCAACATTAATTTAATGATGGTTGGACACAAAACGTGTGCGCGCGCTCCTGTGCGCATGAGATGAAAAGAGAGAAAGAGGAGGAGGAGGAGGAGGAAGAGAGGGATCCTCTATTCATCATTGATCCACTGCAGGACTGTGTTTCGGTGGGGGGGGTGAATTATGGGCCCCTTGTCATTGTGGCTGCGCTGCGTTGGACATTTCACCTCATCCCTGTAAATTCAAACAGAGGCGTTTTGCTGACTTGGGATTTCAAAGCTATACGAAGTGCAGAAAATTGCCAGATCCCCCTCCTCCACCACCACCACCACCTCCACCCTCCGCCCCGACTGAGGACTCCATCCTGCAGGATCTGGGGTTGGTTTTCTGTGCGGGTCTGAAGCAGAAGAAAACGCAGATCTGGATTAGCCTCAGCAAGTCGCTGTTTACGCACAGAGGGATCGGACTCTGCTCCTGGAAGGAGGGGTGGGGGGGGTGTTTCTAGTAGGCTGGGCGTTTTGGACCGTGATGCTTCTGTGGAATCAGGCGAGCCAGGTGAGGCGCGGCTGAGGAGCGCTGTCTCACAGAGAGGTTCGGATCCTGAGCCGCTGCGTCCTTTTCTCCACAGAGGAGCGACCGGAGCGGGCGGGTTGGCGCGCGCCCACACCTGACCCATCTGCTGCGGTGAGTGTGCCAAACGGTGCTGGAGAGATGGCTGTTTATGGAGGAGGGGTGGATGGGGGAGATCAGGTGTAGGTGCGCTTTTTTTTAATATATCAGAGCCAGTTCGACGCTGCGTTTTCCACTTGTGGCCAAAAGAAGCTCGGCACCGTCTGGACCTTTGTGTCTGCTGCAAGTTTGATATGATCTTTACACAGGATGAGATTGCCTTTGTGGCTCTTTCACGTGTTGCACAATATCTCTGGTCCCATTTTGTGATCACACTTGCTATTTTTCCTTTTAAATGAGGCTTCAAGCTTGCATTTTATTGTTCCCCTGCTGGTGACGTCTTCCCAAATATGTGCTTATGGGTTTCCGTTAAGGGTCAGGTGTGATGGTTTGAAAGCCATAAAGCCAATTTATTAGGTCATTACTCACACACAGGGCAGGGACAGAGCAGTTGCTTTAAATGCACTCACGAACAGTTAGAATAAGAAGAAAATAGATCTGGAAATATTTTGGTGCACTGATCTAGTGGCTAAAATATTCTGGAGCACTAAACTAAAACTTGTGCTTTGTCAAAATAACTTGGCACTTAAAGTGGCCATAATATACACACACTCACACCTCTGTGGCCCAAGCTTAATCCTCCTCCTCAGCTCTTAGTGGACACGTTTAGCAGCAGTGCTGTATGAAATTCTTTCTTTTCAACTCCATCTTTCACACTAAAAACCATCAAATTCCATGGAGGGGCCACAACAGCTCCCAGCTGCTTGCCGTGCATGTTTGTGTTTCTGTGTGAGTTAAAAGGGCAAAAAGAAAATGTCTTGAAAACCCCAAATAAAAGGAGCCAAAGGGGAGGAGGAGGGCAGACAGATTGAGGGTACAAAGGCTAAAGTGTGGCAGAAAGCAATCTGGCGTAGCTGCACGGGGATAGAGAGAGGGCGAGTGTGTAAAAAGAAAGCAAAAGAAATGATAGTGCAAAAAGTGCTGAGTGAATTAAGGGCGAGGGGCTGCAGGCGGCAGTCTGAGCGGCTGTGAATGGTTTACTGTTGCCCACACAGACAGCCACACAGCAGCAGCCGTGTGAGCAGGTGCTAAGCCCACAACACAGCGACCACAGGGAACAACAGGTGCAGCCCCAGTTCTCCTCAGCCTGCCTTTGGACGTGAGGCTGACACCCAAATGTACAGTCATCCCAAAGCCATCCCCACGCTGAAGGAAAACAAATAAAAAGTAAATCCAAAGCGTTCGTTACTCATTTATAAAATAGCATCTATAATCTTGAAGCTCCAAGCTTCAGGATGAAACAGATAACTGAGGTGATACACACCATTTGGATTTTAGACACAGCTCTGGAAATACGTCTGATTGAATGCTGAAAAAGCACATTTTCAGTAGATTAGTGTGTTGCATGCTCCTATGAATGTATACAGTGACAGGTTGAGGTCTTGAATGACACTAAACCAGCTAAAGATGGTAGAAAATATCAGCTACTCAGATCCAGGAGAAAATGTCAGGCCTTTCGAGACAAATTGCCCCACTTTGCTCCACAGAAAAGCACATTTAAATACTCGTGGTCATCACACTGTGAGGGTGTGGACTGACACTAAACCAGTAGTTTTCTAATTGGATTGACTTCTTTTTTATTGGCCAACCCTGAAGCTATTTTACACTCAACGCTCCGGCTGAAAAGGAAATAAACTCTGGTGTTAATTTAAATTTGCTCCCCACTTTGAATTCAAATTGTTGAAACTGAACTTTGCTTTGCCTGTGAAAGGAATTGACAAACACATTATTGTCTCTTTCTACGAACTATATATTTGTATTTTATCTTTGAAATGGTGCCATATAGTACAAAGCTGTTGAGTTTTTCAGATGGTAAGGTTCGGCACGAGTCCATCTGAACTCAGAAGAGCATTGACATGCTCAGACCTCGTGTGCAGCTAAACTCGGGAGGATTTAAGAAAGTATAGGCATCTGCAAGGTCATGCAGGGTCTCCGATAAAGAACTTTGCAGGACTAAGGAAGCCAGAGGGTCACAAACTCTGAAGCAAGCGCCCTTTAATTGGTAGATTCTAATTCTTGAGATAATATAAACACCTTTAGGCAAATTTTGAGTTGAGGCATTCAGGAACAAAGATGGCTGTTTCCATCCAGCACATCCAGATGTTTTAAAGCCAGATGACTCACATGAAGGCACCACACAAGTTGAGAGGCTTTTAAAAGTCAGATGTGAACTGCACAAGATGAATGTTCAGGTGGATGAAGTGGAGGCATCATGTGGGTATCATAAAAAGTTCTTACAAAATAAAATCTGTTTTGCTCTTTACAGTGGCTATGCGTCTTTAGTTTTATGACTCCCTGCCCTCTCCGGTTCCTCCTCAAAGAGCTGCTTTATTCCCACTCTGCACATGCTATAACGTACTAACACACGTGTTCATTTAAGGGCTCACTTTGTCCACGCCATCATCTTAACAACACCTCTGGGGCTCCCTCATCCTGGGGTCAGGCACATACATGGGCTGTGGATGAGAGATGCTTTAATCTGTATTCATGACAGTGCCGTGTTGAGTGAAGATCATTAAAAGTTTACCTCCCATTGGAGCCCATCTTATTTATTTTTTGTTGTTGTCGTCGTTGCACGCAACTGCTCCTCCTGCTAATTGGATTGCGAGCGATTTCACAGCTGTTTACATTCAGAGGAGATAAGTGTGATCTCTTGCATTTTGGGTTTCCTCATTTAGTTTTAAAAAATGGGATGAATTAGGTGACCACCAAGTTCATGCACAAAGTGCATACACACATTTACACTCAAACAAGATAAGCAAAACAACCAGGTAACCTTTTCTCAAATGCCACTGCTAAGGCACTTGACTTTTTTACTTCTTTGCACAAAATGAATGGCGGCGTACGTGCACTGATCTAATTTAGCTGCTTTTTGTTGTCCAACAAATTCAGCAAGTACCTGCGCTAAACACATTATTTAGCTATGGCAGCTTAACCAGAGGGATTTGGAAGACTTATCGGGAGGTAAAGACGTCTTATCTTCTGCCTTCCTGAGATGATTTTATAACCCACTGAAGGTTTACTGTGGCTCATCTGTGTCTCATCTCCCTGTCCTCTTTTACCACCACCCCCCCCCCCCCCCAACACAACAAACACAACTTTTTCCTTTTAATTATGGCTTTTCGTCTGGAGCTCCTTCACAACTGAGAGCAGAGAAGCAATGCATAGCCAAAACACAATTATACCAAGGAGGAGAGGAAAACACTCTGAGGGGAGCTGTTGTGTCTGTGCATCGGTGGGCATGCACGTGTGAGCGTGCACATCGGCATACAAGCAGGTTCTCCGGCGTTTTCTTTCCTGTTGCATGTAGACCACCTATTGTGAGCTGTGATCCTCTTAGCAGTCTTCTGCCAAAGCTGCTATATTTACCCTTGCTGGTGTTCACAGAGCACAAAGAATGACGCGGCGAGAGCACGAGTTACCTTTCAACCTTTATTCCTTTGCCAGTGTAAGACAATCCACAAACAGGGTGTGAGATATATGGTAATGGATGCCACGTAGAGACATAAGCGCTGTCTATTTAGCATGCAGACATGAGAGACTAAAAGGTATGTAAATGTGTTTCAGTCAGTGAAACATAACCGTACAGATGTGTCCAGTAACGGTTTATATTTTATTAAACGGAGCATCAGATATCAAGCAATAAGATGGTTCATCTCTGTTTTGATTTTGAGCTGAAGATCCTCCCCATAGGGACAGTTGTTATCCACCAGTGCAAGGAGCATCATCAACGTGACAACAAAAAGAGATAAACAACTGGACAAAAGCTGGTCAAATTCATATATGTTGTCGCTGTGTAATCAGACTGCATCTTTATTGCATTTGTACACGCTATGTTGTGTGTGTGTGTTTGACTCTGGGCTGATAGTGTGTGTCTGAGTGTGTGCACTGCATACTCATGCGCTTGCCTTCAGCTCCGAGCTGTGCAGTGAATGTATATGTGCTTACTGCAGTCAAACTCTGGTTAGGAACGTTTGCCCTTGCTGCAGCTTTGCACGGCACCACAGACGAGCATGTGCGTGCGTTTGTGCACATGTGCGTGCGTATGCTCGAGTTGGGCATTTCTTTGAATTGTTGCCGTGCACCGCAGGAGGTGCATGTGTTTCCTGCACAGATCACGAGTGGCTGATTGTTACATTTCGGAGCTGTTTGTCCCTCTGCATGTTCATGTCCAGCGAGCAGCGTGTTTCACTGTAGGTAGAAGGTCTGACTGAGGAAGAAGTCTGAGGAGAGCTGAAGCACTCTTTGGCACAACTCCAGCTCTGTCCATCCTCTTTTAATTACCTATGGCACCCCACCCCCTCAAGGGGAATATCTCTCTTCCAGTATCTTCATCTTTCTCTCTCATTATTCTTTTTCAACCAACATTTTTTTACCCGTTTTTATTTTTTGTGCACAACCTAACAGCCAAACAGCAGTGTCAAAAGGCTTGTGCAAAAGTAACCTTTGCATTAGCATATAAACGACCCTTTAGATTGAATAGTATTTTGGAGATTTAACCGCACAAGACAGATCCCCTTCACTCTGATTAAAGTGGTTCTGATGAGACAGGCGGCCACTTGAGGGAATATCACCTCCGCCTCGATAAAAGACAGACTTGACACAATAATTTTACCTCTACTAGGAGTGGACACAAACAGCCAACATCTTTTCATAAATTTCCATGTATTATTACTATTTTTCTTCCTCTCCAGATCAATTGTCTTGACGTCATGTGGTTTTAAGACATTTACAATGCCTGAAATTATAGTTACTGATTAGAGCTGAAACACTTGAGGCCCAGTCAGGACATTCAAACATATTATAGTTCCTTTACAGTGGTGTCTGAACATTTAAAACATAAACAACTTCTTAAAAGTAATATCATAATGTAAAAATACAAAGATAGAATAATATGTTAGCGTGAAGCCAACTGCAGCCAAGTGTTTAACTAAACATTTTGCTTATTTCTGTATACATTTTGACTTCAAGCTACTAACAAAACCCCCAAATTATCATTTAAGTTATTAAAACGTAAAAGTATTTATTCACATTAACTAACTTCACAGTGTTATTTGGTGTTGACTTGTAAATTGTTGTTTTTAGGGTTTCCTCCTATTTTGCTATTTTTTACTCTTTACATGAATAGACCTCGTCTTTAACAAATATATGATGGATGTTTCTTTTGTTACTGATTTTTTTGTTTTTACTGTCACAGTTACTACTAACACTTCCCAAAGTGTTTAATCCTTTTGCTTATCTTTTTTTTCCCCCATCAAGTTTTGGGGAGAATGTGTCACTTCAAGTGTTTTTTGGGGGGTTTTAATATCACAATCACAAAATTCCCAAGCTGTGTTTTGTTTTTTTCTTGCCTCACTTATTGTTTTTGCCAGAACACTCCTGAACATCTTTCATTCTGCAGGCTGGTTTTCAAAAACATGCATTTAGTCAGGAACTCCTCTTTATAAATGCATGATCCAGCATCCTTTGAAGGAATGCATATTGCTCAACACCATCCATGACAAAGTTAAAAACTCAAATCATCTTATCTTGAAAAATGACAATTTCATCCTCTTTCAGCGAATGATAAAAAAAATACAACAGCACGCAATATTGCAAGCTCGATTCTATAAGCTGATAGCACTTTAAGTATGTTTGAATTAGCAAAATAACTGTCCCATTGAATTCCTTTGGAGCATGTTTTTTTTTTCTTGTCTGGGGTCAGTTATCTGTGTCAACCACTCAGTAGCCTTATCAGCACAAAAATTAACAAAATGTCACCCGTTAATTAAAACTGAAGCCAAAATATCAGTTTATATGTGCAGCCATGCTGTTTTTTTTAGATCCAGATGTGCAGATTGGGTGTAGGGATGTACTCAAAGCCTCACCTTCTTTCTTGCACACGATTATGGGATAATCTCAGTCATCAAATAACTAAGTACAACTAAACGATAAAGAAAAATAAATGTTGGAAAATACAACAGCGAAGTAAAAGCCATGAACATGAACAGAAGTCAACACTTTGAAATCACTGTTTGAGCTGTATTCATGTTTTAGTCCCATTTGTTGACATAGATTTAAACTTTTACTGCAGCCAGCCTATGAGAGGGACTCATCCTGATTGGGCTTCACTTTCTGTACCTGGATCTAAAATCTGTTTTAGATTTACATCCAGAAATTGCAAACCATTGTCCAGTCGTTCATGAGATATCTTGTTAACATCCAGACAAACGACACACACATCAAACTACATTATTGCCTGCTGCCAAAAGAAGCTTTAATGATATAAATAAACATATTACAGTGACAAATAGTCCAAGTTTTAACATTACATATTGAATACTTTACACTATTGCTGTGTTTATGTCTGATTGACCTTTTTGTTTGTTTGTCCATGAAGTTATTTCTTCAAGGAAGAGTTTCCTCGTTCACTAAAGTTATTGTTTTGCTATAGATGAAGTGAGTGAGCCTAGCTTTTAACAAGCATTGTACAGCCTTACAGCATCTTGTGATCTGTCATTTTTCTCCCTAGTGTTGCCGATAAATAACCATATGTTTGTTTCAGTGTTTGAACTTTTCCCTGCTAGTTGTCTGTTTGCCACAGCCAAATAAGCGTTCTGCGCACCACTTTCCTCTCCAACGGTCTAAAAGTCTGTTAATGAATTTGCTCAAATAGGGTAGAGTTGTGCAGTGTCAAGGTGACCCACTTCTCCCAGTTTAGCCCGTGTCTGCGTCTCTACCCTCAGGCCATCTTGCTTTATTCCGGGCTTTAACCTGCATACTCTCCCAATGGGCCAAATGGGAACAAAGTCTGACAGACTTTACTGCTAGCACGTCTTCAGCACTGATATATAAGGCATGAAGTCTTGCAGTTTTAAAAACAAAATCCAATAAAAGGCCTAGCATTCATTAAAGAATGCATATTGACCACTACTTTTCATGCTAGAATTTTAAATTTTGATTACCTTATGTTAAGACATTGTGTACTTACGACCATGGTGGTCATACCTTGAACATATCATGAAGTGTAATGAGTTGTGATATCCTGAATGATCTGTTAGTGACTGCACTATGTGATCCGTTAGGACTCAAAATATAAATGGTGGAACAGTTTCAGCTAACACCACATAACATTTTATCACTTTATCTGTCAAATTGACTGAGTTAGTCATTTGCGGGTTCATAAAATTGTTTAGCTTGGAAAAGAATTGTATATATATATATATATATATATATATGTGTGTGTGTGTGTGTGTGTGTGTGTGTGTATATATATATATATATGTGTGTGTGTGTGTGTGTGTGTGTGTGTGT
>NC_056506.1:31327371-31336088 GCF_014905685.2 Nematolebias whitei
AGATAGATAGATAGATAGATAGATAGATAGATAGATAGATAGATAGATAGATAGATAGATAGATAGATAGATAGATAGATAGATAGATAGATAGATAGATAGATAGATAGATAGATATGCACTGCAGTGTTTTTAAGTTCTCTCAAATAGTAAATGTTAAATATTTGTTTTAAGTGTCAACATGATGTGGGTCAGTGAGGTTAATATTAGTTCTTCTTGGGAAAAAAATCATATTCTCATAAGATTTAGACACAAAACTGTATTTTTATTTTATTTTTTTTTTTACATCCTTCATCTAATTCTTGTTCTGTTGCCTTTTGACTTTGCCTGCTTTACTGTTTATCCACAAATATCTTACCCTTTTTTTTAAATTAATATTTATATTAATTACATTTAATTTAAATTAAAATTAACAATTATCTCAGCAACTCATTTCAATAAGCGGCGCATTCATTGAAAGAAAGGAAGAAAACTTGACGTAACTCCACTAGAGTGATTTTAGGAAACATGGATCTGTATATGTGTTAGTGGCACATTTTGTCTCCTTCTGGGATGGAAACATCCACAAATCCTCCGGATGTGGAAGTGAATTCTAGGCTTTGGCTGCGTCCACAGACAGGAGAGGAGAAATGAGTCCAGTGATGCTTCTTTTAGCTGACCTAACTCAGATTTATAGATTATAACGTAGCAGGATTTAGAACCATGTCACCATATTTGCACAAGTTGATTTGGATTCAGAAATGCTCGAAAGCTAACAAAATAACGGCCTTAATCATTTGCATATAACTTCCTAATAGTGTCAGATAAATAAACAGACTTGTGTTTTTTTAATTTGTTGTTTTATGTAGTTTTTGTTGTACTGGCTCCTTTACTCTCACTGAAGGGAAATTATTGTTTTGATTTATGTTGTTGTTTTTTTTTTTACTTTTCGTGACATGAAAAACACAAAAAAACAAACAAAAAAAAAAACAGATTAAGCTCTCCAATTTCCCCGTCTTTAAATTAATTTAATTTCTACTTACAACAGGGAAGCAGTTAAGACGTCAACTGACTTTAATGTGTTAGAAAAGTTTATTGACTTTCTTTGAGACCAAAAAAAAAAAAGGTAATAATTTTAATGGAGTGTTTGTGTTAACTTAAAGTGTAGATTTATATAAAACAAATATTTAAATTAGTCACACGTTAATTGAAAAAAAAAAATGCACATTTTCATGAAATTAAACTGAATATCCAGAATTGCGCAACACATAAAACTAGGAACATTAATCACAAAACATAGTCTTGCCATGTTTGTATTTTCCTCTTGTTTTACGGAAGGTTGATTTTCAGCATCTCATGTCTTCTTTTCTGTTTTGGTTTACTGCTTTATAAAATAGAATGTACATTTTAATTTATTTTGCTCATTTACTGCTCCTCAGCTAATGGTCATCTACTCGTTATTTAGTATTTTTTCCTGTGACGTTGCTTTTTTTCTTTGAATCCAACACAAATATTCCTCCAGAATTTAACGTTTTCCATTAGACAATTCCACACTCTTCCAGACTCAATTTTCCCTACATGTTACACATTTTGTGCAAACTTTTAATGTCAGTTTACAATAAATATTTGTAGAGTGTTCAGGGTTTACATTTCAAATGCCATAAAAACCTCCAAGCGCCATTTGAGGCATGAATTGTAAAGACGTGATTGTGTATGTGTCAGAATGGTATATTTATATTTAAAAACTATGTACTAGTTGTGACAAATGCACCAAAACTTTACATCAGAAATTTATTTTTTTATTTTTTAGATAGTTTTTCTTTTCTTCTTTCCATATCCAGACTTGGCAAAATATTAAAAGCAGCATTTGGTCAATATTTTTCTTAACTACAGAATCCCGTCTGTCTTTTCAGTCCCATCAGACCTTGAAGATAATTTGCTCAGAGGTTAAAGTTTCAGTTTCCTCTCGTCTTTTCTGTTTCTGTACCTTCAGTGTGTGCGTCTCGCTGCCAAAAGTTCTTGATCTCGCGTGTGGGAGAGGACTGGATCTTCCTCATTCTGCTGGGACTGCTAATGGCTCTGGTCAGTTGGGTCATGGACTACGCCATTGCCTTCTGCCAAGAAGGTAAGAAAGAGACAAACAACTATCCATCCATCCATCCATTATCTTTACCCTACTTCTTCCTTTTTGGGTTGCGGGGGTCACTGGTGCCCATGTCCAAGTGCCCTTGCCACTGTGCAAGAGACAGGGGACACTCTGGACAGGTCTCCAGTCCATCACAGGGACACATAGAGACAAACGAGGCAAACAACCATTCACTCTCTCACTCACACCTAGGGACAATTTAAAGTTACCAATCAGCCTAACATGCATGTTTTTGGTCTGTGGGAGGAAACCGGAGTACCCGGAGAAAACCCACGCATGCACAGAGAAAACATGCAAACTCCATCTAGAAAGGCCCCCGGACCAGGATTTGTTCTGGTGACCAGGTCTCCAACAAGCGACTATCCAAGGCTAAAATAAATTACCATAATCACTTATGCAAAGTGACATTAATGTTTAATCGCTGAGACGTCAGATCTCTTGGTGAGCTGTTTGGAGTCACTGAGTTTAACTTATAAAGTCGGTTAAATCAGTGAAGAGCTGCAGTCGAAACAAGATGCAGTAACTGAGCAGGGGTGAGACTGTGCTGTGGCTCTGCAGATATCAAAACCAAACTAAAACTAAATAAATAAAACCAAACAAACAACAGCAAGCATTTCGCCTCACAGCTTTTTGCCCTGTATGTTCAGGAGTGACTCCATTTCCTCGTCTGCTGAGGCTCCTCTTTGAACGGGAGGCTTTCGTCTGCTATGGCCATAGATATTAACCTCAGCTCAGGTGCAAGAACCGCCTGAGGACTTCCACCACTGCCACCAAATTCTTCATCTCCATCATCACCACTTATCCATGTTCAGGTTGCAGAGGCAACAGGTCCAAGAGAGAAACCCACACATCCCTCTCCCCAGTGACACTCCTGATCCTCCTGGAGGACCTCAAAGCATTCCCAGGCCAGAGAAGAGACACAATCCTTCCAGCAAGTTCTGGGTCTCATCCAGGGCTTCTTACCATTGGGACTGAAAAATATTCAAAGGGAGGCAACCAGGAGGCATCCTTATCAGATACCTGAACTTCCTCAAGTGACTCCTTTCACTGCCAAGGAGCAGCTGCTTTACTCCAAGCTCCCCCCAGATGACAGAGCTCCTCACCCGCTGAGGCTGAGCCGGGCCACCCTACGAAGGAAGCTCACTTTGACCCATGCATCATGACCATAGGTGCTGGTTGGAATGTAGACAGACCAGTAAATCACGAGCTTTGACTTTCACCTCAACTCTTTCTTTACCATGACCGACCGTATCGACACCCTCATTACTAAGACCCCAATCTGTGAATCCATCTCCCACCCCATCCTACCATCCCCTTTGAACAAGACACCCAGATACTTAAATTACTCCACCTGTGACAAAGACTTCCCACTGACCAGGAGGGGGCAAATTGTCCAACAGTTATGAAGACAGAAAGATCCAGCTTGCTGCTTTTTAACTAATTATTTTTTTAAAGTCAAGCAGAACATTCCAGTGATGAAACTTATCCAAGTGGAGAGCTCATTTGAACAACGTTTTTCAGTACACCAGTCTCATCATACCTGGAAGGCTTTGACCTTTTCATTCATTCAACCTTTATTTATACAGGTTAGTTCCCATTGAGCCTCAGGGGACTCATTTACAAGAGAGACCTAACTGTGAACCATCAGTATCTTATCAGAGAATCTTATTTGTCTACAACATAGTTTTCTAAATGCAGCGCTCGCTGACTTGGCTCATGCTGCATGACTTATTCAGATCCTTCTAAATGCTTACATGTCGTCTCTTATCTAAACTGTTCGATCAGATAGGCACAAATCTCCTCTCCTGGGATAGTTTCTGTTTTGGCTAGGTTTTAAATCTTGTGGCTTTTCTTCCTTCTCTTCCTCTTTTCGTATGACGTTTGGAGCTTTTAGAACCGAGTGATTAATGAGCACTCAATCTGCCAAAGGTGAAAAATAAATAGATTCAGACCAAACGTGAGAAAGAAAGTCAAAAATAGAGAAAGTGCGTTGGTTAAAATTTATGTTGCTTTATATAAAAGTGAATTTACTTACTTGTTTGTGTGTGTGCAGCTCAGAAATGGATGTACGGTGGCCTGGACAGCAACATGCTCCTGCAGTACATCGCCTGGGTTACCTATCCAGTGGTGCTCATTACTTTCTCAGCAGGATTCACTCAGATCCTGGCACCTCAGGCTGTGGGTAAGACATAACATTTATGCTCAAATCTATGTGTCCCTTTTACTAATTCATGGACATTTTTTGTGTTTGAATAATGCAATTGTCTGAAGTTCACACTAAAGGCTCCAAGGGCATGTGCTGCAAGTCTCCGCAGGACATTCATAAAATGTGTCTTTGATGAGATGTGCACACACTAAACTATGAATATCAATCACTCACCTCCCATCCCTTTGCTCTTCATTTATTCATCTTCACCCCATTCAGTGTACCGGTAATTGCCTTCTTTCATCGTGCCTTTTTTCTTCACTCCATCACCCCACCTGGTATCTCTTTTTCTTTGTTTTCCCAGGTTCAGGTATTCCTGAGATGAAAACGATACTTAGAGGGGTGGTTCTCAAGGAGTATTTGACTTTCAAGACGTTTGTGGCCAAAGTCATTGGTCTGACCTGCGCTCTGGGCAGTGGGATGCCTCTGGGGAAAGAGGTAAGGGCATCAGACACTCTGCCTGTTAGACTGATGACCTGCAGCTGAGCGCTGGTGGAGGTCACAGCTCATTTTGACTTCTTTTAAACTAAAGTGTGCCTTTGATGCTGTCAGTCACAGCCGCCTTTTTGACTAATTTAGAACTATGAGTTGTAATTAAAAGCTTGGCTCTGAATTCAAAACACTCAAACCTCTCCAACAGAACCTTTGCCATCACTTTTAACAATTAAACGTCAGTTCTGGTGTACCTCAGGGGTCAGTTCTTGGCTCTTGTTTGTGCCGCATTTACAGTATATGTCCTTTGAAAAACATGGTGCACTTTCATATGGATTTCACAAATTTGTACATTTCCTATAAAACCAACAGATCTCAGCAGCTTTGGAGATCTTACAGCTTGTATTTCAGACATTAAATTCTGGACTGCCCAGAATTGTTCCAAATTCAACCGTGACAATAATAGCATGCTTCATGCTAATGGCTGGTCCAGTTTGAATTTGAGTTGTATTTCATTTTTCAGAGCTGTTTGCTCTACTCAGTGTTGCAATGTTCTTTAATTTGTGTCAAGTTTGCTGATCTCTCTCTCTCTCCCCCCACAGGGACCATTCGTTCATGTTGCCAGTCTGTGCGCTGCTCTGCTGAGTAAATTCATGGCTGCTGTTTTTGGTGGAATTTACATGGTAATGAAGGTGAACATGATTACAAATAATCAGAAATGAATGCAAATTTGTGTTTAAACAGTATTCCTTTGTATATCTATCTTTCTAATGACAAAACTGGGGTGATTTAATATTGAAAGGTATTAATTAACTTTTTGTGTGAAGTCTCAGATGTGGGGGTTGTTCTCAAAAAAGAAAACCATCTTTTTTTAAAAAAAAAAAACACTGAATCTGTTAAAGTCTAGTGATCACTGGGGACAATTTCAGAGCAGACCTTTTTGTCTAATATTGAAGATCTTAGTCACAGAAATTACAATATTAAAGATACACACAGGTCACAGGATTCAGCTGCTTACAGCTTGTGCTTGACTATATGATTTATTTATTTATTTATTTAATTAGATTTCTGGAGTTTCTTGAGTTCTGTGGATGCACTTTTCAAGGTTTTTAATTTAAACTTTTTTTTTAGCTCGGGGAAAAATGGGATTTAAAATGTAGCTTAGTACAGTTTTAAATCATTGAATGCTTCACATGATTTCTGGATTTTTTTTAAAACACAGATTAAACCTGAAAAAAGGTCGGTGCCACTGTGGCTCAGTGGTCTGTGGCCGTAATCCTCAGACTGCAGGTTTGAGCCCAGGTTGCGTCAGGAAGGGCATCTGGTGTAAAACAAGTCTCTTGTGTGAGTTTGCTCACTGTGGTGACTTCTGCAGAGGGGAGCAGCTGAAATAAAAACAATAATTAAAAAAAACTGGCAATAAATGAAGAACAAAAATTTATTGCAAAACAGACATAACTTTTTATTCAACTTAAACAAAATACCTTCGTGTGCTCCTAAACACTTTTTAAAACCCTGAGCTTGTCACTGCATGAATAAAAGCAAGTCAAAGCATCATCCTAGGAATAATTTGAAAATATTTATATTGTTTGAACTTCTAGATTGCCTCCTTCTCTGGAATTAAACTTATTAAAGGAGAGTTTAAGCAGAAAACTGTGCTCTGAGATGATTTAATAGACTTTGATACGGGGTATGGAAAAATAAAAAGCAACCATCAAGATTATTATCAGCTCACTGTTCAAAGCTGGCTTCATGGAAGTTTATTTGTGTAATTTTTTAAAACTTATTATTAGGAATCAGGGTTGTAAAATATTTACCCACTTGAATCTTTTAACAAAAATTTTAGTCATTATGGAATACAAAGAAAAAACTAAAACCATGATTATTTCTGCCATTCCCCAGGACACACTCTCACCTCCACGCACATGAAACCTCACGCTGGGATGCTGTGTTTCTCCTCGCTGCACCAATATGGAGGAACATGGACAGCTGTGATATCCAAAAGGAACAAATAAATCAATAAAAACACTTGTCAGCATCCTCCACCCAGTGGACACCTTTAAGGACATTAAGCATCATCAGTCAGAGAAATGTTAATTCAGTTCTTCGTGGATTTAAAGCTGTTTTCTGAAGCTCGTCTGCTGAAGCAGGAAATAACCTGTACTCTCAAATATTTTTTGTGTTCATTTTTATGCTAAAGGAAGAGCCCTTTGAAGGAAGCAAGGTACGAACTCACAAGTTAGAAAGCTTTTTTTCATTGCCAGTTCCACCAGCATCAATAATCCATGCTGTCCATTTCAGAAACCGAGGCGGACTGATGTCCTTTTGTTTGTCTGCGCCATGCTTGATTCTGTTCAGTCAGCCGTCGTCGAGAAGCATCGATATCCATCACCTTTTCTTTGCTACTAACATCTCATTTCACAATTTCAAAAATCCATCACTTGTTTCATCTGACCCTGCTACGTTCAGTTTTGTAATATAACCGCAGCATTTTTTTTAAATAACTGCATTTTTGTGTGGGCGCTGTGTGTTTTGTTGGCATTTGTCTGTGTCCATGCACCTTTTAGTATCTGTGTGTGTGTTTCCTTGAATGTATGGCCTTGTGTCTTTCTGTTTGTGTATATCTCTGACTCTGTGTTGATCAGAACGAGCTGAGGAACACAGAGATGCTTTCGGCTGCGTGTGCAGTGGGCGTTGGCTGCTGCTTTGCCGCCCCAATCGGAGGTAAGACACAGAAACTACAAATCTAACCGTAGATAAATTCAAAAGCTAACTGAATGAAGTAGTAGAGAATGCTAATCTTCGTCGAAATCTTGAATCTTAATCCAGAGCAACGTCCTGTATCTCCATGATTTTCAGCCTAACTGCCTCAAATCTTACATATATTTATGTTTCCCATTGTTCCTTGTGGAACATTTCATGTTGACTCAACCAGAGGTCCCATCTGTCCATCCATTCATCCATCCATCATCTTCATCCATCGTCTTCTGTTCATCTGGGGTTTGCCATGGTGGTGGTAACAGGATGAGCAGGATATTCCAGACATCCTTCTCTTCAGCGATGTTTTCCAGCTCCTCCTGATGGATGCAGAGACCAGATGAGAGATGTAATCCCTTCAGTGAATTTTAGGACTGGAAGCATGCTGCTACATAAAACTGGAAAATCTCAAAAATAGAGGCGCAGTAAACATCTGAATCAGATGCCTGAATCAAATGGATTACGAACACCAGCAAGCCGTGGCTCTCTCTGAGCTCCCCCCGGGTCTCTGAGCACCTTGTCCTCTAGAATACATGGAGTCCAGCCACACTACACTACAACTTTTTGCATTTACAGTCTCACTTTTTTTAGTTATGACTCGAAGCTTGTGATCAAAACTGGGCTAATGGTATAAGAACCACACGGCCTGCATTTTTTGAAGCATGGGCCTAATCTTTACTATGCCTGCACTCCATCTTTCTCTCACTCATCAACACAGCTCCAGGATGCAGAAACTCACTTGTTTGAGATAAATAGCTCCCCTCAAGCCCTGAGGGTTCATTAGAGGGTCCTATTCTCATCTCAACTATGTCCCTTCACTAAAAACTGCCCCAATCTGCATTGAAGGTCACGTCGTAAAGAAGCTAACAAAATCACATCATCTGCAAACAGCTGAACCTTGAAGTTACCTTTCTCCAAGTATAAACCTTTTTTCTTGTATTGGTGATGGAAGATCAAACAGTAAGACAAAGATATCTAAAAAAATAAAATAAAAACAATGATTTGTGGAATTTTTTTTTTTGCAAATATACAATATATGTTGTTTTTATTTTTTGTTTAACTGTGAAATTAGCACAAATTGTCTAAAATTGTTTTATTATTTACACTTTTTTGTCTTTGTACTACTCAGTTTAGTTAATATTTTGATTTGATCATTACATTTTTGAATGCACACACACACACACACACACACACACA
>NC_056506.1:31336188-31344373 GCF_014905685.2 Nematolebias whitei
TCAATATCTCTCTTTAGGACATTGTAAATATTTTAATTACTTTTTCACTTTTTGATACTTTTTTGTGTGTACCCTTATTGCATGCTTTTTGTATTTTCTTGTTGGTTTTGTTCTTTGATATTTTTTAGCGAGTCAAATTGGTTCTTCTCATCCTAAGCATTTCATTGTACTGTTAACCCTGTGTTAATCTTGCATATGGCAAATAAACACAACTTGAATGAGTTATGGATACCTGTAATGATTTTGACTGTGTTTTTCTTTTACATTTTATTGTTGGATGTAACTGGGACCCTTTGTACATAATCTCGTTCCACCACATGCACCACATGAGATGCGAATGACAGATAAATGTCTCTGACTCTGAGAGGGAAAATAATGGTTTCACAAATGTTTCACTGTTCAAAAATTAAACAACCTCACATTAGCCGTTGAGAATGAAAACTCACTTGAACATTTTGGAGACTCCTTGAAAATGAGCAGTGAGATACCTAAAGGAACCTGGGGGACTTTCTGAACAGCTAAAAACCCTAAAACCGTGGCTACACAACACATTAATGGACTTGTTTAGCTTCATAAATGATTGAACAGAAAAATCAAAATTATTCAAACAATTTGTTATATTTTGAATTATTAAAAATTCATGGCAGTTGTTATACTTATGAGGACTGTAACACACAAAAACATCAGTCATGCAACAAAGCCGCAGCTCCAAACAAATAAAAGGCAATAATTAATGTCTATGAAAGTCGTCCTGATATTTAACAACAGAAAAGTTGTGGTAGAACCTAAAATGAGTGATTAATTGAAGAAAACTCATCAAACTTTAAAGATTTCATACTTTCCTGCCAAAATATTTGAAATAAAATCCCTCCAGGCTGACGGCTTTTCGTAAAGATATAAAACCTCTGCGTTGGTTTCACGTGGGAAATTAGATTGACAATTTATTGACTGTCAGGCTACTTTAGTCAGATATACTGTGTTCACGGTAGATCATCCCTACATTAAAAATGCAACAGTTTTGATATTATTCCAAAAAAAAATATTCATCCTTGCATAGGATTTCTCAAAGTGCAGCATCAAATTGAAGGGAGAAATTATAGAGAGGATTTATATTCAATATTCAAGCAGATGTGTGGGTTTTGTTCTTAACTTCTGGTTTATTTCGAGGATTTTATTCATTTTAAAATGAATTAAATAGCTGACAATTTAATTTAGCGGGAGTTCAGAGGAGGTTACAGCTTTGAAAATGCTGACTCGGCTGCTGTCGCTTAATGTGTTTGAGGCGTGATTAAAGTTTAATTTGTGCCCATCTTTTAACGCTGTAGCCGGGCGTGTGCGCACCCCAGCAGTGGGTCAATGAGTAGTTTTGAGCTGAGCCCAGGTCTTTTCTCTCTGTCTGGACCTCTCTTTATTCATGCCTAAGGGACAACAGGAGCTGCAAACAACTGAATTTTTCATCAAGGTTACTTCCTGGAGAGATGTGCCAGGCCGTTGCAGGTTTCTCCCTCGGCGTGTTCGTGCCTCATACATAAGCTCCCCTGCTCCGACCTGCAGCTCTCTCTGGGAGCAGCTGTTTGACCCCAGCCCTGTGGGTAAAATATGGACAAGGAAATGTTTGATTATACTTCAAGTGTCATGTTTGCTTTTCATGTAGACTCATAAAATAAACTTTAACAACAATTTATAAGTGAATTTTGAGCCGCTGTACTCTTTGCTATTAAATATATAACTATATTTAACTATTCAGACAAAAGTTTACAATAATTAAAAACGTTTTGTTGTTTGTTTTATTGTGTGAATGTTTGTTAAGCATTCACACAATTGTGATCTTATTTCTACTTCTAAATTCTTTTGTGCGTTTTTCGGCATCTTTTTCATTCCACAATGTTTGTGCTATTTCAATAAATCATAAATCTAAACGTTCAGCTTTTTCAGGACAATCCTGCTATGACTTTTGGTAGTGGTGCAACTTTAGCTTTTTGAATTATTTAGCCTTTTCTGACACTTTTTTCCTCATAGAAAATGAATTGAGCTCATTTTACATCCTTCATATGTTTAGATCTGTTTATAGCCTTTCTTTTCACATTTTGTTCTGCTTCAGCTTCTAGCTTCCTTGTGCAAAATTAAACTTTTTTTAGATACCGTACTTTCAGCTAATCTCAGCTGTTTGTCCAGCTGTTTTTTTACTCCTTTCAGATAATTTCTGCTAACTACAACATTTTTGTGCTTCTTCTAACCACTTTCTGCTAATTTCAGCTTGTTATGCTCCTTTCAGCTCCTTTCTGCAAGTTTCAGCTTTTTCTACTGTTTCAGCTACTATTTAGCTTTTTTATACTAATTTGAGCTTTTTCAGCTAATTCTACATTTTTTGCACTTATTTAAACTTTTTTCAGCCTAATTCAGCAAAAATGTGCTCTTTCCACTTCCTTCTGGTAACTTTTTTTGCTACTTTTCCGCTGTTTTTTTTTTTTTTTTACTCATTGCTCTTTTTTTCAGATACCTTCTACTTTTTTGTGCTAATTTCTGCTTCTTTAATCATATGATTTTTATGCTTTCGTCTGCAAATTTACTTTAAGTTTGTTGTACATTTCCAGCAACCTTTTTAGCATTTTTTTTCCAATTTCAGCTGTTTTCAGATAATTTTTTTGTGATAGTTTCTGCTACTTTAAGACTAACTAATTTGTTATGCTAATTTCAGCTTGTTATCCTCCTTTCAGCTTTTTTATGCTAGTTTGTTTTTTTCTGTTCTTTCAGCTACTATTTAGCTCTTTTATGCTAATTTTAACTTTTCAGCTAATTCCACTTTTTTTGTTGTCGCTCGTTTCAGCTCTTCCCACTACTTTCTGGTAGTTTAAGCTTCTTTCTGCCTTTTCATCTAATTTTCAGCTTCCTTTATTTCTGAATTAAACTTTTTTAGCCAATTTCCTAATTGTTGTGCTCATTTCTGCTCAAACCTAATTTAGCAAATGTGTCCTTTCTGCTTGCTTCAACTAATTTAGGCTTGTTTATCCATTTCAGCTACATTTCAGCAAGCTTTTTTTAGCTAGTTTCAGCCGGTTTTAATCAAGTTCTGCTGCAATAAACATTCACACTGCATTTTCGCAGGTTATCATGTTTCTCTAGTTACAATTGATAATAGCTGAAATGAGAGAAAAAAACTGAAAAAGCTGAATATGACTAAAATTAAAGGTTATAGTTTTTAGCTAAGCTGTCACATGTGAGCAAACTTGCAGGAAAGATTTGCTCGTTGATGCCCTGACTGACACAACTTAGTCTAGAACCTGTAGCCTCAGGATTATGAGACAGCAGCACTGAGAGCTGAACTGCAGCTAAACGCTAATTTGATCTCAACAGTAGCTAAAAGGTCAAATTAACAAAACTGTAGCTAAAGAGATTTTCTTTTACTCATCTTTCTTGTTTTAATTAATTGAAAATAAATCTTAACAAGATTTTTAGCATGGCCGTGTGATGACCTCTGGTGTCCTGAAATTCACCAATAAACCGAACGCATTAAAAATAATAATCCATCCATCCATTATCTTTTACCCGCTTCTCCCAGTTTGAGTCATGGGGGTCACCAGTGCCCATGCCGGCAATCACTGTGCGAGGGGCAGGGTACACCCTGGACGGGTCAAAAATAATAATATACAAGCTAACAATTGCCAATCATATCTAAAAATTAAAGTGAGAAAAACAGAAACTAAATGCTGAAACTAGCAAACACTGCTAAATTTAACTAAAGGCTAAAGTTAGTTCATTAGCACCTTAAAGCTAAAACAGTAAATACAAGCTAAAATTGGCTAATATGCGTAAATTGTGAAGAAAAGCTTAAATTAACAAAACTGTAAATCAAGCAAAATTTTGCTCAAAGCTAAAAATAGCAAAATAGTAGCAAGAAACTAAAATGAGCTAAATTTTAGATAAAAACTAAACCTAAACTAACTTAAAAAAAATCAGCTTATTCAAAGCAAATAACCTAAACACATCCCAAAAACTAAGACACTTTATTTTGTGTAATTTTTCTGCCTTTCTCTGTTTTCATCAGCGCAGCCTGGACTAATAATGGTAAACACAGCACAGTTCAACAACTTCAGCTAGTTCACATTTCTGTTGGGAATACCAACATTAACATTCTTATCCCATGGAAAACAACTTCGGAAGGAAAAACACAACTATTTTTAGGAATATTTTTGCATCAAAATTCATCTGCAATTATAATCAAATCCCACTTTTCTCTTCGAAATCAAATATTCATGCAGAACAACATGTCTGGTTTCAATGCAGGGAAAATATGCAATGTCAAAAGCCCCCCCCACCCCCCCACCCCCCACGGCAAAGTTGCGGAGCATCATCTGAAATCCAGAAGCTGGAGTCATAAACAAGGCGTTATTAATTCTGTTCAGAGTTTACTTTTCCATCAGCATCCAACTGCTGAGGTCATTTCAGTTTTATTGGCTTACACAGGAATAAATTTGAATTTAAAGTGAAAAGAACGCGCTCTTTAGATCATATTTCACACTAATCAATGCCGCTTTGATTTTTAAATCACAACTAAGGCTGTGTGGGAAGATGTCTCAGCTGTTTACACAGATCAGGATTTGAAGAACCATCAGAAAGATGTGGGATTTCTATTGTTTTCATGTCTTGTGAATGCTCTTCTTACTCTAAATCATGCACATCCTCCCCTCTTTAAGAACTCCCGGACACAAGTGAGTCTTCTTCACGTTATGACTCTGCTAAGCTCTGAATACGATAAAGGAGAATGGATGCTGGACTTCCATTTCAGGGCTCTGCTGTGCAGTCTTGCAACTCCTGAGTGTCAGACATTATCGCCACCACTACCCTCAACCTCACCCTGCCCCTTGTGACAATTACCAGCCTACCTCCCCTATTCAGTGCGTAATGAGAAAACTGACTGATCGATTTCTGTCGGGCTGGTGAAAGAAGGCACAGAACAGCCTGTGAGGCACATATCTCCAGTCTCCATGTTGTGACTTGGATTTTCAAGTGTTTAAGAAGATTATGAGCATCATATATGGTGCTTTGTTAATCAAAGAAATTGAAAATGTAACAAAAAATAAATAAATGTAAAACATATAGAGGCAACATTTAAGCTGATCTATGAACAGATATTTTTTTAAAGAAGATCTACAAGCCTTCCTGTTTAACCAGATTCAAATTGTTAAAAAACAAAAATGTTTAAATGATTATGAATAATCTTCAGATGACAAATACTCTACCCTTAAAATTGTCTTGCAGTTTTGGTGGTTTTGGTGGGGCTTTACCCTAAAGGTTCATCAGCTGTCAAGGCACATCCAATTATACCTTTGATCTCATAAACATGTAGATTTTAATGAAACTCCCAGGACGTAATCAATGGACTACAACTGGTTAACTTCTGGAATCTGTCCAACTCAAGATGGATTTGAGATTCAACAAACTTTAAATGTCTAACTTTAGGCAGAAATGAAAATACTGGCAGCATGGTGGGGCAGTGGTTAAAGCTTTTGCCTCTCAGCGGTGAGAAGGTCAAACATTTGCCTTGTGGCCTGGGTCCTTCTTGGGTTGTGTATTCTTCCTGTGCAAGTATGGGTTTTAATTTGAAGCATCAACGCTCATATAAAAATACGTTTTTATGTGTACTCACTTCTAATGTGGACATCTGGATTCCCATAGCAGCACTTTTTATGCTTTTATTGACAGTTCTCCTTTTCTTAGCACCACTTTATATCAAAAGTTTTAAAATTTGATGAAGAAATATTAGGTTTAGCAGTTGAAATTTTTCCCAAGATACAGTATATGACCCCAAATCTTGGCATTGTAAAGACAGTGGTAAAAAGGATAATGTTTGGTGATCCATTGTTTAACAAATAGGTTATTCTGGTGACAAAGAAAAAAATTATAATGGTTTAATACTGATCTGTGTTACTGTCACTTCAGCTTGACACTTCCTATATGTTTTAGTTTAACAACTCCATCATAAAAGCCATAATAGAAGTGAAAATATGCAACTTTTCAGTATTTTTATTTGAGTTTTTGTGTATGTGCATAATCTATGATAAATAGAACCACCAATGCATCGTTCATTACCAAATGTCTACCACATTCTTTGTAATAAATAAGCAACACCAGCAGAGTCAGGTTTTCTTGACATCCAAACGAACACACTTCAGACAGTCCGCTGCAGTTGTTATGTCAGGTCACGAGCTGGTTCTGTGACTTCTGTATTTTAACGACTCTTCAATCTCGAGCAAACAGTTACATCTAAAAAGGTGAGTAAACAAACATGTTTTTGGATTGATGGTAAATGTAGAATGAGTAATGTGTCTCCGCTGACCCAAGAGACAGTATAACATACATGTTGTGTGTCAGAAAGACTGATGAGATTCAAAGAGTGAGCAGCACAAACAGCACTCTTCTATCTGCACTTGTTGCTAATCTTGTTGAATTATTTGTACACGTGCAGGAAAATGTTTGCTAGTAGCCAGTCCAGATTACATTAGTCTGATTTTATGTATGTTGTGGCTTCTCTTTCCAAAACGTCCACTTTGAGACCTGGATTCAAAAGGTTTATTGTCAAAGAAAACAACTGCTGTTATTATGCACATGAATGGCCAAAACACACAAAAAATGATTTGACTACACTTAACGTCATAAAAACAGAACTCTTAGAACATACATGCTTAGAAGCATGAACTCAAATTGAAAACATTGAAAATTTGCGCATTTTGTCACCATTTAGGGGTCCGATTTAATCACATTTTGCCCTAAAATGGCTGACCATAAAGAATGACATGGCTCATCAACTCTGTGACTTTTTGACCCAACATTATGGCAACCCAGCCCAATGGCTTTAACCCAATGTGGTAATCTGCATTTTGTTCTGTTTAGATTTTTGCGTCAGCTGTCTCCAATCTCAATCACCCCAGGTGTTTGTCACTCTGTCTCATTAGTCTCCCTATCCACCTTATTTCTGGGGGCTCTACTGTAGAAATGATTAGGTGGACAACTTCCTGTCAGACACAGGAAGGAGCAGTAAGCATTGGCTAACTATGGTAGCAGAGCACGGACTGCGGTTTATTTGAAAGTTACATTCAGTTTAACAGATACAACGCTGTTTTTGTTTTGTTCACATTTATTTAGCAACCATAAAGTTGACTAAAATAGTCGTGCTGAGTTCAGGTACCTGTTGTGTTCATGGCTGCATGAACAACCAGACCAAACTAAATCAGTGGCTACAACTACAATGTTTTAAACATGAACCCAAAACAAAAAGTGTGTTCATCTGTAAAGAGGTTTCCATCACCTACCTACAGATGAGGAATTAAGAAGAATGTGGCTGAAAAATCTGAACTTGAAGAGACCACCCAAAACGCTGTATATGTGCTCATTTCATTTAGTTGACAAATGGCCAATAGAGGAAAACCTGGATCCTACTTTGTGGCTGGACTACAATAAACCACCGGAGAAGAGACGCCGGATCCTCAGAAGAATTGAAAACAGTGTGATGAGAATATCAGTTATGATTTCAAGTGTATGAAAGACGCAACATTATAGTATTTGTTCGTCATTGGTATTACAATTTTCTCTGCAATTAACCCAAGTTGAGTGATGGAGGACTTTAAAGCTTTGGCTGGACTTTATGTCTGCTTTAAGGTAAATAAGATTGTGTCCCACTTCTTTTAACAAAACGCAACCGACCTTTTTACTGTGTAGATACTAATACGCCTCAGAGCTTTTCAGGTTGTTCATCGCTTCACCGTCGGAAGCAACAAAGTCAGTGAAATAGCTAAATATGCTAGTAGATGTAATCCACAGCCACTTCTTCGGGTCATCTTCCCATCCCTTGTCTGCAGTAGGATTATTGTATATTGTCTTGTTTGAGCTCTGACAGGTGGTGTTCCTACATGTTTCAATTAGTGGTCGCCCGATACCAGCATTTTTACAAGTATTCGTACTCGTTAAAAATGCCCCAATACCTGGGACCTATACCGCCACTGGGTGGCGCTACTTCCGCTTCTGCTGCGCAAGTGACCGAAGGTTAAAAACATGTCTGTAGTTTGGCATATTTTGAGATAAACACTGATGATTTTAAAAATGTAGATTGTCTGCTGTGATTTTTTTTAAATGTTAAGAAATGAAGCAGTTTATAATTATATAATATATCTAATATAATAATAATAAT
>NC_056506.1:31344473-31350543 GCF_014905685.2 Nematolebias whitei
TGGCTAATTGTATATATTTATATATATATATATGATAGGTGCCAAGTGTGTATTTTTTTAAAGGAACTGTAAATCTGTCACACTGTTTTAAATTAATGGGTATAAACTCTAACCTCAGAGATAAGTCATAAAATTAAAACACTGGCACATATAAACAACACTAATGTTCTAACATAGTTGTAAACATTTGGTTAATAAATTTAGACACACACAACACCATGCCAGTTACTTTGTCAGTGGTATATGTAAATGTTTTGTGGCACACCTTTAAAACTGAATCAGTTGTTGTTTTGCCGAAAATTAGCTTATGTCACACAAATAGCATAGCAGCAAATTTGAAATTGACTGGGCTTAAAAGTTGTCTTCATAAACATTCAGCAAAACTTCAGTTGTATTTAAAGTTATGCCACAGCATATGTAAGATTAGTTGTAACTTTTTTTTTCAAGTAATGTAATAGTTCCTCGCTACTTTGTGATTTGACTTTCACGGACTCGCTTTATCGCGGTTTCAATTTGTACAGGACACATGAATGATTGTCATCTTTAATATTACTCATGCGACTGGGACAGTACTGGATACAGTACAGTAAAAAGTTAAGAAAAAATAAAATACTTTGCACAGGCATCGCCATTTTGTAGTTTTTTCTCAATAAGCCTCCACTGTATTCCCGCTCATAACGACCACATTTCCCAGAAGGCAACAGGGCCCAGCCCAGAAGCCCTGTTTCCTTCTGCTGAAAAAAAAAAACAAAAGTAAAGTTTTGATCTGATCGGCACCCAGCAGATGCAGAGAAGCTGAAATGAACCCACTGAACTGGGCCAGAATTGGAGCAGAACCAGACCTCCAGACCCATCAGTGAATCTTGAGAACTGGTAGCCGGTCCACGTGGACCTCCGAGCAGACGCGCGTGGCTGTAGGTCCAGTGGTCCATCTGAAGTTCAATGGGACTTTTTTCATGTCTTTCAACTGGCCAATGACGAGCCGTCAGTGGACGCGTGTGACCGAAGGTCCAGCGCTCCATCCAGAGCTCAACGGGACTTTATCCAAATGCTTTTAGTACTGTATGTTTGTTGTTAAAATAACGTAGATTTAAGAGTTTAGAACATTGCAAGAGTGTGGGAAGGGTTTCTAAAGCGTTATTATATATATAAATACTAAAATAACTGTAATGTCGCTACTTCGCGGAATTACACTTACTGAGGGCGGGTTTGGAACTGAATGCGTGCAATTAACGAGGGACTACCGTATAGTATGCCAACAAGCTAGCAGCTAACGTTTAGCCTGCCTTCAACAGGAAACAGTGCAGGACAACAATCGCAGGATATTTACTAAAAGAAAGTCAGTAGTTCAGTCAAAAGAATGATGAAAAGCAGATTTTCAATGAACATAATTAACAAAGCAACCGCCTAAACACCTACATGTGCTAATATCATCCATTCATATATATATATATATATATATATACACACACACAAACTCTTGATTGCAGATGCTTTAATCAGTAAATTGTAGAGGTTTTTAAATGAAATAAAATTGTAATTTAATCAAATTTGAGATCATCACAAATGTTTATTTAAAATAAAATACTGTCTTTATCACTCATTAATGCAACAGAGCAACAGGCTTTTTGACAGAAAACTGGACTGATGTTCAAAAAATGTCTTGCTAGTCGGTTTATTATCATCATGAATGACCTCTTCAGTTTCTTCACGGAGAAAACCTTATAAATTATCTATTTCTAGTGCACCAACTCTTCAGAATGGGCTCAGTTATTGTGTTTATGGAGCAAAGGTAGTACTGGTAATAATGCCTGAACAGCAGCCCTCTGGTTTTCTGAATGTAGGTCAGTCAATTATAAAGTTTCCTCACGTTAAACTCAAGTCCTGCAGCAGAACACAAACTTTAAATGGCCCCTCTTGACCCGGATCGTGACAATATACACAATGGGGCCCGTTTTGTAAAGAATGACTCACCTCCACAATCAGAACGTTCTTATGAGAGCATGTTGGTGGCGAGAAAGAGGAGAAAAGGAAGGAAGCAAACACTCATGGTTAGAAATACACATACTCCTGCATCCTTACATCAACTATACACATACATTTGATGATAACACATGAAAAAAAATGTTTTAAAACATAATTTTTTTTCCAAAGGAGGATCTACACGATAAAATGTTGTGCACTCTGAGTCGAAACACATCACGCCCTGAAAAAAGAAAAACTGAAACTAAACCAAAACTGATATTTTTCCACTTCATTTTTTACAAATGACAGAGCAGAACTGAAACGTCAGCTGAGCCACACCCAAGCAGCCCTGCATCCGCCATGATTATTTTTAACTGTTTTACGAGGGTGCACGCAAAATGACGACAGCAAGAGAAAATGCATCATCAACTAAAATTAATGTTTTGCGTCAGCTTTGCTCGGAATGCGACGCGGAAATAGCTGAAACTATGGAAATGTCTTGACTGGACTGAAAACAAAAACTCACAATCTGAGCTCGTCTTTAAATGATCTGGGTTAAAACCTAAAACTCCTCAGCTTCTTGTTTACTTTTCAAACAAAGGAGTCATCGAAGCATGCAGGCGTGTTCTGGTTAAGCCTCGTTATTTCCAGATTTATTCGGGGTGAATGGACCCAGGGGTAACGTTAAGCTAAACAATTTATTTAAAACAGAAAAAAGAGCATGGCCATATTACTATATATTACACTGTTTAACGCTTACCAGCTACTAAACTCGACAGAATGTGTCAGAATGACACAAACGGAGGACATGCTGTGAGGAAAGTGCACATCAGTGACTCAAACTCACTGCCTCACATCCTATTCAGGTTTTGGGTCGATGCCTCGCCTCACTGCAGGGCGTACCGGTGACCAGCTGAACCACGTGTGACTGAATGTGCAGATAAGATGTTTTATATTAGACCTTTGTCGTAATATTTGGTGAGTCACCGCCACACACATGCAGGAACAAGTTCATAAAGAAGATTCTCCTGATGAGCTAAAAAATGCTACATAAAAACTACAAGTCTGAGTTAGTGTGAAGTAATGTGTGCAAAAGGTGACATTAATTAGAGGAACACATTTATGGATAAACCACCAGGATATGTTAGAGACATTTGTTTTTTTTAAATATATTCATGTATTTAATTACAAAGTAGATATAGATGTATATAGGCAAAATTATGCATTTAGGTGGGGCTGGGGATTGAGCCGCAGTGAAAACTGCATTTTTCTTGTTCTACTCAAACCAAAATGTTTAGGCTTTTTATAGACAGCAGAAATATTTGTACAATGTTTAAAGGGATCGCTGATGAGTTTCATTATTTCAGTTACTCATAACTTAAATTGTCAGACACAATGAAATCAGTGGGTCTGAAGAATATTTTTATTGGATTTATTTACTGGACACATGCCTTCTGTTTGTTTACATGTATTTATTTAGATCTTTAAAATCTTGTAGAGCTGCTCAGTGACAAGTATTCAAAGAGCAGCGTATGTCTGGGGTCATGATTAATTTTTTATTTTTCATTTATTATTGTGTATGGATGCATGTCAGATATTTAGCAACCTGTTTGCAAAGTTTAAAAGGTTTTACATTTTTGTAAAAAAAAAAAAAAAAGCGCTTTTGTTGTAAGTCACATGACCGCGTGACCAGGAAGTGAATCAAGCTCCTTCAAGAGACAAAAAAATTACCATGGGGTTGAGGGGCGAACCCTATAATGAATATTTTATTTATTTTCGTTTTACAACAATACATTTGATTATATCTTAAGGGACACCCCACTCCACCCCACCCCACCCCCCAAAAAACAACTGATCTTAAAAACTCCCTGTTCAATGACTTAAGAGTGTAATTTTTTATTTTAATTTATGGGTTGTTTATTCAGTTGTTAAATTTGTTCTGTGCACCTTTTGTGAAATATGTTATTTACTGAACCTGCTCAAGGACAGTAAATGAAATCTAGCAACCGAGCTAATTTTGGGACATTTACGTTGAAGTATAATACAGAAAATATTGATTAATATGCACTCTTTTCTTAAATAAATGAAATAAACTAGATTTGTTTGTAAAATGGTATAAGAAATCTTCATTTTGTGTTTTTCATAGGATTATAAAAAGGAAACAGATGAGTTTCAGTCAGATTCCCTTTAGTCCCGACGCTCTGAATCAGGTTAAAGCATCTTGCGTGTCTCTCTCAGTCTGACACAGATAAATATGGAGGGACATCAGTGCTGAACAGATGCAGGCATCTTGCATTATATGTCCATAAACAAGATACAAAAACAAAATATGTCTTCTTTATTTTTAACAGAAACTATTTCGATTTTCCATTTTGGTAGATTTAGAATTTTGCGCAGTTTATCAAACGATTTTATTCTGTAAGTTAGGAACGTCCTCCAAGTTGTCAGTAATTTCCCCTCACTCTGGTTCACGTCCCACACCTGATTCATCAGTATCCTGCTGCAGAACGTTTGAAACAACCTTAACTAGTGACCTACAGTATGCTGCTGTGAACATTTACTTTTTGCAACGAGTCTCGGCACGTTTCAGCAGTTTATTACTAAATATTAGTTTGAGAGTAAAGCAGCTGAAACTGTTGAACCAAGAGAGCATAAAAACGGTGTCAAAGTTAGTAAAAAGAGCAGAAAATTACACATGCTACATGTTTTATTGCATAGCCATCATTAGCAGTAAAGTGCTGCCCGTATTTGTAATTGTGATGTTCTATTTCTGCTGAATTACATGTCTGCCCTCTACCAAGATTATAGTGTTCTGATATGAAATAATTTTTTAAAAGATTATTTAATAACTTGTGTTTTCTTTATGAACACTTATGGGGTTCAACTGTGGCAAAAACCTACATACATTTAAAAAGTTTTTTTAAATTTTTTATTATAGAATATGTTCCATGTTTTAAAGCTTTTGCTTTAAATATAGCCTATTTATACATTTTGATGCCTAAACTTTTTAGTGCTTAAATGAATTAAGTGAGCCCTGAGCGTTCAGAGCACCGTCATCCTGATCCGTGCACTCACGGTGTCGTCACATTCACACCAACTCTACACTTTGCTTCCACTGAGATAAAAGTGGAATAAACCTTTAAACAACGACATTAGAACAGCTGTTATCTGATTACAGCTGTCAGAGTCTGCCATCTTTAATCTGCTGCCCTATCAGGCTGGAGGAGGAAGCTGATTTGGAGGGAAATGCTGCCCTCTAGAGGCTATTACAGGAATCAATGAAACAACTTTATTTTCTGGTAATGCATGCATGTGTTGGTAAGGAAAGCTGTTTTCAGAGAAGATGTTAGTAAGAAGGCTACCTTTGCAGTTAAAAAAGACAAATCTTCTGCTTCGAGTATGTGGAGATCTTCTGTGGACTGGTCGTTCTGTGGAGATAAATGAGTTTTCAGGACTTGAGCACAAAAAAGTTGCAGATAAGAATAATTTATGTACTTGAAACAAATAAATTAATAGCTATTTTGTGTTTTTTTCTTTCATTACCACACATAAATATCATAATCCAAGCAAAGTTACACAAATATATCACTATCATAATGTTGCATAAAGCATCCACCCATCTCCTGACATAATCATGACACTCCGCCATCATGGCAGATAAACTGGAGCAGTAAAACAGCCTCATCATTCCTGCACATGATCAATTTAAGGCCAGAGCAGCAGCGTTTGAGGGTTCTGGCGTGAGCCTCACCAGGTAGCTCCTGAGCCGGATGAAGTGGACCCTCATGGGGATGCTGCGCTCCGAGTTGCAGCTGAGAGCCTTGATCTGGTCCACCAGGTCGGCACAGAACTGGTATCCCCCTTTCAGCACACACAGAACAACGATGTCGTGCTCCCCCAGGTCGTCCATGATGTTTCGGGCAAGACGCTCCGTCCTGGAGACAGAGCGAGAAAGAGGAGTCTGATGGACGAGTTCTCCATGGTTTTTAGATAAGAGTTAGGAAATAATAAGCATGACATTAAAATTACCACCAAACATCTGAACAACTGATTGACTCAACCCATTTCAAGATGGCTGCTACAATCAGCTGACTGTAAAAAAACA
>NC_056506.1:31350643-31352044 GCF_014905685.2 Nematolebias whitei
TTTGGTGCTGTGGTATCTGAGAGTGATCCCCAACACATATTATGAGTGTTAATTGATCACACAAGATCTTTGTTTAAAATGTTTTCATTAACTATTTGCAGTCAACTCACAAAACATCTCAGGAACCAGTGGATCAATGAACGTAAACTAAGTAGAAACATGACTCTACCACTTTTTTGTTATAAAAACTGTGTCGTTTGTTCATTTAAAAAAAAAAAAAGTTTAGTTTTCAGTTTAAAGCCCAAATTAAAGTGTTGATTCACAGATTGGGGTCATGTTAGTCAGAAGTAATGATGTAAATATTAATAAATATTAATGAACTTTCACTTCCTGTCACTCTGGAAGAACAAAATGATGAACAGAGTTTGTCCCCTCCAAGGGATTCCTGTACTGCAGCCCCTGGATATACTTTGTATTTCTGAAAAGCACATCTGTAAAGAAAATATTACATTTTTCCATTTATCCTGCAACCGAATGTCCAAAACAGGAAGTGATGTTCATGCTTGTGCTTGAACCCAACATGTGATCCTGAAAACACAGATTTCTATAAAGATCACAAGAAGGCCTCTCATCTCTTGGACAATTCAGTAAAAAAAAAAAAAAAAGAACATTTTCTGAGAAGTCAACTTCAGGCTTCCATACAAGACATTTGGTTAATCTCTTTTAAATAGAGGCCAGCAAATATAAAGCCATCATTTACACATGTGAAACATGTTCTGCACATAGTTATTGTGTGATATTAGGAGAAAAAAATCACATGTTGATATATTGGTTATCAGTTTTCCCACAAAAACACATGGAAAATATTCTAAAATCACGTTAAATTCATAGATATACAATAGAGGGGTTTGATTAATGAACTGACTAATCTATTAACACACAACAAAACCAGTCGTAATTGTCCTTTTGATTTCTTAATATATAAATTGATATTAATTAAAAATAACTCAATTGCCATCTAAATGTGAACAGTTACAGAATTTGTAAAAAAATCTTTTTAAGCAGAATAAAAATAAAGCTTCCTAAAATTTTAACAAAACTGTATATAGATATCAATTTTGAATTAAAGCAATAAATTAAAATCAATAAAAAACATAAAATGAAATATGAAGTATATTCCTAATTTTGTTTTCATGGTTTTAAGTAAAACTTTTAACAATAAATAAACAAATTGCCAGAATATATTGAGGTTTAATCGTGAGAAACACCACCCAACGATCTTTACGATTCCTTAATAACCATAAATCATCACATTATTTATTGTTTATTTTAAGAGTTAGAAAATATTAACATTTAATAATTTAAACGCTTGGCTGACTAATAATGCATCTGGAGGTGTAGATGTCTGTGATGGTCAGTCTCCCCACCATCACAGACATCTACACCTCCAGATGCAGGAAG
>NC_056506.1:31352144-31355343 GCF_014905685.2 Nematolebias whitei
TCCACATAACATCCTTTTCAACTCATTTGAGAGTTGGGGCCATAGTTCAGATATTATTTGAGCTTTTGAGATGTTACTCAGCTGCCATTGTTGTAGAAAACAGCCTAGTTGCCATGGTTACGCATCATAACAAATGTCCAAAACTTAAAAAGTTTCAGTAAAAATCCTTCCAGCTGCACAGCGTCCGATACCAGAGGAAACAATCATCCAAAAAATATGATTTACATCCAGAAAACCAGGAATTAAAGTTTCCAAAAGCAAAATCTCAGAATGAAAGGAACAGAGCTGCTCCAACATGCAGCCACCTTGAGCGGCGCAATTCTAGAACTGAGACTACCTGTATAAATAAAGGGTAAAAAAAAAAAGTTTGATAGTCCAAGTTAAAAATCCAACAAGTCAGTCAGGTCTTCTAGACGGTTTATTTATTTTTTTGTTGTTGAGATGTTTCGTCCTTCATTCAGAGGACTTCATCAGTCTGAGGAGCTACAACAAACTGAGTTCCACAAGCAGCACACCCACACAATGAACCAACCAGTTTGCTGGTAATAAGATGGTCTCTGGGGCCCACCCTCTCCCCCGTCAACTCCTCTGAGGAAGCCATAGCCAAAGTGGTTCAAAACTTTATAGACAATTTGTTTGTAATTTTTTCCTGATTAGCTTTTTACTATTAAAATTATTTAGCATTAGAAATTTATGTAATAGTACACACAGTAAGGCTGAATACAAAATGAGACAAAATTAAATTATTGGTTTTATTATTTTTGTCATTGTTACTTTTAATAATAATACTTTTTGCAGTCAGAATAGTACAAAACAAAATGCAAATATGTTGTTGTTTCTTGAAAAAAAAAAAAAAAGTCAAAATAATGTTGACCAAGAACAGAAAATACAAGATGAGACTACATACACAAGAACAATTTATTTGCAACAGTCTTTGACACAGTAGTACAGTGGTCAGGAAGTGCCTCTTGCCTGGTATCTTTTTGTGTGGAGTTCACATGTTTTTCCTGTCCATGCATGTGTTTTCACTGGTTTTCTCTCACAGACCACAAACATGCATGTAAGGTCAACTAGTCACTTTAAATTGTCCCTTGGTGTGAGCGGGAGTGGGAATTTTCATTCATTCACCCTTTATTTCATGTATTTCTTGGTTCATATCTTAGATCTTATTACTGTTTTTCTTTTACAATTTATACTTTTGTTGGATGTAACTGGGACCCTGTGTGCACAATTTCGTTCCACCACATGTACCACATGCGATGCGAATGACAATAAAGAACCTAGACATTTATTTAGTCTCATTGAGCCTCGATGACTCATTTACAAGAGAGACCCATTTTAAACAAGAACATAGATGAGGTACAGACAACAGATAATCATATAAAATGAAAAGTAAATAGAAGAAATTTAATTAAAAAAACAGCTACATAATTGTCTGTTGTTGGAATGATTGTCTCATTTGTCTCTTGTGACCTCTCTACGGTGTACCCTGCCTCTTGCACAATGTTGCACGCACATTGGCACCAGCTCTTTGCATGCATCACATTTAACAAACAGATTTATTAATTTGTTTTGTGAATGCATATTAAGAAGATTAGCATCTCAGAGTAAAGTGTGTTGAGAGTTTATAAAACAAAAGCCAAAAATGCTTTTTTATACTGAGTTGCTGGTACTAGAGTAAAGTGTTTTAACTGTACAGCTTATTGTACATCGAGTGCACGGTTTCACCACTTAGTGGACAAAAGTTTTTCTGCTTGACTGTCAGATGGCACTAGGACTCACAGAGTATTGTAAGCACAGCCTTTAAATGCTACATCTTCAGATTTTGGAGGGTAATGGATAATAGAGCCCATGACACCTGCAGTGAAGTAAAAGAATACACCAGTCAAGATATTTACACACAGATCAATCAGTTCCAGCTGTTTTCAGCATAAAGTTTGTGCTACTGTAAAAAAAATGAGGTCATATTGTTCCTACTATAAACTTAGATGAATCAAAATGCCCTAAAACCACATGACTGACCCACAAGACATAAAGTACAACATACTTGTCCAAAGGCTATGTGGTTCTGAGTTCATTTAATATTTAACTTTTTTTAAATCAATAATCTGGGAACATCAGCTGAGGAGTGTCCAAAGACAAGACTGAAAACAGAAGGGTCGTTGTGATTCTTACCTCCAGGGTGCCTCAGATCTAAACAAATTGCAAAGAAAAAAAAAACATGTGACTTTGGTTTACATTTCCCAGAACACCAAAATGACGAAATAGAGAATAAGTTATGTCATATTTTGTTAGCAAGACAGTCAAGAAACCTAACCAAGACTTCAACTACAATAATATATTGGCTGACAACATGTTTATTCAATGACATCTTTTAAAAAAGCAAAACATAGAGGAGATTTTGTGCTGTGATAAAACTTTGCATAACTTGTTAACCAAAGCTGAGACAGAAACATGTTTACTTACTCTGGTTCTTGTAGATTAAAAAGGATGCTAATATTAGCCCCAGAAAGGCCAGTAACATGATGAGGATCAAAATCTGATGCGAAGGAAACGATGAAACTACGAGAGAGAGAGACACAGCAACATTTGTGAGCCTGACAGTAAACATCAACAAACCCTTTTAATCAAAGAAATGCACTGAAACATACCTGACCATTTCTCTGAAAGCTTCAGTTCGTTCATCAGCTGGATGCACCCCTCCTGCAGACGGATCCTCTCGGCCCTTGTGCGCTCCACTTGCTCATCCAAAAGCACTTTAAGGGTCATTGCCTGTGGTACATGGACCGTCCATGTGTCATTGTGCTCCAGACTCAGATAGACCTTCCCATCATAAAACATGCGGTCGGTCCAGTGGGGTCGAGCGCCCTCCTGTATGCACTCTCGAGAGCGAAGGATGACATGGTCCTCTAATGGAAACATGCAAATCGTGTATTTAAAAAGCTCAAGTTTGCACAATACAGTTATCTTAGATGATATCTTACTTAAAGCCCAAGTTTGGTTCATGCTGATCGCTGGCAGGAGTGGACCAGTTGACATGCTCTGAACGATGATTTTGACCTCCTTGCTTGGATTTGCAAGTGAAAATCCATTTACAAAAACTTGTTCAGTGACATGCTGAGCTCCAACCACTCCCTGCTGCTGGATCTGAACAATTATGGCTTCTAAAATGAAACATTTTGGGGAGGTGGGGTGGGGG
>NC_056506.1:31355443-31355607 GCF_014905685.2 Nematolebias whitei
GATCATGTGTGACACCTTCCAGGTATCAGCTCCTCTGGGTGCCAGACTTCCTTTAACACTCACTGAGTTCATCAGCCTTCAACTTTACTCTTTGACACACACACGCACACACACGCGCACACACACACACACACACACACACACACACACACACACACACACAC
>NC_056506.1:31395607-31408065 GCF_014905685.2 Nematolebias whitei
AAAAAAAAAAAAAACATTTTCACAATAAGGTGGTGGTGCAGGATCTTTAACATGTAGGGGTGCTGAAAATCAAACCACTAAACACGAGTAAAGTTAGAAAAACATAAACCACAAACATCTGAGGATTAGTGTTGTAATGTTAAACTAAAAGAAAAAACTAGCCCCACATAAGAATTACTGAAGAGAAACAGGTTAATACAACAAAAATGACTTGTGGTTCAGTTGCTTCGATCAAAAGAATAAAACTTTTATAAATTCATCAAACCTGCCTTTAGATGTTGTAAAACCTTGAAATGTTCACAAATTGTCGGAGAATAAAGTTTTGTAAACATTTAGCCTGAAGTCCTTGAAGGTGAGAAGAACTTCTGTTTATCCCTAAAAAAACCCTTTTTGTTTCATTTCAAATTATAAACTCGTGTTCAAAGAAATGTTTTACAGGAATAAAACTAGCAAGTTGTAAATTCAACAACAGCAGGAGAAAAACAACCTGATGTCAAATATTCAACAAAAACCTTTCAGAATAAAAGAAGTCTGATAAATTTCAGTGGATGTCAGTAACTTTTAGAGGCTAAATCTTAACTTGGTTATTTTTTAAACAGAGAAACTAAAAGTACCTGTGGGTGAGCTGTGAATGCTTCAGGCTCATACAGTCATTTAAAATGTCTGTCTGAAATAAAATACAGTGTGTAATCACAGTAAAACATTGTGCAACAACATCCCCTCAGGTTATTATTTGTAAGATAAAAATGTGAACATATGTAAACGTTGATTATAAAGATTAGGGATGCAAGATATTGGATTTTTGGCTGATATCCGATATGCCAATATGTTAAAACTTATTTGGCCGATAACCGATACCAATAAAGATATTTTTTCCCCCCTAGAACTACTTACAGACACTGCATAGCTTTCTCTGCTCTGGAATTAAAATACTACATTATTCTTCATGGCCTTTGTCTATATGGTCTGCTACCAAATGCAGATGCCAAAAAGGGAGCTGAAAAAAGTACTTCAACTTGGATTATGTTTAATGTCAAATGTATTCATGACATTTACTCTCTCTAACACAATGACAACGCTCGAACAGTGCAAATTTGCACATTTTCACAAATCTAAACTCAACCTGTTCACAAACGACAAGTGAAATGTGCATAAGTAGTAGTGCATTCATAGATATACTTGTCAGTTTCTTAAATTAAAAATCAACTTAAAACAGAAGCTTTTTATATCAGTGTTATTTTGATGAAAAGTCCAATATTTAACGTTATCGTCAATATCAGCCGATACTGATACCATGCCGATAATATCGTGCATCCCTGTTAAAGATTTTACTTTGTACTTGTTGATATTGTTCACTAAAAATAATAATAATAATAATAATCTTTTACGTGATTCTTTTTGTTTACTTCAATTTTTGCTCTTATTTTGTTTGTACATTTCTTTCTGTTGGAGGAGCACCGACAGCAGATAGTCCCACGTTTCATCAGCTGAGACCTCAGCTCTCTCTCTTTCTTCCTTAATTGCTCTCATTGTGTAATTACTTCAATAATAGATGCATTTCTATGAAGAAATAATAACATTTTGAGGACGTGACGAGACTTAGCCAGCCGAGGGAAGACGGCAGATTAATTTCCATATGGTAATAATACACCTGATTGTTTCCTTGGCGGAGCCGGAGCCCTGCTCTTGGTTTAATGAACCCCGGCGCTTGTGCAGGAAAACAGAGATGAGCTCTCGTCTTTTGTCTCCGTCAGAGCCGGGGATGTTGGACATGCTTTCTTTCTTTCCTCATCCCAGTCTGGAATGATTTCTCATTAGATTTATCAGAGTTGGAGTTATTTATCATCAAGTTTTGCATCAGCGTGTAAAAATGAAGTGTGCGTGCACAGTGGGGTATCGAGTGGGGTGTGGAGATGAATTCTGCAGTGCTCCCCTCATTAAACTATGAGCGGTTACTCCAGCGTGACGGTGCAGTCAGCAGGACCGGGTCAACACTCAAATGAGCACACACACAAGAGTGAATCATAACTGATAACATGAGTAAAGTTTGATTTGGGACTTTCACAGCTGAGACCACAAACATCAGTCAGAAACCTGCTGTCTGCGCTCCACGGGTACCACTGATGCTGCTGCTTTCATCTCTCTTCCCTTTTGAGTTCCCTCATCCAGCCGTTCACTCACTCTCTGTTCTTTCTTGTTCCCTAAATATTTACAAATTATAAAATAAGTGAGTGTAAATGTTTAGAAAAATGTTCTGTTTCATGCGCCATTCGTTAACGAATAAGATCCAGTTGAAGCGATGCTGTTTTAAGTGCAATTGGATCCGTTTTGTTGCGTTTCAGACGTTCGTTTACACAAGAGTAACCGGATTGTCTTACACTTAAAAGTTTTAAATCCAGGTCTCAAAGTGGATGTTTTTAGAAACACAATTTAGCTGAAAGTGGATGTGTTTGCACATGCGCTCATCGGTTGCAGTCAGTCATTTTCTTGAATCCTTTTAGATTTACGATTGAAAGTAACATGTAGCAGCAACCCAAACCAGCCACTAGGGGGCACAAGTCAGTGTATCTCTTGTGCCGGATGATGTGTCAGGAAGGGCATGCAGTGTAAAACACTTTGGCCAAAACTAATATGCAAGTTTGTCCAAGCGACACAGCGACACATCGCCCAACGTCTGATTTAATGACCACCGCCGGTGATGTTGACAAAATATGCCAGCAGAAATTATGCTACTGTTAGTCGAAGACTGAGGAGGGAAACGTGTCAAGAGACAGAGGGAGAAGAGGAAAGTCAAGAATGTAGGATGGAGGGTTGCAACTCTAACTGTGTGGGCAATGACAGGCAAAGGTAGAGAGCTGGCTGACTTGATGCAGAGAAGGAAGGTAGATGTTTTGTATGTCTTAAAGACCAAGTAGCAACATAGGGGCAGAGTTTAAGCTATGCTACCATGGTGAAAAGGTGTCAAATAGGGTGATGTGTCTGTAGGTAGAAGTCGAAGGTCAATGCTAACTGCTGTCAGTGGTTATGCTCCACAGGTTGGCTGTGATGTGGAGGAGAAAGAGAAATCCTTGTGGTCGGTCCAAATGAACATTTGGTTGTAGCTTTTATGCTTGCGACTGAAATGTCTGTACACAAGTGTGTTCTTGAAATTCAAAACCCACAGCACCATCTAGTGACCTGGCATGGAAACTACAGCAGCTCCAATGTTTTTGTGGTCTCATCTAAGCAGCGACTGTGACCACAGCGTTACTGTGTGAACGTGTAGAGTGTTTACAATCAACGTGGGAAAATCTGTAAGGCTCCCAGATTGTTCATGCCTAACCGAGCCTAAATGCTGCAGAACGTTTGGTGCAGCTGACAATGAGCCGGACTAAAAATGCAGGAGGCAAATTCTGCAACAAAAATTAAAAACGTGATGAACTCAAAAGGCAGGAGTTCACAGCAGCTTCACAAGACGAGACATGAACAGAAATACGAACTAAGACACACCACTGAGTACACATCATGTACTCATGATTAATGAGTGTGCTGATTACTAACAGTTAACCAACACGGTCCTTACCTCGAGGGCTCATCAGTCCCACGTTCATCTCCCCAAAACTGGCACCAGACAGAGCATTAAAGATTCTGGGTTTCATCAGCTCATCTGCTGCCAGTGTTTCCATTTCTTCCAGTGTTGCATCATTGTCTGAAAGTCGATGCAAAGTTTCACATTGATGTTTAAAAAAATACTTTAAAGGTTTAGATATTTAGCAACCATAAGGACTGCACAGACATTGATTTTAGTCTATTTATAGTGGCACAGAAGCGACTGATGGCTATGACTTTATCTTTGTCCAGATTTTCATATTTGAAAACAACATCTACTACAGATCGACGGTGGAGAGCCGATCAATCCGCCTGGTGTCCACCGGGAAGGACGGAGTCGTCTTTAATGGTCTGGCTGACTGGCTGTATGAAGGTAAGACAGTTTGTACAACTATTAAATATATAATTATTATGCAGGACTTTTCTCTTTCTGTGTACATGAACACAAAAATGTTTACACGCAGGAGTCAAGTGTCACTCAGTTAAAAAAAAAGTCACAACTGAACATTTTACTGGTAGAATCGACTTTTAGAGGTCAAGGGTAGACATGATAATGTTTCATAACTTATATAATAAACTTAATAAGTCAATAATACTTTGAAGTATTAGTTGATTAAATGTAAACACTGCAGCCCATGTGAGTCCTTTATATGTTTCTGTTAAATTAAATTTTAAAAATTCCTACTTTAAAAACAAATGCATAAACTACTGTACTTCCACCCAGATAAATTCTTAAAGCAAACATCAAATATTAACCAGAATGTTGGATATTTTTCAGTATTTTCCCCTCTAATAAAGGCAGAACTTTATTTACTTCAACTTTTATATTTTGATAAAAGCAGAGTTTTTACATTTTGATGAATTGTAACAGTAATATGTTTGCAAAGCTGCATTTTGTTGTTTTTTTCCCCTCAATGTTAAATAATGAAAAATGTCTCTGTGTGGCTGGAAGTCAAATGATGAATCTGTTGTATTATCTGTCAAACATTTAATTTGTGTATTTACATCAAATTAAACAACAACCTGATGAAGCCAGCCCTTTCAGTTGTGGTTATGACTATAAATATTATTCATGTCCATAATGTTTTTGGTCAGAGCCGCTGCAGAGGAACCAGAGCCACATGTGGCCCCAGAGCCGCAGGTTGCAGACCCCTGATCTAATATAAGGATTTTTCATTTCACTCCCTGTTTCAGCTGAAGCTCTGCTGAAGACTTAAAGGTCACAAAAATCATTAATATTCTGTCTCTATTTCAGGGTTTAGCTTGAAACTAAACTACATGACAATATTTCTCAATATTTTGCTATTTTTCATGAATCAGAATCAACGTTATTGTAATTGCACAGCTAAGCACAGCGAAATATATTTCAGTGCAGCTGTCCAAGACAACAAGGGTAGACGGGGGTGCATGGGGCTGCAGCTTTGTTGCGAAGCGCTGCCCTCATCGTTTAGATTAAAAAAAGAAAGAGAAACCTGAGGAAAGAAGGTATAAAAGAAGGTTTCCACTGTGTCCTTGACACACAGGACACAGTGTAAGGTAGCAAAAAGAACCTACCTCAGCACAAAAATAAAAAATAACAACAAAGATAGATATGACATTTTACAGTGTGTGTGTGGGGGAGGCCGACTCTACTGATTTAATGTCTGGCTTCAGTTCTGCTGGCGAATCCAAACAGTCAGATTCATGGTCATTCCACTGGTCTGTGCTTGTAGCCTTCTCCAAGGTCGATTCCTTCATGCCAGCGAGTTCCAGGCTCACAAAGCATCTGATTCTGGGCGCTTGAAGCACGGTACAATCCTTTGCATAGGCAGGCAGCCTCACCATAGCCAAAAACTGCTGCTGACGTCTTCCTAATTTGTCGATATCCCAGGTACACGCCAATTCCAAAAAGTAGATAATCCTGTTATCATAATCCAATTATGTTCCTTCAGGGCATGAGGGTTCTCCTGCACCCTGTTTTCTCGTCGAGAAAAATTGATCAATTGCGTTGAGGTAGCAGCTGACCATAATTTACGATTCGGAAGATGTGTAAAGAGAGGCTCTGAGAAAGATTCACATGACGAGCAAAAGCAGGAGGGAGGCAGGAGAGAGAAAAGAAGCATCCGTCTTCTTCAAGAGCAAGTCAGTTTTGTTAATTAACATTAACAAAACCAAACAAAATGATAGAAAATGAACTTAACGATGCAGACATAGTGTAAAAACTGTTTTTAGAGCTCACTTTCATGCAAATGTACCAAACTACAAACTTCACCAGTGAGTCTCCACCTGTCTCCGTCTGGTTGGATAACTTGCATCTTTTCACTTCTGAAAACCACCTGTTTGCCCACTACCTGCGTTCTTCTCAGCATATGTTGCATTTGGCCAACAAATTTTGCCAGAAAGTCCGAGTCTTGCGTTTCGTGCTCCCCCGTCTGCGCAGTCACACGCGCAGGTGTGTGTGTTTGATGCGAAGCTGCACAGCTGGCTCCGTCTCAGCGCTCCTCCTTCCTTCGCTCGTCTTTGTGCTCGTCTCGTAATTAATTCATGTGTGCAGCGCCGCCGCCTCACTCAGCAGATGTTCAAAAAGCTGGAATGCTTGTAATCTAATGCGAGACGTTTTCTGATTACAGCATATGTGGGACTGACGTTCTAATTAGGCCCCGCTTTGATAAGAATTTGTTTACAAATGAGCAGACAATGGCTGCTCCTCTTCAGTCATTTCTAATAAAGTTCATGTGTCTCTTCTTACATTATTCTAACTCCTGCGTTGTTCTGATTATTAGCTGTGGATTCGATCAAGTTCCGGATGATAATTGAAGGAAAAGTGATTACGAGCTCCAGTTATTTTCAGGGAAATTCTGTCAGAGAGTGCGAACCGTGTCAGGGCCGGCTCTAATCGCCGCTTCATTAAAGGGATTATTTCTTTGTGGCAGAGACGCAACATGACAGGAAGGAGGTAATCCACTTTTCTGAGCTCAAACAAAGATTTGTTGTTGTGGATAATGTCTCATGAGGTAGTATTCATATTCTGTGAGGTCATTCAGGAGAGCAGAGATTTGGGAAAAGGCTGTTGGGTGATGGTTTCAAGGCGAGGCTGACTTGCTGTGGATCCAAGCCACACGTGGAAAGGTTTCGAATGGATTCAAAAGATCCCGAAGAAGAGACGAAAACTGAAACAGACGCACTTCTAAGCATATTGTCTCGCAGAAAACAACAACCGAGTACAAGGAGGGAAAGCTTGTCAAATTAGCATAATATTAAAAGTAGTAAAATGGACATGAAGAGACGACAAATAAACGTAAAAACTGTTCCTGATGAGTTGTAGTCATTTTGATACAACCTTGTAAATGACCGAATGATCTCATGCAAGATCCTGCATGTTGTGGATGACTCTCAGCTACTACCACACCCAAATTAGCTCAACATCTTCAAAACTGACAGTTTCAGTCATTTTTATGTAGCTTAAGGCCAGTTAGCTGAGGCAGCCATCTTTATTTAGGGTTACTCCAAAGTGCAGCCAGTGATTTCATCCTGAATATTTCATTAGACGTGGTTCCTGAGATATTTTGCTAACAGAATAGACATTCCGTTACAGCAAAAACGTTGGCTTATCGTTCATGTTTCTCTGACAGCTGAGATAGTGGCGTTACCGAGCCGAAGCAGAGCTGAAGTTACAGAGAACGGCTGCAGTTTTATTTGAGGTAGAAACCTAGAGAGAATAATGGCTCAGAAGTTTCACAGCTTCTGCTGAGCAACAAACTGTACCCAGCCTCACATCAGATGTCTTCTTCAGTGGGTCATAACTCCGATGTGATAGTTAACATCTGATGATAAACTGGACCACACCGTCCTGGTCAAGGTTGACCCATCATTTTTACTGGGAGAAGAGGGTTGTTTGGACCTCCACATGTAGAGCAGCAGGTGCTTTAAAAAGAGCTCTTCTGCCCCCTGCTGGAGAAAATAGGAAACTGTCATCAGTAAAAGATGCAGTTTGGAGACATCAGGACCAGCAAAAAAAGGAGAAAGTTAAACATAGAGGTGGGAATAAATTTAAAGCAAATCATGATTATTGAGAGGACAACATATTTCTAATTACTGATAATATTTAAAGTTCTGGTTTGTGTAAAGCTTTATTTAATTATTTATTAATTTAATTATTTATTTATCAGAATTCTCCACAGAAGTTACTTTTTTCGTTTTGTTTGTTTGTTTGTTTGTTTGTTTGTTTTTTAATAAATCGACTTAATTCCTCCATGTCTTGTTAAACAGCCTTATTAAAGCTGTTGGTCTCACACTAAATGCCTCCCTTCAGTGTTATATCATAACAGAAGACAAGCTGCAGAGAAAAACTGGTTTAGTGGAGAATTTAAACAACTGAACTGAACCGATTCTCAGAATAACTCAGAGACGTATCAAACTAGAGTTAATAACTTTGGAGGAAAGTGGATTTAATTAGGAAATGTAAACAGATTCTCTCAGAGTTCTTTTTTTTTTTTTTAAGTATTTTGTTTCTATTTCTTACTTAAAAAAAAGGCTTCATTTCTTTCCTCTATTTTCTTTCTCATGTCACTTTCAGGACATTTTAAGTTTCCTTGCCTTGAATTTCAGTGAGTTGTGTCCCTTTTTGTAAAAATAAATAAATGTGTCCTGATGTTTCACCAGAGGAGATACTGCAGACCCAGGTAGCCCACTGGTGGTCTCCAGACGGGCTGCGTTTGGCCTACATGACCATCAACGACACGTTGGTGCCCAGAATGGAAGTCCCGTTTTTCACAGGCACATCGTATCCCACCAGCCTGGACTATCATTACCCAAAGGTAAACCTACAATCATCACAACATGAAGTACACAACTCTGCAAATCCAGAGTGGATTTAATCATTAATTTGAACAGACGTGCTTAAAACAACAAATGTACAAAATGAGTGTCAGAGCGGCTCAAATGTCCGTACAGATGAGCTCAATTCTTTTATGGTCCTAAAGGATTTATTTTGAATCTCTGGCTCTGAAGCTGAAAGTCATATTTTTTTTCTAAGAAAAAGTTGGATGACCTGCATGAAACTGTTAAATCATTTGTGTTAAATTCAGAAGAACACACTTCTTTACATGAAAATAAAGTAAAAAGCTTCTCCCAAAGTTCAATATGAGATAAGAGACACAAGTCGGTGGCTAATGGTTTTAAGTGTTAGGACGTAAGAACTTTTTTATTTTATTAGTGAATCCAGGCTTGTCCTCGTGTCTTTTGCAGGCTGAGGAAGAAAACCCTGCAGTGCACCTGTCGGTAGTGAGCCTTCATGGACCCCTGCACACGGTGGTGATGAAAAAACCCGACGACCCACGGATCGGGTGAGGGACTCTGTCAGCGTGAAGCTGCGAGCGCTAAAAATATCCTCGCAGGAGCTTCTTAAAGGAGCCCGTTTTACTCCTGATCTGTCTTTGCAGGAAGGAGTATTACATCACCTCGGTGAAGTGGGCCACCAGCACCAAACTAGCTGTGAACTGGTTGAACAGAGCTCAGAACAACTCCATCCTCACGGTGTGTGAGGCCACCACCGGAGTCTGCATCAAGGTGACAGCGAGCAGGGGGGGTTTACTGACATCAACTGAGTAGAGTTCAGGTGTTTCTGTGGGGAAATGTGGCTTTTTCTGCAAAAGAAAGAAAAGCATTTGTGCTTTCAGGTCAGCTGTTTGGAGCTAATCCACATGAAACGTTTTCATTCTAGGAAAAAAAAAAAAAATCATCCATTAGCTCTTTAAATCTGCTGCTGAAAATAGGCCCAAAGTGGGCTGTTATGTCCCATGCAGCTCAAAAAGATGTTTTAAAGACTTTTTGCTTCTGTTGGAGTTTTTAGCTTTGACTTAAATGATGCTTCAAAAAAAAAAAAGACAAGCATTTGGTCCCTTCTGGTCACATTTTGAGTTTATAATCTTCTGTGGTGCTCGAGATCCTTTCTGTCAGCTCTGGACAGAACCATTCAGCCAGATTCACTCATGTTTCCAGGCTTTTTGTATTTTAGATGATATTTTGTTATAAGTAAAAAAAGTGGGGACTTTTTCCAGAGTTTTATTATGTTTGTTGAGGATTCTACAGATTTTTATGAAAGCTTTCGGTTATAATCACTGGATGTACAACTGAATAACTTTAGGAGAGAGCCCAATTAAAGATGGCCACCACAGTTAAATGACAACACAAACATAGCTGTAACCCAGTCAGTTTTATAGAAACTGAGCTAAATTTGATGTGGTAGTAGCTGAGGGTCATTCACAACACGTAATATTTTCAAGGTTTGACCCAAACAGCTTGAACTCCAATATTTTTCATCACATTTTTCTTTTCTTTCTTTGTATTTATTTAATTCTAGCTGTTCAAACTAAAGATTAGGATTACCGTGTGTGAAGTTAAACTAACCAGCTGTTTGTTGTTTCTTTGTAATTAACCTAAATAATAAATTGGCAACTTAACCCCACAAAAAATGCTCTTTTTATAGCTAAAAATGTCAATATGTTATGTTTAAATGTATGTCACCTTTTTTTAACTGTCTTTATGATGTTTAAGTGGTTCTCAAACTGTTGTTTGCTTTATTTGAGGGTTTTGTTCAAAGGGCTGCATGTGTGTAGTTTTAAACAAAATGACTTTTTCTTCTTTTCAGAAACACGAAGACGAGAGCGAAAGCTGGTTGCATCGGCAGGTGTGTGACGAGAACCTGTTGCTGCAGAGCAGCTGGTTCAAAAACATCTCTATGACTAAATACTTATAAGTACTGTGAGTACTTTTTAGAAGACAGATTTTTATTTTTTTTTATTTTGCATCTCTCTTCTTTGCAGAATGAAGCGCCACTCTTTTCCAAAGATGGACACAAGTTCTTCTTCACCCGAGCGATCCCTCAGGGTGGAAGAGGAAAGTTTTTCCACATCTCCATGTCCACCTCGTTGGTGCGTACTGACAGGTTACACTTTCAGAGTGATATTTATGGTTTGACACAGTAATATATATATATATTTTAGCCTAACACAAGCGCAGACATCCTTCAATCCCTCACATCTGGAGACTGGGACGTCACGAGCATCTTGGCCTACAATCATGAAAGGAACCTCATGTAAGACCATTCCTGCTTTTAACCATTACGGCTGTGAAATCTTTAATTTTTCCAACTTTTGGATCATCTACAGATACTTCCTGAGCACAGAGGACGACCCAAAGCGAAGACACTTGTACAGGTAGGTTTCTAAATTCTCTAAAAGCTTCTGATCCTCCAGGAGCTGCTTAAAAACCTGATATTTTTCACAGTGCTGACACCATCCCTCCCTTCAATCGCTGCTGCCTGTCCTGCGAGTTCAAGTGTGGCTACGTGGACGTGTCTTTCAGCCACAACATGCACTACTTCCTGTTAAACTGCAAAGGTGAGCCTCGTGTGACATCACACAGCAACACTCAGGAGAAAAACTCCTGGCTGAGGGTTAGCTTCAGAGTACGTTTATGCATGTTACATGCATATTGGACGATCTGCTTTTGACACCATCGACCATGAGATCCTCATTTTTAGGCTGGAACAGTGGGTGGGCATCGCAGCGTCAACCTTCAAATTCCGACAGAACTTTTTATTTCAACATCAAGGATTTTATTTCAACATTGACAGCTCTTTGGTGGGAGGTACTGCAAGGGTCCATTCTCGGTCCTCTTCTTTTTTCTTTATACCTGCTGCCACTAGGTGCTATTGTTCATAAACGCGGCGTATCTTTTCCTTTTTATGCTGATGACTGTCAGATTTACTTCCCTCTGAAGCACAATGATGCACATTCTATCCAACTTCTTGACTGCCTGGTTGATATCAGGGATTGGATGGCTTTAAATTTCTTAAATTTTTATGAGAAGATGACATAAGTCATGTTGTTTCCACCTAATGGCACAACCAAGAACCACTGTACTGACCTTTCCTTCCTAGCCCCGTTAGAGAAACAAATTGTCACTTGTCTGGTAGTGAAAACGGACCCTTCCATGAAACTAAACATTCATATAAACACGATTGTTAAATCCTGTTTTTTTTTTTTTTTGTTGTTTATTTTGTTTTCCACTTGAGGCGACTGTCTAAACTGAGCCCATACTGTCCAAAAGTAATCTTGAGACAGTAATACATGTGTTCATAACATCCAGGCTTGATTACAGCAATGCACTTCTTTTTGGAATCAGTCAGACCTCTGTTCCTCTATTGCACGTTTACAACTGGTTCAAAATGCTGCAGCCCGATTTTTAACTGGTACAGGCAAAAAAGAGCACATTTCCCCAGTTCTGGCCTCCCTGCATGGGTTCCAGTTCACTTTCAAATTCATTTTAAACTCCTTCTGTATGCTTTTAAATTTCTGAACAGTTCTTTCCTCTATCTCACTGATCTGCTGCAGCCATATGTCCCCCAGCACTCTCTGAGGTCAGCAGACCAGATGCTTCTATTGGTTCCAAGCACTCGTTTTAAGCTCAGAGGTGAAAGAGTCTTCTCTGTTGCAGGTCCAGGACTGTGGAATGAGTTTCCACTGCATGTCAGACAGGCTCCCTCACTTACTGTTTTTAAGTCTTGTTTAAAATCGTACTTTTATCCTCTGGCTTTTGACACAGTGTGAGTTGATTTTAACTTGTCTGTATTCTACAATGTGTCATTTAGTTCTTATATTTACCTATTTGGATCTATGTATTTTACCCTGTGTCCTTTGGTTGTCGTTTTTTTTATTTTTTTTTTCTGTACAGCACTTTGGTTGGCCTTGTTTCTGTTTTTAAATACTTTATAAATAAAGTGGTATGGTATGGTATATGGTATGGTTATGGTATGGTATATGGTATGGTATATGGTATATAGTATATGGTATATGGTATATGGTATGGTATAGTATGGTATATGGTAT
>NC_056506.1:31408075-31459851 GCF_014905685.2 Nematolebias whitei
TGGTATGGTATGGTATGGTATGGTATGGTATGGTATGGTGGGATATGTTTGTACTTCAAGCTGCTGCTGAATCCTCCAGAAACCAACTGAAGTACGTCTGAAATCCTGTGTTGTTTTGTCTGTTTTTCGTGTCTTTATAGCTTAAATACGTTAAAACAGCATCTGTTTCCAAGGAATGCAATTTGTTGCAGAAGTTCACTTCACAGAGAACCCGTGCCAGTGGTTCTCCTCATTAAACGGACCTTTAGAGAGTAGCTCCACTGTGAAATATTAAGCTTCTCTGTGTTAATTATTCAATGTAAAGCTGACATGAGGACTCTTTATGCTTTCTGTTTAAGACACAATGAGGAAGGAAAGAGTTGTGTTTCAGTATATTGAATTTAGGAGGGATTTTAGGCCTTTATTTAATCACAGATTTTAATTAGTAATTTTTCCATTCTTCTAACATCTTTTTTTATTTGTTTTTCAGGCCCAGACATACCGAGTGTGGCTGTTTACAGGACCGAGGACAGACAGAGTGAGTTTCAAGCTCCCAGCTCACCATCGAATCAATTTCACCCGTTTCTTTTGACCAGATTTCCCTCTTGATCCACAGAGGTGTTCGATGTGGAGACAAATGAGAGAGTAAACGACACGTACAACAACATGCAGATGCCCAAAGTGGAGAATAAGACCATCACCATCGACGATTACAGTATGTGCCTGTGTGTACTAATATCATGTAAAATGTTTGTTTCATAAAATGTATTTTGACCCTTTTTTTTTTTTTTGCGTTGCAGCTTTGACGATGCAGATTCTGAAGCCGGCAGGGTTCATACATACAGCCCACTACCCTCTGCTGCTGATTGTGTGAGTGATAACACCTCAGACTGTTCAAACCACTAAAGGCTTTGAGCTAAATGACTGTCGCTGTTGTTACGATGAGTGCGTTAATGTAACGTTTCATGAAGGAGTTCTCTGCTCTGTGGAACGCTTGTGTTAGCTGATCAAGGATTCCCTTTTAACTCGTTAACATAAAGCTGTAAAAAAAGTTTGGCATTTCCTGCCAAGTGGTGAAACTGGCACATCTCAGTCAAAAAATGAGCAGCTGCCTTGAAGGCTTCAGATTCTGCAGCAGTTTACTGTGTTTAAAAAAAAATAAATTAAACTGTGTCAATTTAGATTACCAAAATAAATTAAAAAGTAGCTTGATTGAAGGGATGCATATTGAATGCAAACAAATACTGTGGAGGATCTGTTAGTGCTCTCGGATTATAAGATGTGGGTCACTATCAGCTACTACCACACCAAATTTTAGGTCAATATCTGCAAAACTGACCGAGTTAGAGGCATTTTGGTGTTTGATGAAGTCAGTTAGCTGTGGCAGCCATATTAAATCAAGTTGGCTCTAAAAGTTAATCAGTTGAGGATGTAGGTTTCAACAAAATCCATTCCACAATTCATGAGATATTTTACTAACAGACACAAACGTACCAAGTTGACTTTGACATTAATTACCAACAGTTTTAAACAAAGATCTTGCATTAATCTGTTAATTTTATCTAATGGGGAAGTCTCAGCTACTACTGCTCCAAATTATTGCTCAGTATCTATAAAACTGACTTAGTTGTAGCCATTTTTGGGTTTGTTAAGGTTGATCAGCTGTGGTGGCCATCTTGAATCAGGTTGACCCTAAATGTTAATAAGTTATAGAAGTCAATCCAGTGATTACTTTCGGAAAGTTTCATTAAAATTTGTTCAGTATTTTATGACATATTTTGCTAACAGACACAAACAGTACGTTACATTATCGTCCTCCTTTCATGGCGGTTAGCCTTAATTAGGAAACTGCAATGGAAGAGTGGCCTCTCAGCTGCAGGTAACGATAAATAATTGGTGTGTTGGAGGGAAAACAAGTTAAAGAAAGTCTTCGTGTTTCCCAGAGATGGGACGCCCGGCGGGCAGATGGTGACGGAGCAGTTCCAGGTGGACTGGGCCACGGTTCTCGTCAGCAGCTTCAGCACCATCGTGATCCGCTTCGACGGCCACGGCAGCGGCTTCCAGGGCACCAACCTCCTCCACAAGGTCCGCCAGAGGCTGGGGGAGCTGGAGGAGCGGGACCAGCTGGTGGCGCTCAGGTCAGACCTCTCCACCTGTGAGCTGGACTGAAACTTGGAGAGGGAGGACATCTTCTTAAGCTGTGTTTCCTTTTCAGGTTCATATCCAAAGAGCCTTACATTGATAAGACTCGAATGGGAGTTTATGGAAAGGTAACGTGTCAGCAAGTGGGAAAAGAAGGATGAATTAGATTTAACTTTTTTAGATTTTTCTACCTGGATTATTGAGCATGCATCAGGATAAAGGATGAATTAGATTTCTTTAATCTGGTTTCCAGATGTAAACCTCACACAGCTGACCATTGTGTCTCTGTCCTGTCGTCGTAGGCCTACGGGGGATATTTGGCAACGTTACTTTTGAGCTCCGATAAGTTCAGCCAGCTGAAATGTGGAGCCGCTGTCTCCCCCATCACAGATTTCAAGCTGTATGGTAAAACTTTCCTCTTGTTTTGCTCAAACATAAAACAATAAAAATAAAAAAACAGAATTGTAGAGTTATATAAAACCGAGTGTGCACGGTTCATCCTGGTCATTGTTTATGTTTGTGACATCGTGGAGAAGCTAAGATGGCGTCCAAAACAGGCAACTGCTCACGACCGACAAAACAACTGTTTAATTAACAGCAAACCCAGTTGGATCTGTGTTCCAGTTTATATTTAATATCTTTACAATAACTCATATAATTCATATTAATGCTAATTTCATAGAACAATTAGCTAAAGAAGTGTAGGTGCTAGTCATAAAATCAGAATATCATGAAAAAGTTGATTTATTTCAGTAATTTCATTCAAAAAGTGAAACTTATATATTATATTAATTCATTACACACAGACTGATATATTTCAAATGTTTATTTATTTTAATGTTGATGATCATAACTGACAACTATTGAAAACCCCAAACTCAATATCTCAGAAAATTAGAATATTACTTAAGACCAATAAAAAAAGTATTTTTAGAAATGTTGGCCAACTGAAAAGTATGAACATGAAAAGTATGAGCATGTACATCACTCAGTATTTAGTTGTTGCTCCTTTTGTCTGGATTACTGCAGCAATGCAGTGTAGCATAGAGTCGATCAGTCTGTGACACTGCTCAGGTGTTATGAGAGCCCAGGTTGCTCTGATAGTGGCCTTCAGCTCTTCTGAATTGTTGGGTCTGGTGTATCACATCTTCCTCTTCACAGTAAGGTCAGGCAAGTTTGTTGGCCAATTAAGAACAGGGATACCATGGTCCTTCAACCAGGCACTGGTAGCTTTGGCACTGTGTGCAGGTGCCAAGTCCTGTTGGAAAATGAAATCTGCATCTCCATAAAGTTGGTCAGCAGCAGGAAGCATGAAGTGTCTAAAACTTCCTGGTAGAAGCTGCGTTGACCTTGGACCTCAGAAAACACAGTGGATCAACACCAGCAGATGACAGGGCAACCCAAACCATCACTGACTGTGGAAACTTGACACTGGACCTCAAGCAACATGGATTCTGTGCCTCTCCTCTCTTCCTCCAGACTCTGGGACCTTGATTTCCAAAAGAAATGCAAAATTTTCTTTTATCAGAGAACATAAGTTTGGACCACTCAGCAGCAGTCCCAGGCGAGACGCTGCTGACGCTGTCTCTTGTTCAAGAGTGGCTCGACACAAGGAATGCGACAGCTGAAACCCATGTCTTGCATACATCTGTGCGTGGTGGTTCTTGAAGCACTGACTCCAACTGCAATCCACTCTTTGTGAATCTCCCCCACATTTTGGAATGGGTTTTGTTTCACAATCCTCTCCAGGGTGTGGTTATCCCTATTGCTTGTACACTTTTTTCCACCACATCTTTTCCTTCCCTTCACCTCTCTATTAATGTGCTTGGACACAGAGCTCTGTGAACAGCCAGCCTTTTTAGCAATGACCTTTTGTGTCTTGCCCTTCTTGTACAAGGTGTCAATGGTCGTCTTTAGGACTACTGTCAAGTCAGCAGTCTTCCCCATGATTGTGTAGTCTACAGAACTAGACTGAGACCATTTAAAGACCTTTGCAGGTATTTTGAGTTTATTAGCTGATTAGAGTGTGGCACAAGGTTCTTCAATATTGAACCTTTTCACAATATTCTCATTTTCTAAAATACTAAATTTGGTGTTTTCATTAGTTGTCAGTTATAATCATCAACATTAAAATAAATAAACATTTGATATCAGTCTGTGTGTAATGAATGAATATAAAATACAAGTTTCATTTTTTGAATGGAATGAATAAATCAACTTTTTCATGATATTCTAATTTTATGACTAGCACCTGTATATTGGGTCGAACTGATGATGATCTAAAGTAGAGCTGAAGTCAATCAATAATTAATGACTGACTTACAAGGATTTCAACATTTTAGCTGGTTTTAATAATTATGACTTCCACTAGTTGATGAATTAGAAACTTTTTTTAACACATAAATTATGTAAATGTTGGCTCTGCTAGCTGCAGCTAAGTGCAGTGATCACTAATCTATACCTAAAATTAAAAAGTACATTTTTAGAATCCAGGAAAGCAGAATTGTTACCAGAGGCAACAGCAGCTTGAACTATTTAATAATTTGTACTAAATTATAGCGGGATTCAACCTGAACAGCATAATTACTGCTAGACTCTGTAGCAATATACGCCACAGAAGCTACTATCTACAAACCAGCTCAACAATGAACAACCACTCCATCAGCTTTATTGGCTACTTTTAAACAGTTTAGCTTCAGTTCTGGTCAGATCACATTCACATTGAGGTAAATAAAATATATCTGTATTATACACAGCGTTCTGGCATTTTTACATTTTTATATACATTCTGATATTACTGTATATTGTTATATTACATACTTTATTATTATTATTAACATCTGTGTCATAGTCAGCCCTTACTCGGGGCTATTTAAAACACCAAGTGCAGACGTTTGACTGTTTTGGTAATGGCTGCCATTGCTACAGTGAATTACAAGGTCACGTGACCAGAGCATCCTCTAGTGTTTTATATAACTCCACAAAGAGAATCTAAAATCACAAAACTTTCTTTATTCTCCATACCGCAGCATCGGCTTTCTCCGAGCGATACCTTGGCCCAAAGACAGACTCCAGAGTGTACACGGTAACTTGTTTAACCCTCGCTCTGCAAAGAAGCCATCGCGTTTAACCGAAACGTGCAGAGAAGTTCTGAATTGTATCTTTTTCACCCTCTCCAGAAGGCGAATTTAGCTCACCGAGCGGGTCAGCTGCTGGAGAAACAGTACCTAATAATTCACCCAACAGCTGATGGTAAAACACATTCATACTCAGTGACTTTGTCTATTTGTGTTTTAATGCATAATTATAATGGTGTGAGGTTAATATTAGCTTCTCTCTCATCACAGAAAAGGTTCACTTCCAGCACACAGCCAAATTTATCAACCATTTGATCAGTGAGAAGGCCAACTACACGCTACAGGTGAGCTCAGTCAATCAATCAATCAATACAACTTTATTGTCCATAACATTTCATGAGATGAAGACATATCTTTGACATCTGGCTCATACATACAAAACAACACAAGTTAAAAATGCCATCCATCCATCCGTCCATTTTCTTTACCCGCTTATTCCATTTTGGGTCACGGGGGTCGCTGGTGCCCATGTCCAGCAATCACTGTGCGAGGGGCGGGGGACACCCTGGACAGGTCGCAAGTCCATCACAGGGACACAGCGAGACAAAACTATTCACTCTCTCACTCACACCTAGGGACAATTTAGAGTTACCAATCAGCCTAACATGCATGTTTTTGGTCTGTGGGAGGAAACTGGAGCACCCGGAGAAAACCCGCGCTTGCACGGAGAGAACATGCAAACTCCACCCAGAAAGGCCCCTGGACTGGGGTTTGAACCAAGGACCTGCTTGCTGAGAGGCAGCAGCTCTACCAGTTGCGCCACCGTGCTGCCGCTTCGCTAACCCAATAATAGCAATTCTAAAATACACGATACATTAAAAATATAAAAAGCAGACAAAAAGACCATATGAAGGACACTTTCAGCAGAGGGAACAAATTACTTTTTGTATCCATTTTTCTTTACCAGAGGAACCACCAGTTTTCTGCCAGATGCTATCAACCTGAATAATGGTTGCAGTGGATGAGTTGGGTCATTGTAAACCTGTAATTTTTTTTTAGAGCCTGACTCTACAAGAGTCTGTAGGTTGCATTTGTTGATGACCAATGACTTTGCTACCTTGTTTGACCACCCAGAACATCTTGTTCCTGTCTTTGGTTAGGAGGTTCCCATACCATGAAACAATATTAAAGGAAACAACACTTTCATCCAGTGACCTGTACACCATTTGCAAGGTATTTTTGCTAATATTGAAGCTCCTCAGCTTATATAGAAGGTGGAGATGCTGTCTGGCCTTTTTGTAAACACAGTCAGTGTTGGGCTGAAAGGTCAACGTGTTGTCATTTATTGTTTCGAGGTATTTAAATTCAGACACCTGCTCTACTTCCTGCCCTTTTATCACAGAAGGTCTGAATATAGGTCTGTTGCTTGTTGCTCTCTGTCTACCTTCAAGACAAAGCTCCTTGGTTTTACTGACATTAAGGTCCAGAAACAGTCATCAAACCAGGCAGAAAGCAGATCTATGAGCAGGAAGTAGGATGGGCTACTGGTGTCTTTCAGACCAGCAACTAGGGGCATATCATCAGCATACTTAATTAATGTGAAGCCTTTATTGTTATGTCGCAACTCATTTATGTATAAAAAGAATAAAAGTGGTCATAGCACGCAACCCTGTGGAACACCAGTGTTCAAAGCCCTGCAGTCAGATAGAGTTGCAGTCACAGACTGGTGACAGGTTCTGTTGTGTGTTCGGCTGTCTATGCTGTCATGAACCACAGGACAGATTTGAAAGAATCTTTAATAATCTAGTCAGCAGTCAGTCCACCCCCCCCCCCCCCCCCCCCGGTTTGGGGTAGAGCTTCGGTCATTTTAGAGAAATATTTTCTTCACACTTCTGCTTCATTTAAGGTTCGAGCTCCTCTGTGGTTCAGGATTTCTGACTGTACTTTTCATTTCCTATATTTTAGATCTTTTAAATGCTCTGAAGTGAGCTTCACCAGACAATACTTTAGTTAGTTAGATTGTTTGTTTTTACAAATCCCTGACCATTCCTCCATCTAAATTAGGAGAATAAGCTCAGGTTGGGACAAAAAACAGGGGAGAAAAACACGCATCATTTGCAAATTTATAAAATGGTAATAAAAATAATTTGTCCTCCTGCTCATCTCTGGGCGTTCTCCAGAGTCCCTGACATGATCTGTTCTTTACTCTCCAAAGCCTCCCAGACAGACGCGTAGTTAATCCTCCCCTCTGTAGCTCCTCCTCCTGGGTCTCTATTAGACCCTGAAATCCATCAAGACTTAAAGAAACCAAGTAAGTCATGAGAGCAGAAGATGTCCTCCAAATGCATTCAGTGTCAGAAGCTACAGTAAAACCCTCCAACAGAGGTTTACTCACTGAAGAGTCGAGCTGTTCTGCTTCTTGTGCATTTTAATAAAACAGTAAAATATTCTGTTGAGTATTTGGAGGCAAAAACTTTGTTAAATAATCTACAGAATTCAGATTTATTCATTGTACTTTTAAAAAAAAACTAAATCATGACATTACTTTATACTGATTATACCCATCATTTCTTTGAAATGTGATTATGGCATAAAAGCACAGGGGTGCCACCGGGCGGCGGGGTCGATGACCACCTGTAAAATTTGGTGGCCCCATCATTGCCCCCACTTGGACTGACAGTTTGAGTCTTGAGACTCTTGAGTCCTGAGTTTTTGCTGCCTCGGGAGATTTGTGCATCCAGATATGAAAAACAGAGAATAGCTGTTCAAAAACTTGTTTCTTTACAGATCTACCCGGACGAGGGACACTTCCTACACAGCGAGGGCACGCGGCAGCACCTGAGTCAGTCCCTTGTCAACTTCTTCGAGGAGTGTTTCCGGGAGCCGGAGGTGCTGGTCGACAGTGACAAGCAGGAAGAGAACGAGGAGGACAGTTAAATCCTGAAGCTGTGAGCTGCCCCAGCCCAGCTATTGTACCACAGCACAACATGCAACAAGTCCTTTCTAATCCCTAAATCCCCCCCAATCTGATTTCATCCTGCATGTGCGAACAGGGCATCCGCCTGCATCCCCTCATGCTGCTGGTTGTCAAGGAAACCAGCCAGAGGCTGAATAAAACTCAGACGTGAACTCGATAAATATTTGGACTAGAGCGCCCTCTGGTGGACAAATAGAGGATCAACATGAGCGCTCAGCAGGTGCTTCACACGGTTCCCTGCACAGAAGCTCATTGGGTTGAGATTGAATTATTTAAATGCTGCCAGTTTCTGATAACCTTGCCAACGAACGTGCTGATCATTGTGTTCATAATTCTTGCGACTTGTTTCTCAGATTCTCTGTTCAGTGTCTTAAAGTTGTGTGAGAGAGAGGACGTGTGGCTGCATCAGTCTTTTAGAAATCAAAGGCACAGCGCTTGTGTTACACACGGAAAAATATATATATTGAACAGATTTTATTTGTTTCCCACTCTTCTGGGATGAACTCGTTTTAGTCACTGTGCCTTACTGTGGGTGAGATGTTCCCGTTAGGAGCTCACACGACGCCGAGCCTGAAGGTTTGACTCATTTCACAATAAATTAGAAAGAGTTTAACATCAAATAAGCAAATATCAGCTGGAAAGATGATCTTCAACCGACCCATAATTATTAAGTTAGTTGTTACTCAATGTGTTTGTCCACACTTGGTGAGTTATACACAGAATTGTTATTTCTTGGGGTAATTTTTTTGTTTGTTTTGATTGTTGAGTCTTTACTCCTTGTGTCACTTCTGTTCATATTGTCGGTGGTTTCTAGTGAGCTGTTGTACAAAATGTATAAAACTGACTTCGTTAAGTCTTTATGTTGGATGTGCAACTTGTACATAAAGCATTTTGAAATGTACATTTCTCAGTTTTACTTGTGTCCCCGCTGTAAACTAATGAACAACTATTTGCACAAACAACTTCTTATCTTTTTTTAAATTACTCAGCAAATGCTTTTTGGAGAGTTTAATGGGTTTAATTGTCCCAGCAAGCAAAGAAGGCGAGACAACAAAACATCTTCATACCTAAAGCTGCTCATTTATAATTCAATATCACCATCGTTAAAAAAAAAGCATCATTGCTACGACAGTTTTGTCACGCAAACATATAATTCTTTCGTCTTTTCAAAACTGAAGTGAAGTCATTGCTTCAGCTGAAATCATGAAAGTAATTCAACATACTATGCCGACCAGCAATCCGGCGGCGTTATTCCCATGACCCGCCTGGCAGCACCCGGAAAACCAAAGTGTTTGGGTTCCGAGGGGAGTATGGTTGCAAAGCTGAAACTTAAAGGAATTGATGGAAGGGCACCACCAGAAGTGGAGCGTTCCATCAATGATGGCAAGCCGTCCTGACCCAGATGCAGCAAAACATGCCCAAACCATGATACTACCACCACCATGTTTCACATATGGGAGAAGGTCCTTATGCAGGAATGCATTGCTGTCCTTTCTCCAAACAGAACACTTTTCATTTAAACCAAAAAGTTTTATTTTGGTTTCATCTGTCCGCAAAACATTCTTCCAACAGTCTTCTGGCGTGTCCACGTGATCTTTAACAAACTGCAGATGAGCAGTAATGTTCTTTTTGGAGAGCAGTGGCTTCTCCTTCAACCCTGCCATGAACCATTGTTGTTCAGAGTTCTCCTGATGGTGGACTCCTGAACATTAACATCAGTCAATGTGAGAGAGACCTTCAGTTGTTAGAAGTTACCCTGGAGTCCTTTATGACTTCACTGACTATTCCACTCCTTGCTCTTGGAGTGATCTTTGTTGGTCCACCTCTCCTGAGGAGGGTAACCTCCATTTGTTCACAATCTGTCAGACTGTGGATTGGTGGAGTCCAAACTCTTTACAGATGTTTTTTAACCTTTTCCAGCCTGATGAGCATCAACAGCTCTTTTTCTGAGCTCCTCAGAAATCTCCTTTGTTCGTGCCATGATCCACTTCCATAAACATGTTGTGAAGATCAGACTTTGATAGATCCTGTTCTTTAAATCAAACAGGGTGTCCACTCACACCTGATCATCATCCCATTGGTTGAAAACACCTGACTCTTTACTTCACCTTCAAATTAACTGATAATCCTAGAGGTTCACATAATTTTACCACTCACAAATATGTAATACTGGATCATTTTCAATAAATAAATGACCAAGTATAATATTTTTGTCTCATTTGTTTAACTGGGTTCTCTTTATCTACTTTTTGGACTTGTGTGAAGATCTGATGTTTTAGGTCATATTAATGCAGAAATATAGAAAATTCTAAAGGCTACAAACACTTTAAAGCACCACTGTATCTGCTTGTTTTCGTCTGCAATCGTTCCAAACAATTTTTTTTAAAGCGTGCTGTTGTGATCAGGAACAAGAACTGGATCATAAATGAGAGAAAAATGTGGCCCAAGTCCAAATAAAAATATTTTAAAGAGCTTCAAAAAGCCTCAAGAACTATTGACTAAGATCACTTGCAAAGCCTGGTTAAGACATGGAGGAACAGAGGGTGATACGAGTGCTACAGCACCCCCCTGTGGAAGACAAAAAAAGGTATACATGTCAATTAAAAAGCTTGTTCACTCGCATTATGCAAGTTTATAATACAGTTCAATTCAATGATAATGACTCAATATTGAGCGACGTTAATTTCCTGTTTGGTCAAGCTCGTCTCATCCAAATAATTCAACCTCTAACCTTGTTTCTATTTGCTTTGCTAAACATGACAAAAAAAGAAAACACCACATGATCATCTTGCCATCAATAAAATTTATTTCCAGTGTTTCAGGAGTCTGTGCACACCCTTCACAATCAGAGGAACACTGCGTGGATACAAACTGTTGGGCTCATTGAAGCGTTCCCCTCCTACATCAAACCACAGAGAAGTACCAAACTGCCAGCAACACGCCATCAGGCCTCACGGGCAGCATCGTCGTTCCACAATACTGTCCTAAACCCTGCCAACTGATGGAAACGCAAAGAAAAAGCAGCTAAAACATCGCATTCATATGTACAATTAAATTACTTTACAACGACTGTTTAAAATTCAAGTTCTGGTAAATGAAAAAAAAAAAAAAAAAAAAACGGTTCAAGATGTAGAAAGCATTAAGACCGGAGTGGAATGCCTAAAGAACGGAAGCTCGGCATTATTGTTACGATTAGAACGACTCAGTGAGCGAGAAAAAAACCCGTCATTCACAGTAACATCTTTGTCTCAACAAAGACCGTATGGCACCCTTTACGTTCCGTCGTGAGGCACTTTCTTTTGCGAAGAAACATTTTCTTCTGTCAATTTTTCTTTTCAGTCCAACGCCCGTCGCTTACAGAGGCGTGAACCACCAACGCCAACGTTCACTGCTTTTAAACATGTAACACGAACCGCGTCTCCATTTGCATAAGTCCAGTGTCTCCTCGCATCTTTTATACCTTTGGAAAGGCCTCGCTCAGGCAGTCGCACGCAGACTGTACCAAAAAAAACCCAATTCAAGTACACAGAAAAATAAGGGTATGTACACTTTCAAATGAAACACAAGCATGTAAAGCTTTTAGTCAGTATTACAGCAAGCATGTCTGTACATTCTTCATTTGGTTACAAACACAAAAATAGTTCCTCTGCAACACTAAAATCTCACTCTCACTACTTCCTATTACTCCAAGTCAGGCCAGGTTCCTTAAAGCCCACAAGCTCCAGAACCATCTATGGTGTTCCCACGTCCTCCATGGAACTTCAGTGTTTCTTCAACGGGTCGTTTTCAGCACAACCGAGGTTTGTAATCAGGACTCCCTCCTGATCAGTTATTTGTAATAAAAATTAAAAAAGGATAAAAACATTTTGTTTCATGCCTCATACACGAGCAAGATCGACGATCTTTGTGTGCAGCAACGCTCTTTTTTTACACTCACACCAGTTAGACACATGTAAACATGCTCGTTCACTAACGTCACACGACAGATTATAGTGACAGAGAACATACAGTACCGTTTCTCACACACGCGCGCACACATACACACACACGCGCACCCCTCACAGGTACTGATAGAAGCGTGAATGGACCACCTGGGAACTGGTGAGTTTATGTGGGTGAGCAGCGGCTGAAAGGCTCAGATTTTTACTCTGGGAGACTTCCTCGTTTAGCGCCTCAGCGGGACGACATGTGAGGTGGGAGGAAGACGAGGCCTCGGAGTTTTGGGAGTCTGTGTTGCTCGGCGCCCCCTGCTGTTCGGAGAGGTCCAGGCTAACCTCAGGGTTGCTGGTGCGGTGGCGTTCGCGAGCAATCCAGTCCCCGATGGAGAAATCCTGAGAGCTACACTTTGGTTTCAGCCGGTCTACAGCTGACAGTTCTGACCGTGAGCCTGAGTTGATGCCGACCGGCTGCGACCAGTCTCCCAAAATGGACAGCTCTGCGAAGTCTCTCTGCCCGCCCATCGTGTGCCGGCGCCTGATGTTCTTCTTCTTACTACGGCCCTCTGGCGACCGACTCCTCTGGCTGCCCACGCCAAACATGTCGTCCGCAGACGTTCGCAGACGTACCTTCAGTCGATCCGTGATCTTCAGCCTCCACGCAGGCTCCGTTTTATCCAGCTCAGTCCGAGACGACGAGCTGAGGCTTCCAGAGGAGCGACCTTTTGCTGAACCTACACCTTGTGACAACCTGTTGGAATCTTTATCCACACAAGAACCATCCAGTGAGGTCTCACTGTTGGTTTTAAGCTGGCCAGACTTCTTTCTGGAAAGCGTATCGCACTCGATGAGTCTGTGCGAGGGCAGGGGTCGAGGAGCTTCCTGAGGTTCTCTTGGCTCAGCTTTCCCCACAGTAAACACCGACAGGTCGCTCTCACTGTCCGTCATCGTCGGCTTTCCTTCGCTGATGAGCTCACTCCTCTCGTCGTCTGCATCGTCTCCGCCGCGGCTCTCGGACACAGACTGCACTTCAGGGCTGAGGGCGCTGAGCTCAGCTCCAGTAAGGAAAGTCATGGAGGACGTGGTGGAGTAGTCCGAGGTGATGGAGCAAACCTCTGCTCCCAGCCCGCTGGGACACGCCTCTATGCCCGGAGCCGCCGACCTGCCGGGCCTCCCTCTGGGCACCGACGCCTGAGAACTGGTGCTGTTCATCGTACCAAGGTCAGAAACCGTATCGTCGTAGTTGGAGGGAGGATCTGACAGTGAAAACTGGTGAGACACGGGCATGCGGTAGCTGAGGTTTGGAGAATGGTGTGGAGATGTGTAGGGGGAAGCGGTTTGATGGGTAGAGATGTGCACTGGAGGCAAAGAGGGAGAGGGCTGAGACTCTGTCCTGTTGGATTTCTCCGGCTGCTCGTCTGAGCTCTTCCTGTGCGTCTCTGTTTCACTTGCTCCATCTGTCTGGTCCTCGTCCTCGGTCCGGCTGTCCTGGGACCACGGAGACTGCTGCTGGTCCTCCTCTGGGAGCTCCTTTTTGATAAAAACTTGGTCCAAGTCGTCATCTGAACTGTTGAGGTGAACTTTAGGCTTAGGCTTCAGTTTCGGTTTCTTGCGGTTGCGGTTGACGAAGAAGGAAGAGCGCAGCATTTCTTTGCTACACTGATCCTTCCCGGACCCCCACAAGACCTGGCAACACAAAACCAAAACTGTGTTAGATGTTTCCAAACACACCACCACACAAAACATGCAACAAGAATTATATTTGCAAGTAAAAGATTATGTTAAAAAAAACATTACCTTTGAGTTGTTGGGGTCACTAGATGCTGAGTCTGTGTTTCAAAAGAAAGTAGACGTGAGTAAACGTTCGACAGTAACTGATTAAGAGGCAGACTTAACAGTGACAGTACGACGAATATGAGAGCAAAGAGACAAAAGCTGATGACATGTTTCTGACTGAAGACAGAGACGGTAGAAAGCTAATCACGCTAAGCAGAAGTGAAGAAGGCACCTAAGATGAAGGATGAAAAGAGAGAAGGTGAAACCCCAGCAGTAAACCAAGACACAAAAAGCAGCTCATGCTCATGTTTCAATGGACGACGGTACATCAAGGACAAGACGGCAGTCACAGAGCATCACAAGTAGCCAGCCAGCTGTAGGCATTCTTTCCCAACTTAAAGACGCCACAGGAGACGGAGTGATGAGTTTGCTCTGACTGACAGATTTAAGGGGCCTAAGTGTCACAGATCAGTGAGGGTGTGTTGCTGTCGATGCAGCTGAGCTCTTCCAAACGAGCTTTAGTGTAACAAAAAGATAACGCTCACTCCAAAATAGATTTAACTCTTGCCTTTAACATAAACAAGAAAACAAGAGCCAAACATAAGAGCTCAACTAAACTCTCTAGATCCACTTCAAACTGTGAAAATATCTAAACTGTGGCAAACAAACAAAGACTAGCTCACTACTTTTAGAAAAGGCAAAGAGACAAAGAACTCTGCTTTCATTTCAAAATGGCAACCAACAGAGAAAACTGTAGACATTAGTTTTGTTTCTTAGTGTGAACAAACTATATACCAGGGCCCTGAAAGAGCTGAAATCTATAAGAAGCCCCAAAATGGCAACAAAAAATATTTTGTTGTTGTTGCATTTATTTTATTTTTTGGCTCTAAAACTGATTAAAAAAATTACAAGTTAAACTAGGGATGCACAATATTATCGGCATGGTATCTGTATCGGACGATATTAGCGATAAAGTTAAATATCGGACATTCCATCAAAATAACTCATCGATATATAGTTTATTTTCATTCAACCTTTATTTAGATAGGTAAATCCCATTGAGCCTCGAGGACGTAAATGTCATGAATAAATTTGAGATTAAACATAATCCAAAAAGTGTTACATAATTTTCAGCCCCTTTTTGGCATCTGCATTTGGTAGCAGGCCAAATTGACAAAGAGCATGCAGAATAATGTAGTATTTTAATTCCACAACAGAGAAAGCTCTGTAGTCTCTGTAAGTAGGTCTAGGGAAAAAAATAATTGGTATTGGTATTGGTTACCGGCCAACTAAGTTTTAACATATTGGCATATCGGATATCGACCAAAAATCCAATATTGTGCATCCCTAGTAATAACGATGTTTGCTAAAGGTGAAAACCCACGTTCAACATTGTTACTAGTTCAAATCAGCATCATGTTAGAATAAGAGTGAAGCTGTAGCAGCATATGAGCTTTAAGGTGGATCTGTGAAATTCAAATCTGCCTTAAACAATCCTTCAGGAATCATCTGTTCTCGCTGAACTCCAGGCAGAACCTGAAACGACTGACAAGCCCTGAAAAGTTCCTGTTCTAGTTTGTTTTTGTTCGTTCTGATGTGTTTGTGGAAAGAGAAGCGTTACAAAAGGATCCGGTGAGCGACCGACGTTGATGTCAAAAGTAATCTAAGAGGGAGATGAATATATATGTTTTTGTTTATCTGTAGTTGATGATGTGACATTTTAAAACGTGAAGAATAGAGTCAAAAATATCAAAATAATCACACCACAAAAAAAAAAAAAAAAAAAAAAAAAAAGGACATCAAAGGCGACACTCGAAACCTGAAACTGAAATGAAGGAACAATAATCTACATGTAGCAACATATTTGCCTCCATGCTTAAAGCCGTGTTGAGTGTTGCTTACGTCGGCTCACCTCTGCTTTTGTAACTCACTAAACTCTTACTGGACTGGAATTTGGCTGCATGAGTGGACTGTTTGTGTGTCAACGTGTGTGTGCTGAAGAACATCCAGTTCAGTGCGAACACTGCGACCCCACCCTCAGACATCATGACAGATTATGCCACATGACCGGAGAAGAACCTGAGGTTGACCGTACCATGCTACTTGTCCTTGCGATCAGCTTAAAAGACAACAAGAGACAGCAGAAGGGCTTTCAGAGAAAAGTGCAGCAGCATGGCTCTGTATCCCCTCAGTTTAGGGTATTGGTTTAAATATGACATGTGCACAGCACAGGAACAATGACAAACATCGACTTCTCTTTCTTTCTGTATCTTTTTTCCTCCTTTTCGGCCAAATTTAAAAGAGCTGCGGGTTTCTGCAGACTAGGCAGCTACACTGGGCACAACACTCGTCCTTCTTCCTACAGTCCCAGCTGTCCATCACTGACAAAACAGAGTCCATCAGTGACATCATCGAGTAATAGACGCCGCCCACTTGGCCTGTGTCAAGAGTGGGTAACGTGTGAGTGCTGGACAGGGAATAAGGGAGGAGAAAACAACACACTACACACAGCAGGTCAGAAGAGTTAAAACTTCCATCGTTTCGTTTTGTTTTTCTAAGGCTTTCTTTGGGAAAGAACATGCCGGGATTATGTGAGAAATGAGGAGGAGGGGAAGAAAAAGAACTGAAAGAAAAGGAGTTGTCATCTCAACATAGATAAACCACAGGGAGAAAAGAAAAGAAAATGACACCGGAGCAAGAGAAATAAAGAGAAACGCATAAAAAAAAAAAGAACGGGAATAACAAAAAACAAAACTAACAAATATTGATGACGAAACAAAACACTTACCAAATAATAAATAAATAAATAAATTTGAAAAAGGTTTGACCTACTGCAAATTAATTTTCAACTTTTTTCCAGTGATTAACCCACACTGTTGTGGAGACTGAAAAATGTCCGCGGTAACAGAATTACAAAAACAAATCTGGCGTTCTTCTTCACTGAAAGCTTAAGTAACAAAGATGGAGAATGATTCCTAATATTTTAGCATTAGCTGAAGCTATCATTTTATGCATTATTAAAACTTAATCATAAATCTATTTAATGTATGAATGTATTTATTACAGTACTGCAGCAGCGGTAAGATGTCAGTGGTGAGGATATTTGAATTCTGAAAGAAAAAAGCAAAACAAAAACGGCTTTTGAAGTTACCTGAGACTTCACCTGGTGACTGTGCGGTTCGTCCAATGTTGGTGAGCAGGTGGTCGATGTTTGGCACAGGCTGAGACTGAACTGTGCTCTCCTGCTCGGCTGCGGTCTGGGCCGACAGGAGAGGGAATAAAAAAAATTAAAAAAAAAGAAAAAATAAGTTAATAAAAGCAGAAACACAAACAAGAAAGGTGTGCGCTTTATTTTATTTAACAAAGCAGGGCATTAGTTTAAATGTGGGCTTTGTCTGAGCTTTTCAGAATAAAAGTTGTTAAATGGAACGTTCATAGCAATAAGGAAGAGAGCCACCTGCATCATGAAAGACCCCTCTCACCCAGCACACACTTTTTGCCCTGCTCGCTTCAGGCAGAAGACTGATGAACATTAAGTGTAGAACTGAGGAACAGCTTCTACCCTGAGGCTGTTAGACTCATGAATCCCTAATCAGGATTATTACTGTGAAAAATCACTAATGCCACTTGATTGTTGATATGTGCTGCTGACTATCTGTGATGCTGATCTCATGCTGCTGATTTATTTCATGTTGCTGTGTTCATTTGTCCTCATCTGCTCACACAGACTCGTGTTCGTGCTGCTGTTGTTGTTTGGCGCATTGTTGTGTACTATTACTGCTTAGCATATTCTTAGTTGAGCATATTTCTTAGTTCATGTCTTGGATCTTATCACTGTTTTTCTTTACAATTTATATTTTTGTTGGATGTAACATATGTGTACATAGTTTCGTTCCACCTCATGTACCACATGTGATGTGAATGACAGTAAAGAACCTTGAATCCTTGAATAATGAAGCAACTTTATAATGTTTATATAATTTAACCTGAGGAATTATGAAACCAAACCATCACTTACAACAGGATCCTCACTGCCGTCTTCAGAAAAGAACCAGTCAAACTGCTGGATGAGGTTCTCGACTATCTTGCACTGGTCCGGCATGTGATTGACCATGTTGGTCATGTTGTCCTCAGAGGTTCTGACCAGCGTGGGACCAAACACAATCGCCAGGTTACGAGGCTCCATCTAAAGAGATTAGACATACCTAGAGTCAGATTAAAGGACTAAATGTTTTATTAAGACTGTTTTAACACCAACATACCTTGTTCTTTTCACAGTTCTCAGAAACTCTCTTCAGGTGAGCACAAAGAAATTTGAGCGTTTCGATGTGATGAACAGGTAGTTCATAGATCTGCAAAAATTGACAAAAAATAAAACCCCTCAGGATGGAGATTCTTACTTCGAGAGTCATTTAAATGTTCCTCCTGACAGACTTTACTCACCAGCCTCTTGAGCTCCTTTAATCTCTCCACTGAATCTTCGGTCCTGCTGGCTTCAATAAAGTCAGCGTACTTTTCTGTAAACCAAGAAAGAAAACGATGACTTCAAAATGCAGAGAAACAGTTTTGATATTGCTCCAACACGACTTGGAATTTCCTAATTGTGATTTTTAGTATGTAGCCTTACCATTTGTAAATAGAGGTTCTGGAAGTTTCCGGAAAAACGACTTTAGTAAACTACTGATGACGTTGAGGTCCCGCCATTTCTGCGGAGTTGTAGAAGATCAAGTCAGCGTCACATTAAACTGTGCTCACAGGAGAAGTCAATGACTGCTGCAGGATGCTCTGGAAGAAGTAGCAGCTAAACCCGGACTGTCTGTCACTCACGTCTTCCTGGATGTCGATGTCAGTCATGCCTTTGCTGTTGAGTTCCTCCTGCATGCTGGAGATGGCAGCATTGTTTCCAGGAACCCTGTAGATTCCAGTATACTCCAGACCTCGCTCCTCCACAAGCTTACAGCACACCTCCACTATGAGAGGAACCAACTGCAGCAGGAAGACAGCAGATACAACAAATCAGCATAAAATATTGTCAGTGGACATTGATGCAGTGGGAATAAATTGGTGAATCGTAAACAATATTCACCGTTTGAGATCAAATAGTTCTATTTTAACATCATCGTGCAGAGTAGACCCACCGTGTTAGTTTGAGCAGGTGGACAGTCTTCAAGCCGAACTCCAAATGTGATGCCAGCCGGAGTCTTCTTTTCAAAAGGCTTTCTCATGATCCCTGCAATGCCGATTTTCCAAGACCTGTCCCTGTCCCGAGGAGGACTGGACTCGTCTGAGGAGACCCACACACATATAAACGAGCCATCTGAGGTTACACACCTACTAACCAAACCAAACCAGTCTTACCTTTCAACGCCCGCCGCTCCTCTCCTGTTTTGGGCGAATGGGGGCTGTAGATCTTGCTGTCCGACTTCCCTCCCAGAATTGCTTGTTTGATGCTGAGTGGCTGCCGAGATATTTTGGGGGAGGGTTCTGATCTGCTGGTGGGAGCGCTGAGGAAAAGAAAAGATTCAAACCATTCGTTTTAGTTTGGGGAGAAATTTTAACAGTTTACTTAAGAGTGAAACCCACCCCCCCCCCCCCCCCCCCCCCCGGAGACGATGTGGGATCCTGCACACCTCATCATGTTGTACTCTTTGATTTTTCTGCTGATCAGGTCCTGGCTTGTTACAGCAGCATTCTGCAATGACACATGAAATACAAGTTAGGACGAATGCTGAGATTAAAAATGAAGTTCTTCTGAATTAAAAAAGGATCGGTTCAGGCGGGATTAAAAACAATAAGTTGAACAGGAAGAAGCCACCTGCCCAACAAACGTTTTGTTGCATTTCATAGGAAAAATAAAATAAAATAAAAACTTTAAATGACAATAAAAGGTTAAATTCTACCACTAAAAATGAAAACATTTTTCTCTCAATAGTTCCCGCTATAATAAAAAATATTACCCCCAAATATTAAATTAAACTTTGTTAAAAAAGAGAGTCATTATAACCTTAAGGGAATGGAAATGTTTGTAAAACCTCCATTTAGAACTAGTCTGAAGGAGCTGTGTTGTAATTCAGGGAAAAGGATTGTGGAATTGCTTTGATATCGCCATAAAAATTTCTAAAACAATTTATATGTTTAAAAAGATGATTACTTTAAAATTGTTAGGAAAGTATGATACCATGTGAAGGACGCCTGATGTTTTTGTTTTAACTTTGGAGATGTTAAAGCCAGAGTTGTTTGTTTAAAGTTATGTTATATTTTTTTAAAGAAGGGGCAGATATTATATAAGATTTTTTTCTTCTTTCTGCACCCTTTTCATTCAATGTTTTTTTTTTCTTTTTGATGCATTTGTTTTGTTTATTTTAAATGAATGAATAAATGAAATAAATAAATAAATAAATAAATGTTTTTTTAAACATCCCTCAGTCTGTAGTGAAAATCTCCTTTCACACCCCGAGTGTTGCTCTGCTCAGGTAGAACAGGTTTCAGCTGATTTCTTACTTTAGCCATTGTTATCTACTTTATGAATGCAGTCAATAATCCTTTCTATGTCAGTAAAACAGTCATTGTGAGACGTTCAAAGACTGTAGTTCATTCGTTACCATTCCACTGGGTGTGACTGTGAGCTCTTTCAAAGTTGTATTGTGGGATGGTATTAACTTGCTTGTTGTTCTTGTACTATTAAACCTGAAGTACTACGCTCTGCATTGATGGTATTACAGGAAGAGATGATGCCAGCACACACCTCTTCATCTGGGTTACTGTTTTCCTGAATGACTTTGATCCACGAAAGCATGTCGTCCCTCCCTTCAGCCTGGAACAGATACTCGCAGTCCGAGGTGGTTAGCCGCAGCACGTTCTTGCGCCTCGTTTCGCTGTAGGAGATGTCTATCAGACAGGCCCTGATGCTAATTTGAAGCAGCTCCTCGTCAGATTGTGCTGAAGCATGAGCCAGTGCGTCCTTCTTGTCTTTGTAGAGGGTCAGGGTGTGACCTTGTAAGACGGCGTACATTTGCTTCCAGGATCTCATGCCTCCACCAACACGCTACAAAATTTGAGAAGGAAGAAATGCTCACATTTCACTTTATAATAAATATGACTGAGAAATGAAAGCTTTAGCTATAAAGAAATACCTTGTTTTTATCAGTAGAAAATTGTCTGAAATTAAGCAGGCCTTCTTTGGAAGAGTCAGAAAAGACATCAGAAGAGGGGTCCCCTCGAGACCCAGAATCCCCTGATGATTTATGCCCATCCAGAGCCTGGAAGGATGAATAAGACTTTTTTTTTTCTGGTGTTATAAGATGACTGTAGAGCGTGACATAAAGCATGGGGGAGTGTGTGAGGAGAGGATGACATGCAACAAAGATCTGTAGATGGAAACAGACTGGGGATGTCACAGTTACATGGTCACGACATCCCAAATCTGAAAAATACACTTCCCACATGAATGAAATAAAAAGAGTGCACCAAAGACTGCGTGTCAAAAACATATGAGGAAAAATAGGATTACATTTGCTCAAAAAACTCGCAGCTTATAGAAAGTTGATTTTATCATTTAATATTAATTTACATGTAGAAGTGAAACCCAGACTGTAGAGTTGTAATGTGATAAATGGCTCAGCCGTGTTTAATTTTTAATTCATATTGACAATGTACTAAACAAGGCTTTAAATTAGACACGACTACAATAGTCTGACACTATCTGAATCAGTGCCAGAGTGCATTACTCTTTTACAGTCCAGCCTCAGCTCTGCTTTTAATAATGTGACCAGAAACCAACTGTGATCTGAGCGTGTCTTCAGAAAAGCGATCAGCGTTGCTGATCAATGCATCAATGTGTTGAACCAACATGTTTCCAGAACAGCTTAGCAAGTGTAATCAAAGGTTTTCTGTTAGCCTCGAACATCAGCCACTCAAGTGTGGACTACTTATTCAAGACTTATTTATTTAAATTTAGAGTTCAGCTACATGTCAATATTTCAGCTCAAACCCCCCCCCACAAAAAAAAAAACTAAAATCAATACTTGGTCTGTTACTTGAGCTCTACAGCTCTAACACCTGCAGTTCTCAAGGTCTGACAAAAATACAAGCAGCCAAGAAAACGAGTGTTTGCATATAAAAATAACTGTTTATAAAAACTGAAACAAAAGGAAAAGAGGAAAAAAGATGTTGTCAACTCTGATTGATAATAACAGCGTTCTACTGTATTAATATTAATATTTTAATTATAAATAGTCATAGAAAGTGTCGATGTGAGATGTGTTGTAATGGTGTCTGAAAAAACATAAATAATTCAGTCCTAATTTGACTGTCCAGTAAATGTCTGGTGTTTATCACAATGTAAAAAATAAATAAATTAGGTTTTGGGGCTGTCGCTGTGAATAAATTGCTGTAATCGCTGTATATAAATTACTAATAATTAAAAAAAAACATTAGTCAAGCAAGTCTGCATATTTTTCATTTACAAAAGGAAACATTTTCTATTAGACTGAATGCACATTTCAAGGGACAACTACTAATCTTGTTGCCTACTTATGACTAATGTAATAATGAACATAAAATATGTACGTATACACATATATACTGGTATATATACACATACTGTACACTACACACACACACACACACACAATTTATATATATATTTATATATACATACACACACACACATGCACACGTACGTATGTATGTATTTATTTTTTTAACACCTTTTCACATTTGGTATCATTACAGCTTTTATTTGCAAGTGACTTTCTGGATTCTCACTTTTCAATTAAAATGGGGCCATATTAAAAAAAACAAAAGACTACTAAAATATGATTAAATATCATCAAAGATTTCTGCAAAAATGTCAAACAAACATGACTGACTTCATGCTTTCTCACCTTTTTTAGGCCCCTGAAACTGGGAAGATGCTTACTCGAAGACATTCTAAAAAAAAGAATCAGAAGGGCAATGTCAGACAGATTGAACACACACAAACAATAAACATTAATAATAATAAAAAGTTTGGATGCACTCACTTTCTTGCCTCTTGCTGATAGTCATCCAAGCCCTCATCGTAAGACTTGGACCGCTCTGTTTTACAGGTTGAGTCTGAGTCCAGCAAAGCACTTCGCAGAGACTCTATAGATTCATGTAAAAAATATGAAATTATACTCTTTATAAAGTCCTAATGTTGATTAAGCTATAAGATCATGGAAAATCTATAATAAAAAAGCATTATCTAGATCATTTCTATGAGAAATACTTCTCAATGATATCTGTACCAACCAACCAAGGCAGTTTACCTTGATCATGTGACAGCTGACGACGAATGGGAGGACACGGGGAGCCTTGACTGGAGGGGGCAGTAGCTATGGATGGTGCAACAGATATCACAGCAGAGGGAGGAATAGGAGCAGCCTCTCGGTCCACACTTGGGCTGACTGGCTCATCTATGAATACAAGATGATATTTAATTTGAGCAGAGATACAACTCCCCATGTTTCTGTTCTCCATTGTCTTTTCATATACTGTCTGAGTGCAGAAAAATAGAACAATGGTTCTTGGATTCAACTGTTCTGAATTAGCCATTACCTATGAGAAATTTAGACAAAATGATCAGCTTAACTGTGAGACAATAATGCATTTTTTAAAGGAAGAAAGTTTATCTCTCACCCACTCTGGGCATTGTAAGCCTGAAATGGCTCAGAGTACAAAGCTGCTCTCTGCAGCCATGGGGCTTTTGGAGCTAAATTTAAAAGCCAGTGCCCTAGTTCCAGCCTGTACCCAACTTTGAAACTGAGCAAAAACAAGATACCTCCATCTTTCTAAAAAGGCCTCCCTGGTTATTTTTACAAGTTATAACTGTCATTGATCAGTGCTTTGAGGGAACCTCTTTAGGTTTTACAATATTCTAAGAGAAAATGAGACACAAGTCTGCAACTTAAAAGATCCATTATTACAGGGTATCCTCTTCAGAGGAGAAAAATGTAAGCATCTGAGTTTTTCTAAACATTTTGCTAAGTGCCGGACAGTATAGATTCACTGTGTGTGTTATGAACTGCCTGGCTGTCAACTCACTTTAAAAGTCAGTGGTGAAATAAAAGGTTGTATGTAATCATTTTCAAAATGCATAAAAGAAAGGCGAAGGGGTTCAGGCCCAAACTTGCATACAGGAACATGACAGTGTTTCCCCTACCATTATATAAGCGAGGCGCCCCGCCCCGTCAACAGAACGGGATGGGTAACACAGACGCGACTCTGTTTCACCCCCACCCCCTGCTGTCGATAAAAACCGACAACAACGTAGTGCTAAGCTAGCAGGCGGGCAACACAGACGTGACTCCGCCCCTCTCCATTTTTGTCGACAAAAATAAAATACGACGAGCATCATGCCAAGGGAACTGATCTAGAGGAAACACTGCAAGAGATATTCAGTCTCTTACTGTTACATTTGTTGTTTTAGATAAATAAATCGTGACAACATCTAAATATGCTATGTGTCTTGGTGAGGTTAAAGATTGTAACTGTCCAATTTGAACAAGATGGATTTTTAAAGTTCAAAACCTCAGATTTGAAATCAAGGCTATTTTTAAGACAACATACAAATACAGTGTATGAATATTTAGAATCCCTGCAAATCATAGTAAAAGTTTAGGCCATCTTCATTTGAATTATAAAATACAACCATCCGCTAATTAAAATAATTTAAGATGCCCTGCAAGACCGAATACCAATCTTTTACACTTCAAGCCTAAAGTACTGTTTTTTTTTTAACAGACCTCTGATTCAGATGCTGAGGTTTACTGAATCAAGACACTGTTCTCGTGAACCAAGGCACAAATCCCAGAACGGATGGACTGCGACATCATCAGTCACTGCTTTGTCTGAACTTGGACTCTCAGGCCATCTTAGAAACAAAAGTATACCGACCACCACAAGTACGGCAGAGCAAACCTGTGAAAGGCTACTTTTGAGATCTGAAATTTAAAGACTTTTTTTTTTTTTTTTTTTTTTAAGACTTTTTAAATTAGGTCAACTGTGGTTACTACATGGTGCACCTTCCAAAAGTCCCAAGGCTCTTTCACAAAACAGTTCAGTGAAATGGCTGCACAGACCAGTCCATTTTTAAGTTTCTTCTGGCCATTCATGAATCACCGATGAAGCCGCCACTTCCCAAACAGATGTAAGCCTTCAGAAATGAAGCGGGCAGAACTGAACCAAAAGAGATGTTGAGCAGAACTCAGCTTGGTTGTTGTGGAGCAAACACATCAATTACAAAACATGATGACATAACTCACTTTAGCAATCCTCTGTGTGGTTAACTATGTTTTTAAACTAACTATAAAACTGCTGTAATATCTGTTGTTTGATCGTGCAAGAAGCCAGTCGTACACTAATGTCATCAGCTCATCACATTACTGAACCATGGCTTAATTTTTCACGTCGGCTGTTCTGGCACTGTTAACAACTTGTTCGACAGCACAGAGGAGAACAAGAGGGGCCACCTCAGTCTATTCACAAGACACATTGAGGCGACCATAACACATTTCACTTCTGGACCGAAGCGTCTTGTGAAAAGGCCTCTAGATATGAATTTGCAACCCAATTCCCCCTCAAAGATGAAACTAAAACCTCTCTGTAACATCACTGCCTATGACCTAGTTCCTCCTCAGGATCTACCTGCAAAACATTATGTATTCCTTTTGATTCCTACTCACCTGAAAAAACAGCAATCTACCTTCCTAAATGAAACAAACATGTTGATCTAAAAGCAATTTAATCTTTGGATTGTTTTGCATGTCAGATACAGACTAATGCACCCATAAAGATGAAGCAAAACTAAACTTGAGTACTAAACTATTTTCTCTCACTGGACTGCTCTTTACCAGTTTACCATTATCTATTATTGTGTGGCACCTTAAAAATGATAAAAGCAAACAGTTGGATAGGCAGACACTCAAACATACATAATACATGTAGGGCAAAAAGAAACAGAGGGGAAAAATAAGCAGCATGATGTGCAGAAATATCCAAACATTTGGTAGCACTTCAGACACTAAACTCCCAATTATTATTATTTTTTTAATATATCTAACATGTTCTTCATTTGCATATTCTCTAAACAATGACATATTCATACAACCATTAAAATACACAATTTGTAACATTTTTATTGCATTGAACTGATTAAAACAGACAATGTAAAAAAAAAAAATCTGTCAAATTTTTACGTGCTAGAAAAGTGCAAGAAAACTATGAATTAGAAGAGAAATTCAATGAAGTCTAAGCCTACTATTACTCTCCACTTATTAGATCTCAAACTATGAAGGAATCAAAACCTGATCAATAGCAGATTCCCACAGAAATAGTTTACCTGAGACTATCTTCCCATGATTGTACTTACAATAACCCATAACATTTGATCAACAGTGAAATTACAATTGCGACTGCAGTCAGTTTTTAATCTATTCATTTCAAACCAGTTTTTGTTGGTCTAATGACTGATGCTTCTATTTTGTTCAAACAAGATACAGTATTAGAACGGCCACTTTGAACCATGTTCAAAGTGACCTGCAAAGATGTAACTGCTACTGTTGTCATGACAACATAAACCAGCAAGGATTACAACTGTTGATTCTCTTACCGATGAATGGAATGGAGTCCAGAGATTCGTCCAAGTTACTAGAGCACGAAGTGTGTCGTTCCTCAATTCGACGCATGTGTATCTCTCTGCGTGCATCATTTGGAAGCCAGCACGCCGCCACATCTGCTGTAGAGCCTGCCCCGTCATCGTTTACAGCTAGAATGTATGAGTGTTGTCGTAAGGGGCTGGGGCTTTTCCCAGCATGCGACTTCTCCCTCAGAACCACCACACTATCTGTGGGACATTGACCATTCACTTGACTTGGATAGTCTTGCTGGGGTGTTTTGAGGATGCCAGGCCTCTGAGGCATTTCTTTTGGAGTAGAGCAAGACAAAGACCTGAGTCCTACCAATGCTGAGTTTCTGCCTGCATCAGTAGGCTGTATGGTTTCTGCCCGCATCTTGCTCTGCCCTTGTTGGTTAGAGATGCCCGATTGGTTTCCTTTGACTGAAACTCTTTGGTTAGTAAAAGAATGTTCAGCACTTGTGCTCTTTCCAAAAACTAGGGGCCTGTGAAAGACCTTAGGTGAGGAATGGGTCTGAAGTGACTCTGCTCCTTTAGAGTAGAAGGATGGGTTTGATGCCCCACTCATGCTAGCACTGTATCCAACAGAAGGCCTAAATGGTATAGCATTTCTGGGAATGGACTGCTTGCTTGGTCTCGTACCTTGGTCTGACATTGGATACATTCCTCTCTTTTTACTAGGCTGAGCAAGCTCTAGAGCATCAGCATAGTCCATGGAACGTGCTCGAGCTTTTAGAACAAGGCCATCCTGGGACACGCTTCGAGGAGGCCAGTTCCTTGCATGGTTCATTTTCTCTGCACTTCCCATACGATCCTGTGAGGCACTGCGTGGGGCAATATGAAGTTGGGGTGGAGGTCCGTAGTATGATCGTTCATGGGAAGTACTCCTGCGTCGTATTCCTTTAGGTGCCCAATCCTCCCGAGGAATGTGATGAGTATTGGCAAATGAGGCCTGACTAGCAGTTCGTAAATTGTCCAGTCTCTCCTGGATGGTCCGACTTCCATGAGAATGAATACCTTTGTTGTCAATATACTCCTTGTATGTTTGGTACGTACGCCAATCAATGCTTTGATGATTGCCTGGATAATTAGGTGCATGACTCCCAAATGAAACCATTCCTGGACCACTGGGATAGACATCAGACTTCCGAGGGTGAGGATATTGGGCCAGTGATCCAGGTCTTCCCCTAACAAAAGCAGGGTCCATAAAATCCATCCTTCGTACTGGAGCCATGTGTCCCATATGTGCTGTATTAGGGGGAACCACCACAGTCCTAATGCTGTCATTGCGCATGCACACTACCGTTTGGCTTTTAGGATATAGTTGAAGAGGAGGAGATGGGGTCATAGTAATCTCTTTACGATACCCATGGTCAAGAGGCACTGTTGGCCCTCGGCAAACCTGCCCTGCTGAGTCTGTTGCCTGGGCCATGCCCGCAGGCTTACAGTCTACTCTGGGGTAGCATACTGGGGGTGGATTTGGGATGTGACAGGCATTTCCACTGTAGCTGCTGTGGCCACGGAGGTAGGCATCTTGGGAGTAGGCCTGGAGACAGAGCGAAAAGGCAATGTTACAACAGACTAATACAAACGACAAGCATGTGTAATATTTAACAGTGCAGCACTAGAAGCTTACAGAGAAGTCAAGTGTGATATTGCAAATATTACAGATGCATGTGTGTAGGCAGCGCATGTTGCAGTATGAGTGAGCGGAGGCGTTTCAAACAGTTGAGGGGTGTCAGTGTTCTTCATCTGCTCTTTATTTAGACCTTGTGGTAATAGTTGTGGATAGTGTACACATAAAACTAAACAGTGTTTTTAGAAACAGGGGTTGCTTTAAACACAATTTTCATAATGTAATATTCTTCCTCTAACATACTTGCATGCCATTTTAAAATAAAAGCGCATTTCTACACAATTTTTAGTATAAAAAAAAAATTAATCTACGGAACACTGAAAATAACTAAACATAGAGATAATTGTGAAACGGTGTCTAACTACAGTGAGTTCTGAATATTTAGCTTGAACTGAAACAGCTCCTGATTAGATTTTACCACAAAATACACAAAGACATACACAGGCATATATGAACAAAAAGCTATAAAATAAAAATGACCAATCCAAATTTACCCACCTCTGAAAGATGGCAACCTCTTAAAGACAACAGGCTGCTATCTCCTATAGTGAAAGTGTTACATTTACCAGTCACCCATGCCATTATCCAATGGTACAAAGACTAAACTATTTCATAGTTGATACAAAAATAAAGCTTTACTTGTAACAAGGTTGAAAGTAAAGGTTTTTCAGGTGCAACGTGCGTTTGAAATGCTAACAAATGTTATCTACCCGACTTAAAATGTGTTGTGCATACAACAAGCAAGAGAAAAGTGAAGGTATGAGGACTTTGACCCTAACAACCAGATGTTAGATTACAATCTTACATAAAGTATGTGTCTCTCAGCAATTAGTGTCAGACTCAGTTACTCCCTTTGTAACCATGACTGTACGCTAGAGTTCAGAGGTCAGTGGCCTTTATCACACTAATAATATCTGACATGGTATGAAGAAGGGGCGAGGTCCCACTGAGATTTCAGCTGGATGCTAACTCGAATCCTAAATCTAACAGGTACTGCAGACACAGTGCATCAGCCATTTCTGCAGTCTAAACATATGAATCATGAGCTAATATGTGACCATTAAACACACATCCGAGTCAACTATATGGCAGTAATGTTAAACCTAAAAGCAACGTAACGGTGATGACATGCATGACACATGAGAAATAACACAGCTGATACATGTCAACATCAAGCTGTTACTCAGTGTGCCGTTTTCTTACCAGATTAGTTGTTTCCCCAGAGAAAGGCTGCCATTACAGCATGTGAAAACAAGTGCATTAAGAAATCACGGGAGAGAGGTTGGAAGAGAAAAAGATGAAAGCAGAGCAAATTGCACATTTTGTAGAAAACAGAACCGATCCCAGAAACAGAAAAGATGAATCAGCCATAGCAATCCTAGGGATTGTCATGCTAAAAATACACCAGAGTTGCAGTGGCGGTACACAAGGATGAGAAAGCAAAGAGGTAGCAGGGGTTGCCACGCTACAACCTGCCTGTGACACTCTGTCCTGGGTGAGCTGACAGGAGCAGAAGCTTGCTTCTCATTTTGCTATTAGGTCTTCATGACTCCATCCATCTCCAAACAGAATATTACGCTAACTGAACAAGGTGTCTCCAGTCTCTCTCTCTCTCTCTCTCTTTCCCTCCCTGCTACTGCTCACATGACAGAAGCAGCAGCTGCTGATTATACATTCAGCTGTGATGGTACAGCTCCCTCTCCCACTCCTCCCTCCTTTTCTCTAAGCGTCAACCTGTTCAAAACCCAGAGCAGTCAGCTGACTTTATCCACTGGTTTAAGCTCATCATTCATGCTGTTCCGTCGTTTTTCCCCCGCTCACTGTTTCCTCTGCTTTTATGCCGTAACGTTCCCTCCCTTTTCTGCTCCTTAAATTTTCAACGTCTCCTTCTGTTTGCTAAGCAACCGCTGCCCGTCTCCAAGCATTCAGTGCATGCTGCCTCCTACAGTGTCATGTCTCCCTGCTAGCATCTCTGATAATCCTGATTTTGACAGAGAGGTCTTACTTTGCGTGCCTACTTCACAGATATTTTTGTGCTGCAGCTGCTTTGCATTACAACGCTGTAGCAAGAGAAAACTATTTATAACTAGAGAAACAAAACAAGCAAGAGGGACGACTTACAGTGGAAAACATGGAGTAGAAGTGGTTATCACAGATGAGACATTTAACTTGTGATAAAAGAGGGGAACAAAGAGCGTTAGCTGGATGGGACAATATTTTTTAATGACATTTCAAGTTTTATTTAGGCAACTCAAAATGAAACACAACTAAAGCCTTTTTATAATTTGACATTTTGGACAAATAACTTGCAAACTTGGAAACGTGTAACTGTCTACAATATAGATATTGATATTGCAAGTGTCAAATAAAATGCCAGCTGAATAAAACATTCAGTTAATGGATGTGACTCAACATGACCCTAAATAATCCTCAGGGATAAATTTGTTGCAAATGCCATTTCATTATATTGTATAGTTGAGAAACACATTGTTGAATAATAAAAAGCTGATAGGAAAGGATTCCTGTGCATCCTGCCAAAGCATCTAATGTTTATACTCAAGACAAAAAACAGATAAGTGCAACTTAGCTTTGGTGTGCATGTGCAAAATCAATAATAGCTACCCACAGCATGCAATAAAGTTTTGATGATAAGATCGAGTCTGTATAGGTATGAGGGTTAACCTCTGCACTGAATACATTTAGGGTCATACAATTCTCCAAGTAACAATTTGTGATGGACTCATTTCTAAAGAAACTCAACCAAAACTAAAACATACAAAACAAGAAACTTTACTCTGAAACGTATCTGCTAAAAATAGTTGGGAGTTTATGAACGGTTTTATGGTATCTGATCAAGTTTAAATGAAATGTACATTATTAATATAGTAGCTAAACTGTAGATTTGTAATCACTCTCACTGTATAAAGGTTGAAATATGTTCAAATCAATTATTCATTTCATCTACCTAATGCTAACTGAATAAAGGATTAACAGAAGACTTGAAAGACTCAATGTCTCGTTTGTCGTTTTGACCCTGAACAGTTATCAAACAAACTGAAAGAGCTGCAAGTACAACGTAACCTATGATGTAACCTCGCCTATGCATGATTTCTCTTTTTCACACTCAGTTTGGTGAAACACATATTACTGTAGTTTCACAAAATCTGGATGAATTACAAACTCTTACAATGCAGCATAAATGTGAAACTAGTCAATCTGAAGGAAAAAGTAAAATTAAACACTATCAGATTTTATTTTAAGAAGGCACACCACAATACAAAAACACAAATATTATTCAATAACTCAACTTTAGTAACCAATACATTCCCCAAAATAAATACTCAAGTATTTGTTTCCAACATGCAAAGCCAAGGTGTTGCCATTTCCCAGCTGTTGTAAAGTCTAATTGAATGATCTTCATAAAACATATTTCTTCTCAACTAGGGAGTACAAAAGCTTGGATTAATGCTGATAATATGTGATCTGTGATGCTCATTTGAATGCATCAGAAGCAAATCAGTTCAATTTTGTTAGTCCATAAAATTAATTACAACTTTACAAACTCTGCATCATTTAAAAAAAAAACTTACAACTGCAAGTTGCATATTTTGCCCCACATTAAACTCTCTTCTAAAGATATTTGAGGAATGCTTGCTCAAGCAGTACATTTAGGCCATTTCAACAACAACAAAAAAAAAAAAAAAACTGCTTTGGCCTGATTAAAAGGCCCAGATAGAGCACGGATGGGATAGGCCGGCTGCCTGGATCTTGTGACTGCTGTCCCATCATAAACACCTTAAACTAGAGCAGTTTGATGACTGAACATAAGTTATTGTACAAGAGAAGTTTTTCCACACGCTTCAGAATGTGTGCATAAAAAGCCATGAAGATAACATTACTGCAAACTAAAACTCACCAGCTGAAGTATGTCCTCATCTTTTGGCATCACACAAAGTTCAAGAAAGTCACCACTGCAGAAAACAAATTAAAAAAATAAAACTTGAAATTGTGTACGGTAAATGAGGCTGAATCAACCATTGAAATACTGTCAGCCTTACCTGTCTTGGATCAAAGATATCACATCAGAATAAGCATTCCCGATGATGCTCGCTCCATTGACTTTAACTATTCGATCCCCTAACAAACAAAACAAAAACACCCTGCCAAATCTATTGAAGGTTTATTGAAAATACAGTCAGAAACTACAAGGTTTATTTTACATCTACTTTTAAATTATAGAAGTAGCACAATCAAGACACAACTGTAAACATCTTTCAATGTTTTCCTTATGCTTGAAAGTTTTCGAAGTTAAACCATTAAACTTCCAAACCATTTTTTTTTTTTTTTTTTAAAGACTTACAGGGGAGTGGATATTATTACCTGTGCAAAGCCCAGCTCCATGAGCAGGGCCACCTTCCTTGACCTGCTTTACAAAAATAGTGTCCATAGGCTCGAGCCTGTTCCGCGGCCTCCCTGGTGAAAATACACAAAAACTAAATTTTAATACTCAAAACGGCAAATAAAAAAACTCCAAATATTTTCACGTAGAACAAAAAACTAAACAGCCACCAGTAAAAACATAAAACATCAAATAGTAAATGAGCCATGCTCCACAAAGCTATTTTTATTATAACGGACATGAATGAAGATGTTAAACCCTAGATATGAATTTCAAATTATTACAAGTGACCAATACTGCATTTTAAATTTGAGCCTCTGACAGCAAAAAATAAATAAATAACCAGCCAGTTAATAGAAAATAAAATAAAGTACATTTAATAAGAAGGAAGAATGTGTAAGCAGTGTATGTGTGTAAGGATGAGGAAGAAACTGGAGGGCATCTGGAAGCACATGAATGAATTCCTGATAATGTCTGCCCAGTTTTAAAAAACACACACGATCATTACAAAAAAAGTTACTAAGCTGTGTTGCTGTTGGGACATGGATAAGAATTACTTGGGACAGAAAACCTGTTTGCTCATTCTGCCCCATCTCCTAGAAGCTGCATGGTCACAGGAAAAAAAAAAAAAAAAGAGAGAGAGATGGAGTGAGAAAAAGAGGCTGAAGAGGAAGAGTGTCAAGAGTGCTCAGCTGCACGCCTCCCACTCTTTCCTTGTAAACTGAGAAATAGCTGTGGGCACAGCCAAAGAGTGGATAAAATACTTCCTCGGTAGTTAACATTCTGGTGGTGAGTCAGCGCACATTACCTCCCAAACTCGAGTACACGGGAAGTCGAGCATGTGATCACATGAGATGGTCTGTGATTGTACTCTACAGGCTGTTTAAAAACATGCAATCACTGTTTTCTATAACATAGGCTGAACAAAACTTTTAACAAGTTACATTTAGCACATGACAGCTGTTAAAATGTAAAAAAAAAAAAAAAGGACAGAGGATCAGAAAAGGCTTTTTATTGCAACTAACATTCATTTTCTCTTATTTTAACACAATGTGACTCACGCAGGACTCCAGGAGCACATTATGAGATTACATAAACAATAGTTTACTACAACAGCAGGATGGTCTGCGCCCTCTTGTGGAATACTGTAGAACTGCACCTTCACTTCCTCAAAGCTAAAAATACTGTGAGGGAACTAAGCTCATTCATAGAACAACACTTTAAAAAACTAGAGAGAGCTTTGTCCATGCAACTAAATCAAACCTGAACCCGTTCTCTTTGATGCCAATACATAAACGCAGAAAAAATGAATTTGACATGTATCGTTGATTAATACATTCCCACAAAATGTTTATAAATTTCTTAAAATGTCTGTTCCTGTAAAATAATGATGCAAATGACAGTCACCTGTGATGGATGTGATTTTATCTTTTAAGTAAACAAGTTTATAAGCAACAGAGCCAGTCTTGATTCTGGCGTGATGAAAGAAGAGCTCTGTCTTGTGAGTAACAGAGACTAATTACAATTAGACAACTGATTGTGGTGCGACAGTGTGGACGAGCCTGAACAGGAAACCTAAAGCCCAGATGTTTTCAGACAGATATCCAAACATGTACCCGTATTTAAATATTTGACCAAACAGCTGCAAAACAGTGTCTATGAGGTGAAGCTCTTCCCTTAACTCCAGAGTTCATATTCTTAATTTGAGTGCTCCAAAAGTCATTACTTGTTGCATAAAGATATTTATTTTATATACTTGCTTTATGGTCAATTAATTATCATTTTCATTCAGAAGGGGGAATTATCGAAGACATTTTCTGAATTAAATAAGTTAAAACAAAGAAAATATAGAATTTTGACTACACACGTGTCTCCTAACTCTTGTGGGTTTTATGTTTCTTTGCTGTAAAAACCTAATCCAGAATCCAGTGTGTGATGAAATCAGCGTAGGTTGGCCTTTTTCTCTTTAGTTTATGTGTGCTGCCTGTAGGGCCCATGTGTGCACAAAATGAAAATACTGCCAAGTATGCTTTAATATTCAATGGCTTACTTAAAGTGAAACCAGACAAAGTCAGCCCTGTATTCATTTAGGTAAAAATAACGTTTAAAAAGTACAGTCTTAGACTTTATTTCTCGGGACTTTCCAGCTTTTTTCACAAAGGGTGTAAAAAAGTTCACATAAGACACTATTTTAGAAAAAAAAAACATTCAGCATAAACAGGCTGTTACCAAATAATTATCTTCCAAAATACATATTATAAAAAACAGTTACGTTTCAGTACGTAAAATGAAAATAAAATTTGAAAGTTCACTGTTGTCATGAAGTAAATACTGAGACCGTTAAAGCAAAAATTGTGAGTTTGTACTTCTAATTGTTCACACACATCACATCCATCATTAGAGCTAAATAAAATACATGATACAACAAGATTTATTCACACCCTGGTTTATAAATAATCCTGAAGTGAGCCCTTCAGATTTTAGTGAGGTAAAATAAGTCACAAATCCAACTCTAAGTAACATTTTCCAGCTTCCTAAACAATGTGTCTCCACCCAACAGATCATTCTGCACTTTATTAACCTTGGAAAAGGAAAATAAAAACGTTTGTATTTCTTTTTAAATCAGATGCAAAGTTAATCTAACATGAGAAAGAAATGAAAGTAATGACTCTACTTAAATGCTTTTATTTTTCCCTTGTATAAATTTGAAAACTCCTATATTTTTCCGTTTGTTATAAAAGCATCACCACTGCTGAAAAACACACCGATAAAAAGGAAGTCAGAGCAACAGTTTCAACAATAAATCTTTTAAACAAACTAAATTAAACAACAAAGCAGCTAAATTGTGGCCCCCTTCTGCTCACTTTTATCTTGAACTAAAGACAATAAAAATGTAAATCTAATAATTGTTGGTATCTTTCTGACACATTTCACTTTAGAGTATGTTTTGCAGTAACAGTTAAATGGGATGTTCTCGGTGAAACTAAAACCAAGGCTTCTTGTGATTGTAAATACCTCCTTGATGTAAGCTCAAAGAAATATAGCAATACTTTCTGAAAGGATTGGCTTTTTTTGGAATTCACCCAAAGTGCAAAAACACAAACAGACTGAAGTTAAAAAAAAAACCTCCACAGACTAAAAGAACTGATTTAACTGTGATTATACTGGGATTTGTGAACTACTTAGGTCTCCTTGACAAAAAGCTAATAATAAAATTAAAAAAAAGATGAATTAGAAGCCTCAATAGGTACAAAATTGTTTTCTTTCCACAAAGAAAATGAGAAAAATCTTTAAATACATTAATTGGTTTCCACTTTACAACCTAACAGATTCAAGTCCTACAGAGTTCAGCTGTATAACAACTCTTGCTCAGGGTTTCAAATTCCCTACTATAACTCCACCCACTCTGTCATCATGTGACCAGAAGTCTAACCGAATGACCAATGAGGTACTATCGAGGACCATCCCCCAAGATAGACGTAAATTAATTTCTTCAGATTGTTCCTGTATCGTACCATATTTTGCGCTTCATGCACCTGTTCATTTGTTCAGCGTTAATGGAAAACGCACGGAGAATTCCGTATGACGCAGTTAAGTTAAAAGCGATCGATGAGCTGTCGAAGGAGGAAACAGCTGCCGCCAGTGAGCTTTGCATCAACGTATCGATGGTCGGGCATTGGAAACCAAAAGCAGTCAAGTCTGGTACATGTTTTAATAAACGTTTTAAAATTCTTTCTGTGCGACATCTTTCTGCATTGGTAAATATGCGTTTAAATACCAGGATCTCATTTTAAACTCACAGCTGAACACGGAGCGGAGAACAACAGGAGGGGTCTTCCCACTCCCATTTCCATCATGAGAGCTCAGCGAGCGGCGGAGAAATCATCAGATTTATTTTTAAAGCAGTCAGTCAGTCAGTCAAGCATAACACATATTTAAATAAAAGTTAAAAACAATATTTCTGTGTACGATAAATGTGTTTAAATACCACTATCTCATTTAAGTTCCGCACAGAACGGAGGAGCACTACAGGAGGGAGAGGCTGAGGAGAAATCCCATCAGTTATTTAAAAAGTACATTTAAAAACAGCAGCTGTTACCAATACTGTTTAACAATAAAAAAATCAATGGTACTAATTTAATGAATATTTACCGTATTTTACAAGTACTATTTGTCTTACGGTCACATGACCTCAATAAGACTTCTGGGTAATATTTACAAGTCACAAATTTAAACAATTTCAGTTTCGTAGGCATTTGGCACTGCTCTGTCCAGTGATTATGCTTAGATGGTTATTGTGTTCATTTTGTAGGTATAATGGCTGTAACCATGAGTCAGACAGCGAAGCTTCATGAAGACTTGTGACGATCTTGCAGTCTGAGCGTGTGTAATTAAGCAAGCTACATTCTGTGAAACGTCATCTGCTGGCTGATTATTGTACTACAACAAGAAAGCTGCACAGAGCTGGAACAGGCTGGGTGGGCACAGTTCCAGATGATGAACGTGGATGCTCGTAGCTAAATAACCGGAGCGTCTTATTTATGTACAAAATCATGATTGATCTTATATTTAGTACGTGCAGCTTAGAGACCGGTGCGTTCTGTAGTCCAAGAATTATGGTAAGTCTATTCCCTACATAACCAGTAATATAACAGCGAGAATAGTACCGCTAATGGCGCATACACCTGTCGACAATCTATTATACAGCCATCTATAGCAATGGCCCGGTCAAGCAAGGACCATGCATAATGTTTTACCTTGATTTGTGACCTCGACCTTAAAGGAAGGGTGATGAAAAGATTACACAACACGCTGTCTAACGATGGTACAAAAGTGTATCGACTTTGGTTAAATTATCTTGAGCAAATAAGAAGTTATGGCCTGGACAAGCAAAGACCTTATTTTAACTTTGACCTTAATTTGTTACCTTGACCTTGGAGCTGAGGTGACGCAAAGTGTAAGCAACACTCCGTTTAGTAATGATGCATATGTGCATGAAGTTAGGTTCACTTATCTTGAGCGGATCAGAAGGTACGGCCCGGTCAAAAGAAAGTTTACGGACGTACGGATGGAAGCAACACCATAATACGTCTTTCAACGGGCATATAATAAAAATTGCAAAGTATGTGATGAGTATACAAAACGTGTAAAAGACAGAATTTGTTTAAAAAAAAAAAACTTGTCAGAGAGTTTGTGTTAAAATCTCAAAAAGAGCCAAAGTGTGGATGGATTCTGAGTCATTGAAAGTCAGCAGCGCTGCTGAAAGAAGGAACATTTTGTTTTTCTGCTTACCTCTGCGGCCACAATCTTCTTCCTGTACAAACACAAAGATACTCAAATGAATGGGTTGCTTATGGTAAGATAATTTAATTATTATTTTTGGCGATTCCTGGTTGTAGTCTAACACAATGCTGAAATGTACCAGGAAGTAATGCGTGCTGGACTCCGGTGGGTACACGATGAAGTGCCGCAAGGTGAACCCAAACCCTTGTGATGTGCGACGTAAAAGCAAAGTTTTCGGCCTCGGCCACGAGAACGGCTCCTCCTCTGCTGGGTACAGGGCCGAAGAAAATTCAGCCAAACCTCGTCCCTCCGAAAAGTCATTCTGTCCAAACAAAAAGAAGAAAGAATGCATTCAAATAAAGAAACCACGACCATCTTTAAGCTTCAGAGTCGCAGAACTTTTGAATGAGAAAGACAACACAGCAGTCACACAAGATCCATGTACTGTTTTAAGATCAATAGATAACTTTTTTAACATTTTTTTTTAAGGAGAACACAAAGTGAAAGTGGGTTTAAGCACACAGGAGTCAGTCTAATATTCACAGCCAAGTCAGTGACCAGCTAGAGAAAAGCACATCAGGCTGGACACCCACTTGTTTGTTTACAGACTTCTCATGGCCTCACAGCTTTGTTGTATCATGTGTGCAGCAGCAACACCTTTACTCAAATTTCCCTGTATCATATTCCAGGCAGCAGTGCGATTCTCATGAACGTCAACGTTCAGCTGTTTAACGCAACACTAAAAAAAACTCCCATCTGGTCTCGGCCAGGCCCTCCCCCTCCCCCAGGAGAACAGACTTTTCCCCACAATGTGAGGAATTTGATGAGCTTGCATTAGCTGTATCTCCGCCCGTGCTGATACGTTGAGTAAAATGTCAAAACCACAAAATGTCTTGCATGCATGTTAGCACAACTCCTTGTGTAATGTAAGCAAATAATGTGCAAGATGTTTATCTGGTTTAAGGTTGCGTGCAAAAATTCTCACACTCTGTGACTTTATTCTGTGTGTGCCTGGAGGTCAGTACCAAGTTAAAGCACGTTTTCCCCTTACATCAAAACTCAGGAGGATTTTTGCTGCTTTGCAACCTCAAAGATCCAAACGACACAGATCCTTTGAGTTTATTAAAAGTGGTAACTTGAGCTGTCAAGTACCCAGTTCAAATGTGCAAACTGGAAAGAGGACAATAAATACACAGTATAGTGACTGGGAAAAAGAGCTACGGGTGCAGCTGACACCCATGTATTTTGATTAAACTGGCAAAACAAGTTTTACTATGCAAAGCCGAGCAAAAGTAGGCTATTCATCAACACCAGCACCTTCACATTTCAGTTTGTGCTCATCTGATTCTCATGTGCCTGCAAAATACCAAAAATTTTGAACTTTGTATAGTAGTGCTTCCAAAGATATGACTTTAAATCAAAATGTTTGCCTGCATTGATGCCTTCATGTCTCTGAAGCAAAACCATCCCACTCTGCTGAATCTGATTTAGCAGGCAGACGGGGGTAATTTCGAAGCCTCTGATCTTTAGATGTGGACAACAGAAGGGGGGTGTGGGCCTCCTCACAGACACATGCCTTGCAGTGTTAGCATTGCCACTCGCAGAGTTAATACTGTTGTGACATTCCAGGTCAATAAATTCCAGGCCCGGCGGTGCTCTCATGGTTTTCTTTTTTAAAATCAAATAAAAGGAGGCAACACCCAGAGAACAGAACAGACCGTCTGACAAGAGCTCAAAAGGATATTAACAGGAAGGAGAAAAGCCAAAAAAGGAGACTAAAAAGGAACGGTCACATCAAAACAAACTCATCGTCTTTCATACCCACAACTGAACGCCTCTCACCCATTTCTGAATCTCCAGAATGCCACTGGGTGAGGCAGCTGGGAGAAGATTTTCTAAGAGCATTTGTTCCTCGGCTGGAAGCCTCAGAAATGAAAAGTGACCAGGCCTGTGTCTCAAGTTAGGAGCACAGAATCAACAGATGGCAGCTCACAATAAAAACACCGCACAGTCAACACATTCGCTGTGACAACATTAAAAAATGCTGAACATTCATTACAGTGCACACAAGTTACCTGAAAGTTGTCAGTAAAATGTTAAACGGAGTATCCTGCTGCTGTAAATTTGAACTCAGCGTCCAAATATGCATCACTCGCCATCTACATTTAACCCCCCAAAAATAACAAGAAATTTTAAGAAAACAAGTATTTTTAAACCCATCTTTATGGTTTGAATTAATAAGGTTTGGGGGTACAATTTACAGACAAGATGTGAAGTTTTAAAGATTATTTAATAAGTTGTTTGAGCCTTTTTGGCAACTGAAGCAACAAATCTACACACAACCAGCACTGCACCTTATGTCTGATGCCTTTGTAAGATAAACCTTTTATTTGCATATCTATCTGAACTTTTTCCTCAAATGTTTACAAAAGCAAAATTGAATAAACTACGGCAACAAAATAAAACCCATTTAATCCAGCTAGATTTAACTAGTCTGCTGAGGTCTTTAAATATCTGCAATTTACCTTAGTGTTTATATGCAGATAATGGTTTTCAAAATGTAATACTCCGTCAATAATTAGTGCTTCAAGTTATTAATGTTAAACCCACAACCCGTGCAATCATTTTTATGAAAGATTTAAGGTGACGACATCACCGCAGAGGTTAGAGGAAAACCCAACCAAGCTCTTCTTAAGTTTAAGAGGAATTACTGAACACACACAGCTGTTTACACTCCGCACACGTCGACACCTAAATGCTGGGTTCACACTGACAAAGCAACTGGAATTTCCAGCTGGTCCATATTATTATTATTATAATATTTTTTTTTACAAGTTTTGAAAACCACAAACACAAAAACATCTGCTGATATCATCAAGTGACACACTACAAGCTTCACATGACATCAGCTCTGAGAAAACAAAATATAAAGGACACCATCCTAAAATGCAAGTAAACCTAACCTAGTTCTCTGTAGGCTGCTACATTTTGCACCACATCCCAGTTAAACCAAGCACCATGCTGTGAAAAGCCTACAATAATGATACACCTAACAGAGGGTCAGTGGTGAGGCCTGGTGTTCCAGCTTTGTACCTCCAGACAGGGTTAGGTTAGGAGTATCATTATTCAGTCTGCAGAATGTAGACACTTGGTGAGTGTCGTGCATGCCATACTTCTGTTTAACAAGCAGCTTGGAAAGAAAAATCCTTTACTTTTTTTTTTTTTTTTTTACTTTCTGGGACGTCTTTATCAAAATGATGAAAGTTTTGCTGCAGTCCATGCGACACATTCTACAGAGCTTGAGCACAACATTATCAAACATTTGCACATCATTTCACAAAATCCTACAAATGATCTCAACTTATAACGCTTGAATTTTGAACATTATTATTTAATGACGTTAATTCAAAGCTAGACGCAGCTTTTTGTAGAACGTACAGTCAAATCAACTTCAGTCCTAATGCTGGTGAATACGAGATCCTGCTGCTGCTGCAGCATCACAGCGTACAAATAAAACAGAAAAGTGTTTGCCAACAACTGATTGAATAAAACAATTGCCAAATATTTAAGTGGATTTTCTCTCTGTGGCAACCCCTGAAGTAGAAAGAAAACCCCAGAACTACAGTTCTGTCACAAGCAACTACTTTTATTAATCATAAGTTAAACAAGAAATGTGCTTTTTGTTGCTTGTGTTCTGCTGGTGTTGCAGCAACATGACAGAGCTGCTGCTTCATATTGTGTCAACAGTGAAAAACATATTTCTTACTAAACTGGAATCTTCATCACTCGTTGTATCCCATAAAAGGCAGACTACTGTAGGATTCAATGAGCACAGAAATGCCTGCATATTGTGACGCAAACTAAAATATCAGGCCGATAGAATCAGTGACATTGTATTAACCATGATAAAAACCAACAAATTGTCATTTACTAAAATAAAATTAGTGAATAAACCGACAATGCCATGCTACATCAGTTACACAAAGTACGGAAATACTATTATTCTGTCTACAGTAGTGGGATGAAATTACTGCCGTCCTTGGTTCCTGGTTAGGCTCGAGTCAAAAACGTAGCTGTTCATTTCTCTTACAAAGCTTGACAAAAACTCTACACTCAACATGAATATTTTACCAACATACTGTAAATAAATAAGCTTCACATGAAAGACAAGTTCCTGTTTATAGATGTCTGACCAACTACACACAAACTATGGTTTTCGACTTAAACATTGTTCAACAATCAACCACTTTTGCTTTGTAAGAATCAGACTTGGCTGTTTGAACAGAAAATCACCATCAGCTCGTTTTAATTTGTCACAAATGACTCGCGTTCCTCTATGACTTATTTAAACAAGAAGAAAAACGTCACTGGCATGTGTTTCACTTCAAAGCGCTGACACAAGGAAGAAAGACTGAATCACACAGGCTGTGTTTTTCTCCAGAGACACGGCCATAATACGACAGGAAGTTGCAGACGACTTCTATCCAATTGAAAGTCAATTTTCCCTTCCGTTTGCCATCAGTTAGCCATACAACGTCTGCGCGGAGGGTTCTGTAAAAGGCAGCCATGCTAAATGAGATAAACAATGAGCTTTAATGAAGCCAAGATTGTAGGGAGAAGAAGGAGAGAAGGGTCAAAGCCCTCCTACGGCTCTAAAAATAGCCTTCTAATTTAAAATAATTGATTTTGCTTCATACTCATTTCTTTGATATGAGGAATGAAAAGCAAGTAAGATAAATCATGATGATACAACTAAACACAAAAAACTCAACAAAACCCTAAACTAAAAATCCCTGTGCCTTTATACTCGATATCTGACTGGAGGAGTCCGAGTTGAAGGAAGACTTTGTGTCATCTGGGTTCAGCTGCGATGTTTAAATACCATGCACTGTTCAGCTGATAAAGCGGACAGACCCTCCAGTGTTAATGGAAAAAATAAAGAATGCCATCAGTAAGGTTCAAAACGCATTTGTCAATTCTCATTTATTATATTTATTTTTTTATTTAAGAGCTTGCCAGCACAATACATAAACACCAAGTACTTTCAAACGGTCACACAGGTTGTGAAAAGGTCATCATGGTGACTGGTATGATATTTTAAGCATGGGGAAATAATAGAGGTTTAGATGTCTTTGTGATAAATCATATAATGTAGTTGTGACTTTTTTATAATCTCCTTTATATTAATCTTGACGGAGTTAAAGGCTGAGAATTACAAACCGAGCTCGTCTTTGTCTGAAACAGCATCTCACCTCCGCTACTTGTCAGAGTCAGTCAGAGTCAGAGTTTCTTTATTGTCATTCGCACCTCATGTGGTACATGTGGTGGAGTGAAATTATGTACACAGGGTCCCAGTTACATCCAACAATAAAATGTATAAGAAAAACAGTAATAACATCTAAGATGTGAACTAAGAAAAACATCAACTAAATATACACTAAGCACTCATAACATAAAACATTGAACATCACCACAAACATGAACATGAGTCTGTGAGCAGATGTGCACGCATGAACACATCAACATTGAAACAGATCAGCAGCAACATGAAACAGATCAGCAGCAACATGATATGGTTTTTCACAGTGATTATTCTAGTTAGAGATTCATGAGTCTAACAGCCTCAGGGTAGAAGCTGTTCCTCAGTCTAGTGGTTCTACACTTAATGCTCCTTAACCTCCTTCCTGAGGGGAGTGGGGCAAAAAGTGTGTGTGCTGGGTGGGTGGGGTCCTTCATGATGCAGGTGGCCCTCTTCCTGCATTGTTTACACCAGAGGCAAAAACAAGCTCTGTGGAAAAAACCTAAACATGTCTGAACATAAGTGATGTCAATTAAAAGAGGCTCTGACTTCAAAATGAAGACCCACTTAGGAAAACTCTTGAATTCATTAAGTCTATAATTCATCATGGAAAAAACATTATACCAGAGACTCCTGGGCTGTTCCAAAACTTCTCAGACTTTACATGTGATTTGGTTTGTGTGGTAGTTTGATTAGAGGAACAGCAAAAAGGAGGATTTCCCACATTACTGAAGCTTCACCTTCGTGCTAGCAGAAGTAAATCAACAGGTACATTACTTTTTGTGTTATGGGACAAATGGTCTGAATAAGTGTGTGATAAAGTCTTGTCCTAACTCTATAAGTCTGTCAGTTACAAATATATCTCATGAAACACCGGATACATTTGGAGAAAGTAATTATTGGATGAACATCTATGTACAAATGATTATCTTTTGTAGTCAACCTGATTCGAGAAGGCAGTCACAGTCAATTGCCCCTAATAACACAAAAATGACTATAAGTCAGTCCATTTCACATGAAATTGAGCTCAAATTTGACTTGATAGTAGATGATAGTCATCCCCAACGTGTACTCGGAGGGTGACATCTTGCAATATTGTGTGGCGTTTTCAAGGTTTGACTAAAACAGCTTTAACTCAATCAAGGTGAGATGAGCTTAGTTTAATATGCTGACATAGAAGGCAGTGGGCGGTGTGCATTCCTTCAAGGAGTACTTGGATTTTAATTTCAATATAATGAAATTATGACGCCCAGTTTTGGGATCTGGAAAAGTTTCTTTGCATCAGTATTTCTAATACCAAGATGCAATCATTTCAGTACAGGCTAAAATGTACCTACATGGTTGATACAAAAGAGATAACATCAGAGTCTGTTTGAACAGCTCAACTCAACTAAATGAGCTCCAAAAATGTATGCTGACTGCTTAGACCACCAACTGGGGCATCAAGTATAACATAAAGACCTTCCTTTTGGTGACACACTTTTAGAGGAGCAGATGGTCTGTCCATGTCTGGTATAACAAAGGTAAAACCTTAACAAAGTGCTTCAGTGTCGTCTTGTCATTTTTCTACAGCAACTTAAATTAAACTTTTAATTCCATTTCTATGCTGCAAACAAGACATTCTTTCGTATATTGACTTACAAAGACAAATCCTTGCTTTTACAAGAGAAAATAAGAGGTGTGTAGAAATCTGATATATTGTTGAGAATAACAGAAAAAAATTACATCTGACAGGAGATGTTATAAAACTCAAATGCCTGGACCAAAGTGTCAAGGAAAAATCTCCCCCCACAAAATCACACCCGAGAAGTGGAGACAGTGAAAAATACAAATTCACTTGCGAAAACACTTGCCCTCTCATTCCTTCTTTCAAACACTACATTAATCCAGTCTCATTGGAATTGTTATTATTGGTGCATTTACCTCACAGAAAGAGTTTCTAGCCTGTTGCCTCTCATCATCTTCACAGGAGTGAACCCAACGCGATGCCATCATTCAACTTTGATGAAAATCCTCTCGTCTGTGAACGCCCACATTGAAAAAGCTAGCTCCAGCAAGATGCACAAAAATATCCTCCAATTTGATTTACACCTCTAGTTTTGCTGGATGTCTTAGTCCATCTGTAAGAGAGATATCACATTGTTAAGTATTAATTTTAGCTTCAATAAAAGGCTGATTTGTGATTCCAGGACATCCAACACAGTTAAATGAAAACTCGTTTGTTCAGAATAGTATGGTCAATTCTGGACAATAAGCATTTTTTTAAACGTTTTTCGTCTTAATTGTATTTTTTTAACAAAGTTTCCCTTTCAGATGAAAGGAAATGTTAACGTCGTTATGCAAAAGTTGTGGTAGTGTTTGAAAAAACTAATTAACAAGGTGGCCAAGCCACAAGTGAGGACAACGTGTAATCAACAGGATTAGAAATTCCCATTATACACAAAAACACACAACTTACTATAAATACACCAGACCTTTAGAAAACTCTGCTTCAAGTTTATAATTACATGTTAGTGGTTTTATATTTTCAAACAAGAAAATACGAGACATAAAAATTAGAAATGCATGTGAAGACATTTTAAGTCGTTTTGCTGTTGTAGACTTGTAAATGTAATTAAAGTATTTTAGTGTATATTGCTGTTTTTGTTTACAAATAAATAAGCTGAGCAGTTCAGTGACTGAGGTAAATATATGTGGCATTCAAGTCCCATAGTTTTTGTAATAGTATTTTATTTACACAGTATTTGCTGGATGTACATAATGCATTGCTGATTCTAGGTATAAATACAAAACAGAGTAGTCAAACGTCATATTTAATGGCTGCACCTAGTTTTAATGAACTCTTTATAGAGGTTTCTCAAACACATTAAAGTTTGATCAGATTTTAATAAACAAGTAGATGACGTTACTATTACAAAACTTTGCCATGTGATGAGTATTTAGTTACTAACCTCGTCTGAAGAGTAATTTAACCCAGCCCTTCCATACAGGATTAGTATTGACTCGGGTTTGAAAGTCTGACATGAGAAACAAAGACTTGTTATGATTATGGTGGACCCTCAGCTCCGCGTATGAATGGCTAGCAACAAGTGGACTACGAGAAAGGAGGAAAAACGCTCCATGTTTTTAAAGTTACATTACAAAAACGTAAGAGAATCAGCGTTTACTAACATTAAGGCGTTTCGTTGTGTTGTACCGTCTTGTTCAAATTAATAAACAAAACATATAGACTTAGGTTGAATTTTGTGATCGATGATGAGACGAACACACAGCGTGCCAGTCGATAACAAACAAAGCTTTTGCTTTAGTTGCTGTAGCTGTAGGCTGGATACCATTACGAAAAAGTCTGAAAGTCCACATAAAACCCCGTAGCTTAGCTTTGAGCTATGTATACGGTTAAAGTGACTTTAACCTGGCAAAAACGACAAGCAAAGTATCTCCGCCAAAGAGCTGCTACAGGTTAGCATCCATGCTAACGGCTGGAGTTTTAACAAAGTTACCTGTGTAGTTCAGGAGCACCTCTACAGTCGGACAAAAGCGGCGGTGGTTGTCCAAAAACGCGAACAAGCGAAGTTAAAAACATTCCTTTTTGGTTGGTGTGATCATGGTTTCCTTAAATTTACGTACAAACGACTCCCCCGTGATTATTCCAAATGGACTCAGTCAGCCGAGGCGCATGGTGCATTTTTTTTCTCTCTCTTCCAGCTTTCCCGAGTCTCAAGGGAGTCCACCTTCGGTCAATAGGACACTCTCGACCAATCAGAAGCCGCGTTGCATTTAAGCGAACCAATCAGACGTAAGGTGACAAAAATTCACAGCCGCTCTTCTGAAAGTTTGTTTTTAACCGTTCCTCAGCAAAGCAGTGGAGTGGGCGCATTAGACAATAATAATCCCTGAAAGGATTAAGTTATCACGCACACTCTGAAAAGTCTACACTGTAGTTGTGTCTTTTAACCGCAAACCACTGGGGTTTGTACACACAAGGGTGAAGGAGAAGTCACATGTTGTGGTTCAGAATGAGGTCGAGTTCGGCAAATACATGACTGGACGTGGAACATCACACTGAATTGTATCTTGTTTTTCTCATAGTAGTGCTACTATCTCCAGTTAAAATAAAATAAAAATAAAAACTTTTTTTAATTGCATATATTTAAAAGGAGACTGCTGGCTATAATCAGGGCTCAGATTTTCAGGGCTCAGACAAATGCCTCCTTTATGCCTCTCCAACATAAGGGGCCACCTGTTCTTGGATTTAGTAGCTTTTGTTGCAGAGGTCAGACTTTCACAAGGCTGGCTTGTCCAGCCTGTTCTACTTTCAGTTTGAAAATAAGCTCTGAAAAGAAAAAAAAACTGTCAGGAAACTGAACATTTCTTTTAACTATCAACACAACTTAAATTTTAGTTGTCAATACATTGTCTTCTAAATCAATCCAATAAAATATTTTTGCATCCCCTTTGTGTGAAACTGTACTTCTAACAGTGTTAGTGCTTTTATTGCTTCAATTGTACAATCAAATTTCTCCACCAGCTAAAATCAAATGGTGGGCCGTGGCCCAGATCCAAATACAGTAATGTACATCTTATTTGGTTATATTTCAGTAAAAAAAAGTTAGATATTTACTTAGACACATTTTTCTGCATTTGCAGTATCATTTTTAGATGGCACAGCTTTTCTGTAGTGCAGTTTATTTAAGGCAGCAAAGACTTTCCTGCATTTGTCATATTTTAGACATCTTATTCTGCATTTACGGTCATTTGTTTAGCACAGTTTTACTAGCATTTATGGGGAATTCCCACTTCTGACTGGTTTCTGTTTGTGGCAGTGTTGCCAGATAAACAATTTTATTTATACTGTAATTTAAGGGTTCATGTAATATACTATAAATAGTTTTTCCAAATCACAAATATAGAGAAGTTTTAGCATTTCCGTTCACACAAAAAATGTTTGGCAGATAAAATAAATCACATCCTTAATTAGCAGATACAATGGTTTGGGTCAAAATGCCATCATTTCCTGACAATCCTGCTCTGCAGAAAGCTGCCAGCCCACTGAGAGGTACTGGACTTAAATGACAATATGGTGGGTGGAGGAAACTAGCAGGACTTTCCACTGAAAGATAATTTAAATATTAACTCTGGACCAATGCTAGAGGGAAAACTGTAATCCCTAAAAGACCTTTAAAACAAAGACAACCTCATTTTCATTGTGTCGGGTATAAGCACTCAACACAGCAGCTAAACACGCTCTTATTAATTCACCTGCAGGTGACCGTTTTTTTTATTTTTTTTTATCAAATAGTTGTTACACGTTGTGGCTTTAGTAAAAAATAAAAACTGCAATCAAATTAATGCAAGCATGTAAAGATTGTGTAGAAAGTATTTTTAGCTCCCTTCAAAATAAAACTAGCGAATGTTAAACAAAAATAAAGGTCTTTCTGTTCTGTGAGGGTCACCAAAATCACAAGGGTCATTCAGATTTTTGTGGCACATATATAAAAAAACCCCACTAAATTCTTCAAAAATATTTTATTAAATCTAAAACTGTAAAAACATTTTTTTTTTAAGAAACAAGCATCCCATATCAAAAACGGAGAAGAGGTAGTCAATCCATATGACATTGAGAACACTATCATTTTCCCCTAAACCTAAGATGTGACAGAAGAGTTCCCAAACAAACTTAAAAATAACAGAAAATGTAACAGTAACATTATTTTATCCTATAGAAATCCCACTCCTATGTTTCAGATTTGACAACTAACCCAGTAAATAAACCATGATTATCAAGCTCCTAATACTGACTAAAAAACAGCACAACAGAGAAGGTAATAACAGAGAAGGTCTTAGTAACAGAGTCACATTTACAAAATGAACACTGTGGTGGTAAACAAGCGAGTCAGTTGTCTTATCTTGAAAATTTTCCCATTTTGCTGACATTATCAGATAAATGTGGTATGTTCAATTGCCAAACAAACATGCTTGAAAGAAGAAACCTTACAAGTATGTTTGAGATAAGATGTTATCAGAGCAAAGATGTGGGAATAGCATCTCCAGGGAAATGTCTGGGCTTGCAGTAAGTCATGTCATGCATGACGGTCCCTTTTGTTCCTTTAAACTTTATATTTCTTCTTCCCGCTGTCGTTAATCACGCATATGTGCTGAAAGGCAAAAAAAAGACCCAGTCAAAAGATCTTCTAAACAAAGTCATCGTTGCTCTAAATCAGGGGTGTCAAATTCACTTACAAAAGGGGGCCAAAATTAAAAACTTGGCTCAAACTAATAGCCAATTTCAAAAACTACCTTAATTCAAGTCAGATACCCGACATCTTTTCTTGGCCACATGTCAACAAGAGTTTGAGTTTGATTGGCCTCGTTTGACGTTCTCTGTTGCACTTTCCACATCATAATCAAAGATTACTAAAATAATTCAAGTGATAAAAGTATTTTATGTTTAACATAGCATCTTGGGGGCCAGAGAAAATGTCAACTAGAGGCACATTTGGTCCCTAGACTTTGAGTTTGACACATGTGCTCTAAATGGAGTAGATGCTGACTTACATTAAGGTCTCTAAAATACTCGTTGTAGTCCAAGGCGTATCCGACCACAAAACGGTTGGGTATCTCAAAGCCGACATCTGTAAAAGATAAATATAACCTGTAAATGTTTTCCATTGTTCAACCACTCACTCAAACCCATGTTCTAAACCAGGGGCGCCCAATACGCAGATCACAATCTACAGGTCGATCGCAAAGGTATTATGGGTAGATCACATGGCATTAAAAAAAAAAATAGACGTTAGTCTATCATCCATCCTTACTATGAAATTTGTCACTTGACTGACAGACAGGACAGCCAGCTGAGGCCCCGTTTACACGACGTGAAACGTTTGGCCGTTCATTTTCAGACAACAGCCCTCATTCTCCCAGAGACCGAAGGTTTCTGAATCCAGGTCTCAAAGTGGAGATTTTCGGGGGAAACCCCTGACGGAGTTGTGAAGTGCTCCGCAAGTGTGAAGTCGCACATGTGCGCGACAGGTGGCTGCAGTCCAAAGTGTTTCTGCACTAACAACAGTTATAATAAATGGCAGAAAACAGAGTGTTTTGGTGCTACTCCCCCTTTTTCATCATCTAGGAGTGAAACTAATAAAATCCAGGGTCCAAAGATATGTTAGTGTATTCACCTGTTCAGGTGTAACTGTGATCATGCAGACCCTGCATGCACAATGAATACAGCTGAGCCCAGCATCAGGGTTGCCAGATAAAATTGAAAATGTCTTATTTACCTCCTCCTTTTCTGTGCACATGTTCAACAAACACAACACACACTTCATCTTAGAATATCTTTACTCATCATTTATGACAGTTTAGGTCAAAATACTATCATTTTAAAGCGACAGTACATAATTTTTTATCTGGCAACCCGCCTGACATGGAAACTACAGCGTTTTTGTGTAAACCCAGTCATTTTTTGTTTATTACCCCCAATAAACATTGGAAAAAACACTAATGTTTCCAGAGGTAGTTCTTGTGTAACCAGGGCCTTATAGTAGGTAGATCACTTTGACTTGGTCATTTTAAAAGGAGCTCGCATGCTGAAAAAGTGTGAGCGCCCCTGATCTAAACCGATTCCTAAATGTGGTTAGTCATATACTTACAGTCAGGGACACAAGTTGATCTATTATTTACTCTCTTCACCAGTAATCTGGGAACAAAAACATTTTTATTAGCAGCATCAGTTTCCTAATCATCTGTTACAACAACAACAGGCAGCATTGTTTGAGAAAATCTGCATCACCTGTTCAAGTCTTCAGTTTTGATTTATGTTTTAGTCTAGACGGTGCAAAGTGAATGACTAACGAGGCACGCCAACAGGGCTGGGTGTAGTTTGATAGTTTGACTTCCTTACCCCGCAACTTTGATCATTTTGGGTCTGAAGGCTTCAACATGCTTCAGGAGAGTTTTCATTGTCTTTCCTGTGCCCACAATGCCCTGGGGTGTGTGGTGGGGGGGGTGGGGGGGGGGGGGGTGTGTAACAGAAAAACTGGGATTAGTATGCTGATGAAAGATAAAGTGAAAATACAGATTAAAAAAAAGTTTCACATCATAATGAAAAACAAGTAAAAAAGCAGAAGATCCCTCACTGTCACACAGCACTTATATTACGCAACAGGTAATGATAATTTCTTAAATGACTTCCCAGAAAGCATGTGATAATTTACACAAAACCTCTTGCACTATTGCAAATAGAAAATAAAAATTAAATAAAAATAAAAAGGAGCCACCTACTGGTGTTTGATTAATTAATTATATTCAATGTTTTACATAATTAAGTCTACCGGTATACCATCTAGGTGTGTCTTAATCAGTGTTACACAAAAATACTTTTAAAGACAATCAAAACAGTCAATTCACTTTTCTGAGCCAAGCGTTCAGATTTACAGATTCTTCTGCAGATAAAGGACATCCATCATCCAACTACAGACAAATTATTATCTAAATCAATTTTTAAATTATAAGTACATCAAAATATTTATAAAGTCAAGAGTTGGATGCACAGTTTGCAACAAGGCCTCTCATTCAAACCATAAGATTTTACACTATATATATATATATATATATAT
>NC_056506.1:31469851-31497288 GCF_014905685.2 Nematolebias whitei
CTCCCCACCATCACAGACATCTACACCTCCAGATGCAGGAAGAGGGCCACCTGCATCATGAAGGACCCCACCCACCCAGCACACACACTTTTTGCCCCACTCCCCTCAGGAAGGAGGTTAAGGAGCATTAAGTGTAGAACCACTAGACTGAGGAACAGCTTCTACCCTGAGGCTGTTAGACTCATGAATCTCTAACTAGAATAATCACTGTGAAAAACCATATCATGTTGCTGCTGATCTGTTTCATGTTGCTGCTGATCTGTTTCATGTTGCTGCTGATCTGTTTCATGTTGCTGCTGATCTGTTTTAATGTTGATGTGTTCATGCGTGCACATCTGCTCACAGACTCATGTTCATGTTTGTGCTGATGTTCAATGTTTTTATGTTATGGGTGCTTAGTGTATATTTAGTTGATGTTTTTCTTAGTTCATATCTTAGATGTTATTACTGTTTTTCTTATACATTTTATTGTGGGATGTAACTGGGACCCTGTGTACATAATTTCGCTCCACCACATGTACCACATGAGGTGCGAATGACAATAAAGAAACTCTGACTCTGACTCTAATTATATTTCAAACATTCCTCTCTTGTGTGATTCAAGAGAAAGTTTCTTAAACTCATGACATCTTCTTATGGATAAATTATTTTATTTATAACAAAATGTTCGTACTTAAAAACTGCAAAAACAGAGTAAAAATACTTGTATTTTGTTGTTTTAAATCATTTTACAGAGGATCTCCCCCCTAATAGATGCACAAAGTCCAAACCAAAGACAAAGCCAACTTTTATCTTCCTAATCTAACAATCAGAGCCACGTCTTCTTGCGCAACCAACCAACCTGTCCATAATGACTCCATGCGGGATGATGACGCAGTCCAGGTCTCCAGAGTAATGGGTCGGGTAGCTGAAGAGGTCCAAGCTGTAACCTGGCCAGTCGTCGTTGATCTGGGGAGGAGAGAATCAAACATGAAGCTGCAGAAACTCAAGTTAAAGTGTCTGCAGCGCGACCACGACAACAGCGCGTAAAGTTAGGTCCGACTGCGCACCGTGCGCATCCAACTGCGCACTTCTTGTCCAGATCCATGCATTAAATTACCACAATCCCCTCGTTTCTTCTTCTTCCGGCCTGAACGCCAACCTCTGCCATGTTGCTTCCCCCCGCCAACAGAGAAAAGAAAGGCTCAGTCAGTGTGAGCAAAAGTTTTGGTGCACGCCTGCAGAGGGCTTTGACACGGTGATGGAAGAGGAGGGGCGTCTGGGTGCAGGAATCTGGACTGCGCTGCGGCCGCAAGGGGCGCTGCAACCCCACATTTAGAGCTCACAATCCCCCCAAAAAAGAGTGTTGCTTCTCCTTCTTTTTGCAGCCCCCCCCCCACCTCTAACCTTTTAGGGGTCAGCGGGGGCAGAAGGCGGACTTTGCAGGCCTCACTGGTGTGAGATGTAGAGGACAAGCAATAAGTGAGGCTATGAAGGTAAAGTGAAATATCCTTCAAGACATATTGCTTGAAAATAATCTCTTTGTGAAATTTTTTTTTTTTTTTATAATTTATTATAATTAATTTTATTATTATTATTAATCATCTATTTTGTCCCTAAATGTCTCTGGGCAAGAAACTGACCTTCCACTGCTCCTGATGTGCTTTTTGCTGTGTGAGTAAGGTTTTAAAAAGTTCCATATGTAAATATTTATCGTTATAAACACTGAATGGGTGTGTTGGTGAATGAGATACACTGTGCAGGGATTATGCAGATCCTGGTTGAGGATTAAAAAAAATTGTATAAGCTCAAAGTTCGTTATTGCCATTCGCATCACATGTGGTACATGAGGTGGAATGAAATTGTGTACACAGGGTCCCAGTTACATCCAACAGTAGCAAAAATATAAAGTGTAAAAAGAAGTGGTAATTATAGAAATTATAGAAACAGTTAATATATATATATATATATATATATATATATATATATATATATATATATTAATAAAATATAGAATCAGTAATTAATAGGTTAATTAGGTCTCTCTTGAAAATGAGTTCTTGTGGCTCAATGAGACTACCTGTATAAATAAAGGGTAAATGAAAAATAAAAAAAAACAGTAATATAAGTATGGAACAGTCACCCTTTTTTGGAAGTCGCTTTGCTTTTATTACAACGTATGAATTATGATCAACTTTTTCCATTTAAGGCAGTTCTGAAAAAATATGGGATGTGTCAAATGTAAATAAAAACAGATTATAATGGTTTTCAAATCTTATAAACCCAAACATCAAAAGTTCAAAATGAGACTTTGTACCGTTTTTAGGACCAAAAATGTTAATATTTGAATGTGATGGCAGCCACACATCTCCAGACAGTTGTTTTAGGGTCATGTTCCCACTGTGAGGCATCCCTTCTTTTTACAACAGCCTGTAAACATCTAGGAGCTGAGCAGAGCAGCTGCTGGAGGTTTAGAGGACAATGTTGTCCCACTCGAGTCTGGTGAAGGATTCCAGCTGTTCAGCAGTCCTGGGGCTGGATTTGTATTGTTTTTTGTTTCCTGATGTGTCAAATATTTTCAATGCAGTATGAGGTTTAGCATTGACTTACTAAAATATTCAACCTTTATTTAAACAGATAAATAAATAATAAAATATGCTAGAACCTCCTAGAAAGAGATGTCTGGATGAGAGCATGACATGTTCTAAAACCTGTATGTATTTTCTGCATTGTTGGTGCTTGTCAAAATGTGTAATCTGCCTATGCCAGAGACACTAATGCACCCCCATACCATCAGAGAGGCATGGTTTTGGTTAAAGCTCTCATAACAGGCTGTATGGACCCCTCCACCTTAGTATGTAGGATGTGGTGTTCATGGTTTCCAAAAGGAATTTTACATTTTGGTTTGTCTGACCAAGGAAGAGTTTCCCACTTTGTCTCAGTCCGTTTTAAATAAACTGTCCAGAGAAGATGGAGACGTTTCGGATGTCAGGTTGAACTGTGTTTACAGACAAATGTGGAAATGTTCCTGAGTCCATGCTGGGATGTCCTCAACAGAATCAGACCTGTTTTGATGCAGTGGCCCCCGAGGGCCTGAAGATCACAGACATCCAATTAGTGATGGTATAATGGAAACAGTTTTTGGTTCGTACCTAAACACTGCAAATGTTCTGAAATACTCTTCGGTTATCTGCTAAGAGTGCAGCGTGTCACGTGAAACAGTGGATTAAAATTCAGTGTCAAAAACACATATTATTATCTTGTTCATGAATAAAATAAAATAATAATACAATTACAAAAAAAGTATGTGTCTACTTTATATGTGACTGATTATTTCTGTGTACTCGCCTTTCACCTCCCCACGTAAAAAATATTTTTAAACTCATAAACTGCAGTGTATTTTCAAAGTCTCACCTCATTTACCGGAGTGTCCGGTACTAAATGTGTCTTTGGATTTTGGAATAGTATTAACGTGGAGAGGGGTAAAATTTTGTTCAACTGATTGTTTTTCCTGAATACAAAAAATACTCAAATGTACAGAAACGCCTCCTACAAATACAGACTAATTTAAATATAACATACTTCCAATTAAATACTAACAACCAGCACAAATGTTACAAAAGACAAAAAGCCAATGTTCACTTTTTATTGAGTGCAATATTTTAAAATAACACAAATAATGAGTGAAAAAATAATCACTAAACTGGGCTTTTTGTCCCAATGTCCTTCATTAACAAGTGCATCTTATTTATCTATCTTTTTTCATTTGTTTTATATTTTAACGTTTACAGTAAAGTTGATTGCTTTATTTAGTTTATTTATTTTATTTATGTAATGGGAAATAGAAAAGAATGTCCTTGGTCATTATGTTTTGCTGTGTTTGTGACAAACTTATTGAATCTTGAACTGGTTTGGTCACCAGATGTCACTGTGATACGTTCACAACATTCCACACATCCAATCCTTTTCTGGAACATCCATCCATATGTTATTTTTACCTGCTTCTTCATTTTCGGGTTGCGGGTGTCACTGGTGCCCATGTCCAGCAGTCACTGGGCAAGAGGACAGGTCACAATTTCAAAAACAACTGTTCCAAATTATTTTATCGCCCAAACGGGCCATTTTGACCATCAATAGTCTTGTCCTTTGAGTTTGAGATTTCTCCAGATTCTGGAAACTGTTTGATAATTGCTGATTATTAGCTAATTAACATCTTCTGAGTGTTCTGTTGAGAATCATTATTCTGAGATAGTGCCACTATTCCTAGACTGTTTACAGACTAGTGAACTTCTGCCCATCTTTACGAGATTCAGCCTCAATGCTCTTTTCATTCCTCTAACCTGTTGACAGTTCATCTAATTAGTTGTAAAATGCTTCTCCAGCTGTTTCTTATCAGCTCCATCTACTTTTAAAGCCTTTTGTTGCCCCTCTTCCCACATTTTAGACATCTGCTGCTACCATCAAATTCAAAACTACCCTTTTTTTTTTTTTTTTTGCTAAAGTACAATACAATTTCCTAGTTTCAACATTTTATATGGTCGCCATCATCTATTGTGAATAAAACATGGTTACATCAGATTTCCAAATTATTGCATTCAGTTTGTATTTACATTTTGCAGCAGTGGGAACTGGAGTTGTACAATAATGTCTCTGTTTTATGTAAAGAGACACGTCTGCTTTGTTTCAGAGCGATTCTAGTTTCTAATCTAAACATACATCCACATTATTTCCACTATTACACTTGCAAAAAAGAAGTTTTATCTTACAAAAACATGACAAATGTGAAAATTATAGTTCAGTAATATAAAAAAGATGTGGTACCCTATTGTTTTTTCTGCACAGTGTTATGTGTGACAGTGTGTGAATGAGTGTATTTTGGAGGAAACACCCTCAGACCCGTGTGGCAGCATGTCCAGCAGCAGCAGGGTCTGAGCTGCTGTGTCACCACACATTAGAGCGGTCTGCTGGCCGCCGCAGCAAAGGGGAGCGACAAGGTGTCTGGGCCGCCCACCCTTACACCTCTACTGCAATTTAAAGAGTGCAATGACAGCCAGAGAGGCAAATGTCAACAGCAACATTAGATTTCAATCAGCCCGCACCGCCTCAAAGGAACCGAGAGGTGTTAAAAACGATGCTGTGTGACAAAACCGCCGAAGAATACGGTCAAAAACCCCTTCGCTGTCCGTGCAGGTTTTTGTTTGGGAGGCTGAGCTGCAGGCTTCATGCTGGAATAATCAGGCTCATCTGCAGCAGTGTGAGGCTGCACAGGCCAGGAGATAGTTCTGGGTGAAGTCTTGTCACATTGTTTTTGATGCCCTCTCTGCTGGCCGGCTCCTCCGGTGCCCTCGGGGTGCAGGGAGCAGTCTGGCTTTGGCATTTCACACTCGCTCAGCAGTCAAGGCCTGTGACCGTCTGCAGACTTTACCGCCAACTGCTCCCTTACACCCTAGACCCTGTTGTTTGGCCAATTAGGAATATTCAGTCTCCATGAAAATAATTCTGACAGACACACAACTGTCCAGCCAGATAATGTCAGCGCTGCCGTTTGCTGTATCTGAACAGATGATATTGTCCTTCTCTCTTATCTAGCTCCTAGTTTGAAAGCTTTATCAGCAGCAACAGCAAAGAGAAAATATCCTGTAGAGAATTTGCATTTCTGTGCAAATGCATGTTTGAATGCTTATTGCAGAAAGACTTGCTGAAAAACAGCTGAAATGAGCTAAAAAAAACATGCTGAAAAGTAGCTGAAATGGAAGAACAAGTCTAAATCAGCAGAAGAACGCAGAAAGAACTCATATTTGCTGAATTAGGTTTAGAAGTTAGCACAAAAAAGAGGAAATTAGTTAAAAAAAATAGCTGAAAGGTAGCTGAAAATGCAAAACGAAGCTTAAACTACTAGAAGAAGTGGAAAGAGCTGAAATGAGCTAAAAAATGTGTAATTAGCTGAAAAAGCTAAAATTTGCATAAAACAGCTAAATAGTAGCTGCAAGATCAGAAAAAGCTGAAAATGGCAGAAAAAAGTTGAAAAGAGCATAACAAGCTGAAATTAGCATATAAATTAATTAGGCTGAAAGTAGCAGAAATTACTACAAAAACTTGAATTTATCTGAAAACAGATCAAATTAGCTAAAAGGTTAGCTGAATGGTTAGAAAAAAACTTAAATTAGCAGAAGAAAGCAGAAAGAACACGTTTGCCTAATTAGGCTAAAAGAAGCAGAAATGAGCACAAAAAAATATGTGAAAAAAGCTGAAATGAGCATAAACAACACTTGAAAAGTAGCTAAAGAGCAGAAAGAAGCTGAAATTCCAAGAAGGAAGTGGAGAGAGCACAATTTTGCTGAATTAGGCTGAAAAAGTAGAAATAAGTACATAAAATGTGGAATAAGTTGAAAATGCTCAAATGAGTATAAAAAAAAGCTAAATAGCTGAACTAGCAGAAAAAGCTGAAACTTGCAGAACTAATTTGCAAGGAGCATAACAAGCTGAAAATGGAAAAACAGTTAAAAGAAGGACAACAATGTTGTAGTTAGCAGAAATACTGGGTAATCTGAAAGGAGCACAAAACAGCTGGAGAAACAGCAGGAATTGGAAAAAGTTTTGCACAAGGAAGCTGAAAGAAGCTGAACCAGAACAAAATGTGAAAGGAGTAGTAAAATGTTGTAAACACATCTAAAGATTTGGAGGATGTAAAATGAGCTCAATTCACTTTTCTATGAGGAAAAAAAAGGGGGCTGAAAATGCTAAATATTTCAAAAAGCTAAAGCTGCACCAATATCAAAAGTCAGAGCAGGATTGTCCTGAAAGAGCTGAACATTTTTATTTATGAATTGTTGTAATAGCTTGAAAACTGCGAGACAAGAACGTGCCGAAAATGTCCAGAAGAAAAATGGATCACAATAGTGTGAATGCTTCATAAACATTCACACAATAAATTCACTAGTGCTTGCATTTATTCTTTCTCTTTACACTTTTAAAATGTGTAACTAATTGTTATTCATCTGTGGCACAAAGCTTTAATTTTCCTTCACTTGCTATATTTGAAGAAAAAAAAAGTCCGTGGCACATGTCAGCCGTAAGACAAACTGTGTGATTTGGATTTTCTTGAATAATATAAAGTCCTAAGCTTGCTTTACTGTTGCAGCCATTTTGAACAGAGTTGACTCTAAATGTTGAACAATTAAAACTAATTATTGTTTCCTGAAAGTTTCATTAAAATTTGTCCGGCAGTTCCTGAGATATTTTGCTAACAGACACAAACACAGACACAGGTACATTATCTTACAATTGGCGGTGTGCGAAGAAGAAAACAAATCCAGAATTCTTAAAAAGATAAGAACATTTTTAAACCAATGACAATTTTCTAGATGTGTTGGTATTTTCTGCCACTTTTCCCAGTTTATGTTTATATGCAGCGTTTGCAGAAATCCAAGTTGCAGAGGCAGACTTTGGTTCTTTCCAAAGATTTTCGGTGAGATTTGTTTCTGGATTCGTTGCTGCTCTCTTTCGAAATCGTTCCTATTTTTCATTTCGTCAATCCCTCTGTGCTGAAGGACGTGTAAACGCCTGGAACAACTTCACATCAAAAGTAGCTTATTGACACCTGGCAACACATTTCTCTCCATAATGACTTATCAATCCCATAATTCATCACTTCTGTGAGGCGTTTAAAGCCTTCAGCTTCAGAGGCGGTAAACCTGCCTCCTCACGCTGTATGCCAACATGAATCCTGGCTGGTCTCAGAACAGATAAACACGAGTGGGTGTTCCTGCCTCCTTGCATATGTTCAGAATGACCACTTGTGATTAAACTTATTTGCAAAAACACACGCAGCCGTTCAGCTGGAGCAGGAATAAATCTCCAAACAATTTTTGTTTCTGTGTATTTGCTGCAAAATGAAGAGTCCAGCTACCTTTAAAATTAAAGCTCTGTACAGTAAATGTATCTGTTGGGACTTCTATTGATTCTAAAGCTCATATTAGGAAATTAGTAACAAAAACACCAATAATAAAGTTGAAATATAACTGTGCTGTAGTACATATCAGTTTAATGTGTTGAAAACCCTTTGCAACAAGGCAAGTCAAGCACAACAGGTGCACATAAAAACACATGTCGGAAATAAAATCCATGAGTCCGATCACGACGCGAGAGAAACAAAAACAAGAAAAAAACAAGAATTCGGCATGCCGTTAAAACCAAATACAAAAACAAGTCAGCCACACAACCTAAAATAATAACTATAAACAAGGTTGGGCACATTCTTTGAGAGTCCCATCTTGAATGCTTTGTTCATAAATGATGGACAGAACCTGAAGTGTTCGACTCCATATTTGCTTTTGGTGTCAAATTTATAGAGTTTCTGAAGCCACATTATGTCTCCATGTGGATGTGCTCTCTAGAGAACAACAAATAAAGTCAAGCATATTGGAATTTTATTGTTTTTAAGCAAACCGTCCATCAGCTGAGCAGCAGTTTGGGTTTTATTCCTCTTGTGATGAAGATCAGTGGCTGTATGCTCATAGCCTCTTATGCTAGGGACAGTTTTTATTTAAAGGTACTCATTGCAATCTTATGCAGACCGGTAAAAAAAAAAAATCATAAAGAAACAAATGCGCACCCTTTTTTCTCATATCAATTGATGTCTTTGAATTAACAATAACACTAACAACTGCCTGCCGATAGTCTGTTATACAGCAATGTAGAGCAATGACCCAAACAAGCAAAGACCTTGCATAACATTTGACCTTGATTTGTGACCTTGACTATAGCGTTGACGTGTTGAAAAGATTACGTAACACACTGTAGTGGTACAAAGGAGTAAGTTTCATTAAACTATCTTCAGCAGATAAGAAGTTATGCTCTGGACAAGCAAAGACCTTGTTAAAACGTTGACCTTGATTTGTGGCCTTGACATTTGAGCTGGGGTGATGAAACATACATGCAACACTCTGTCTAGTGATGATGCATAAGTATATGAAGCTTTATTACAGTATCTTGAGCGGATCAGAAGTTACAGCCCGGACAAAAGTCCCGCCTTCGACAGGCGTATAAAAAAATCGTAACGTTTATTTAAACGTTTAATTTTCTACAGAAACAGCCGAAGACACTAAAAAACAGGTTAACGGTGGTGATGTTTTCAGAGCAGCCATTTGAGATTGTAAAGATAATAAAGTTTGATGTATTGATACATATTTACACTCAGATCTGTTGAGTAAAGTATGCAGATTTTAAAACTATTTAAATTAAAATAGACTTGAAAACAGCGTTTACTTCACCTGTTTTAATTTACCTACACAGACTATGTCCAGCCTAATGTGAAAATGTATCTCACGCAAGTCGATGACATGACTCCAGCTCTTAACAGTTTTCTGCTTTCTCGAGTGTTTTGTTTACACTGAGTGCGTACCACATTTCAAATTAGTGCATCAATATATCAGGAAAAATACAAGAGTAAACTCTTTCAAACTGCTCCATATGATACAGTCCAGAATAAGTTTTGATTTATAGTTTGCAATGAGTACCTTTAATTTAACTTTACAGTTTAAAAAACTCGTACAATTATTCTTGCAGAACTTTTCTGTGAGCTTTAATTCCTTTCTGTGGCAACAATCTGCAAATAAAAAGCTGATTCAAACAAACAGATAAAGGAAAAAGTAGCAATTATTTTAGGATACAAAAAAAAAACAAAAAAACTCTTCAGTTATTTGGCAATTGACATTTTGTTGTGAAATAAATGGAAATAAAAAATATCCTGAATGTTTTTTCTCCGTTCCAGCAAAGACAAACAGAACACGTAATTTACAGTTTTGTCAATAAATCAGGCGTCTATGTTTAAAATACGCTCCAACAATGTGTGAAACCACTTACATCTCACTTCTTAATGAATGATGTCAAGCTTGTCTGCTTTGATGACAAGTATTTATTTATTGTTTTACAGATAACATACTTCACAGGGTTACCTTCGAGGTAAAATCTCCTGACAGAACTCAGTTTTGACTTGTCGGAGACAGAAGGGGAGGATGAACATACTTTAATTGAGCACACATCATAAACAACTGAGCAATATTTCATCTAAAATGGCGTACCATAGAGTAGGTGAGAGACAACGAAATGTAAGAAGATGTGCCTCCTGCTTGCAAAGGCAAAAAATTTAATTTTTTTTAAACGTTTTTTTTACAAAAAAAACAAAGAATGGTCACTGACATTTTCTTCTACTCGTTATGGTGGCTGAGAGGTAGAATGAAGTTGAACCGATGATTTAGTCGATCTACTTTGTCTCATTTCATCCGATCGAGTGAAAACATTATGAGTGAATAAGTAAACCCCAGCCCTCTGATTATAATGTGAAATCTGTACAAACTCTCGGTCGACGTCTTTTTTTTTTTAAAAGTTTTATTGTGAAACTTCTCGTTTTTGTATCTCAAAAGTCCAAGCGGAGAAACTTTCTGTCGTTTTTAGGATCTCGAAGGAACTCGCCAAACGGTGGAAAAGTGAATTCCTTTGTTTAATACTGTGGGGAACAACACCAGTCCTTGCTTTTTTTCCTTTCTTTTTCTTTTTTGTGTGGATGAAGTGTGGAGATGGGTATATTCAGTTGGAAGTATCTGAATGAACGCTTCCAGGTCCTTCTGTGGGCGATGTCACTGACGAAGGAGTCGGAGCGTCTTGCCAGCCACCGTTTGTCTGTGAATATACAACAAGAACAAAACTTAGTGGAAACATGAACAATAAAAAAACAACAACAAAAAAACCCAGACTGGATTATTGTCATCACTGTGCGAGAAATTTACAGAAGGGTTGTAACTTGAACAAAAACTTGCAGCTCATTTGACTTTGAGCAATTCAGGAGACTGGCTTCTACTCAACGGACACATTTCAGATAAAAGGTGACACAAGGTGTATTATTTAAGAAATAAAGAAAAAAACACATTAAGTAATTAACAATAAATTATGAATAAAGCACCTGTGATCTGAGGTGAGAACAGGGAATAGGTGGAAGAGAATTTAAAGAGGTGGAGGTATGCACTTAAAGAAGAGGAATGAAAGTCAGCCGTAGTAAGACAGAGTACATGTGTGAGAATGAGAGGGAGAATGGTAGACTACAAGGAGCAGAGGTCACAAAAGTGCAAGACTTAGGGTCAGCTTAGGGCACGGGTGTCCAAAGTGTGGCCTGAGGGCCATTTACGGTCCTTGGAGTGATTTTGTGTGGCCCACAACTGCAGTTTAAGAATGGTATCATTTTGGTCAGCAGGCTTAAAAGGTCAATACAGACTTTCTGCAAATTAGTTGGTAATCCTTTGTTATTTAATATTAAGGTTTAACTGTGAAACGGATGAAAAACAACCTTCTCAAAATGAGCATTATTAAACTAAATACAAACCTTTGGATATAATATTTTTTATTTTACTTCATGGTACAAAGCAACAAAAACCTTTACTGATTCCTACCAGAAAGGAGACTTTTGGATAATGATTCATAAAACTTGTCTAAATATTGCAGTTGATAAAATAACTAGGAGGGAAACTGGACATTAATATAACGTGGTATCATCTGCATACGAGGTGATCAACTTTATCAAACCTTCTATGAATCTGTTGTAGAGACTTGACAACTGGATGATTTTGAGAATTTCGATCAGCCGTTTGGGTTGTCCATGGTCCAAAAGGCTGATCGACCCACTTTTTAAAGGACACTTACTCAAATTATGCTTTTGTTGCTGAGAACAGACTAAAATGAATTTTACAAACACAAGAAAACAACAAACCAAATAAATCGTATCCTTTTTAATAGAAAAAAAAAAAAAGCTTATGATGAGGCTTTTAAAGTTTTGGATCTACAACAATTTAAAACTCTTTCTCCACCAAAATTAGTAAATTTTTGTCCTTTCTACAAAATATTGTTCACGTTGAGTTAAATTCACATTTTTGTCGCCCACGAGTCCTTTCATCTTGATAGTTTTGGCCCATATGAAAATGTTTGGACACCCCTGACTTCAGGTGGCCCATCCTGGTCCTTGAGGGCCACTGTAACATGACCTGCATTATTGAACCCAGGCGCAGACTGGCAATGAATTTGAGGACAAAAGTAAGAAAAATATCAATTTACGTAATCAAAAACAAAAAGCTGACGTGGCAGTGAACGTACAAAAGCAAAGGATCATGGAGACATGGAGCAAAACCGAGCATGATGTCTATGGGAAGCACAATCCACCGACGAGGGACAAACATAAGAAGACATTATTTAAAGGGACACTGATGTGACAATATGAATAACACCTGGGGTGATTAGGATTGGGAACAGGTGAAGGTGGCAGACAGAGGAAAAATACTGAAAACGCTGATGGAGGGAAGATGAGAAATAACACAGGAAGACTGGAGAAACACAGCAACACAACACAAAAACAAATACAGAAAAACTAAACACACAGATAAGACACACTACCCTGCACATTTGTGATGTTTCTTAGTTCCAGCACTTTATTTAAATTTCTGGAAGACTAACAGGCAACAAATCAAACCTTCAGGGCCAGATGGGAGAGCACTGATGGACACAACCTTAAACAACTCATTGGTAGAGTTCTGCTGTAAATGGTAAATGGACTGTACTAGCATCTTTCTATCTAGTCGAGATACTCAACGTGCTTTACAATACAACCTATACCCTCATTTACCCATTCACACAGCACTCTACTACATCTCTACAAAGCTAATCTGAATCTGTAGAGACTAATCAGAGCTTTAGATCACATTCACACAATGATGGGACACACATCAGAAGCAATGAGGGGTTCAGTCTTGCCCAGGGACACTTCAACATGTGACTGCTGGTGGAATCGAACCCCCAACTCTCCCACTGGAGGACGACTGCTCTAACCACTCAGCCACAGCTGCCCCAGTCAGCAATCAGCATTGTGGACGAGATTCTGTTATTGGTTCCAAGAATATTTTGTGGTTTGGTTCATGATTAGTATGTCATCTTATGAAAAGGACATTTTGAAGCATGTGGATTTAAAAGGCATCGCTGCTGACAGTTCAACTGTTTTGATGACAGGACTGTGAGGTCCTTTATTCGACTCCTGTTTCGTAACTTATTAACCTTGGGTCATGAAGTCTGTGTCAGGCTGAGATGTCAGTGCCTGCTTCAATCAGCGGATGCTTCCTGGAAGCTGATTGGCTTGTGGGTCCAAAAAGTCCACCACAACACTTATTACACAATCTGTTTAAATGCTGTTCTTAATTAGTATATTATACAAATTTCTCTTGTGTTCATAAAAGCCATAGTTTCCTGTCTTGTTACAGAATAAGAGAATAAGCGTTTCTAAAAATGTACTTCTTGCGTTCATGAAATATTTCCGTTTCATCTCAGAACAGTTTTTGACATAAAAAAAAAAGCTTATTTTATCTGAAAGAACAAAGACAGACAGTAATGCTCCTATTTCTAAGTTACATATAAATCTGGAGCTCATCTTATGTAACACAAAAGACAAAATAAAAGCTACATCTTGTATTTAGCAAACTATTTTTAACCTAAAGACAGTGTTTTTTATATAAATAAATAAACTGCATAAATGTGGGAGTGTCTTCTCCATCCAAAAGTCTTAAAATTTACATTGGAGTTTAACATTTCAGCTTTCAGCACAATGGAATAAACATAAACAATTAAGGATAAACTGTAACGCAGTAGATCAAAAAGTCACTAAATTATTAAATTTAAAATACAAATTATGTTGAATTAATAAAGAATTAGCCACCCCACTAACCCTACCATAAATATGAATGAGGATTTCATGTCTTCTAAACTATTGTAATGTTTTACACAAAATCTTGTTTTAAAACTTTACCTTAAAATACTTTAGACTTAGTTTATTGGTTAGAATAAAAAGTTGTGAACTGGAAAATCAGCCTCTTCAACCTGCTTTTCTTTGACTACAGATAAACGGGTCTTAAATTTGAGTGCATAATCAGCTAAAATGCCTTAACGCAGGATAACAGCTAACTCTAACAGCCCCCACCCCACAATGCAACACGACTGGTTTCTAAGGTTTCTTACCAATAAAATCCTGACAGAAAGACTCTGGATGTTGGAGACGGTCATTAATTAACTGCAGTTTCTGGCTATAAACGCTCAGCTATGATGCTGAATGCTCGCTCCACTAATGAGGTGTCATTTTCCATATAAAAATATGATGCAACCATGTACAAAACATTAAAAACCCTTATTGGTATTCTATTTTAAGGAAGCTATAAGCCTCTTATACAACAGAGAGCAAGAATTAGCGCTGACAAAAGCCCCCCTGCTGTGTCTCCTCTTGTCTTCTGCGTCTAGGGACCGAAACAAACGCCATACAGTAGTTCTTTATTCAGGAAGGAACACTTGTAAAATCTACAAACAAAGCTGATGCGTCTGGCAGAACATCTAAACCTTTTGCCCTAGAAATTAAATGTTATGTTTATTCCATTAAATATAAACCATGTAATTTATTTTAAATCAAGTCTTGCAAGCAGCAGCCGGCTGTAAACACCCGCTGAAGCGCAAAGTGTGCCTTAATATGTAGCAGAAAATTAAAGTCAGCAGAAAAATGCACTCTTTATAATTATTTTAGTTACGTAAAATAACATTTAAAAATCTCAGGGCACTTAGAGTGGTATCATGCGACACAACTGGTTTTGAAAGGCTGCTTTTCTTGCTTATGTTTAAAAAAAAGGCTAAAAAGCAGTTTAAGCTCAGCTCCAGCTGCTTCGTGTGGACTCCTAAAATTAAAGGTAAACCCCTAACTTTAACATAAACATGAACGACTTCCTCAGGAATAAACACTCCCAGAGACAGATCACTAAAATAAAAACCGAGACTGTGCCTCCTCTCTCACTTTCCTCTCAACAGGACTGACATAATGTGAGATAAACAGAGGAGATGAAACGCAGACTACACAAAAGCTTTCATGTATCCCAGAATATACCCCTGAGATGGTTGATAAAAGAATAAATTATCACAATAAAATGTGACTCTTTAAAATGGATCTCAAATCATGATAAAAGGTCGACTAAAGACCATTTAGGACATTAATTGCAATTTTCGCGCTATTAGTGAGTGCTGGGAATGTGCTTTGGCAGCCTCTTATTTCCAAACCCTGTTATTTGGCGTAAAGACCGTCTGTCATCTCATTCAGGAGCTAAAAGAATAAAAAAAAAGAAAAAAGCATTTCCAGCCTCTAAGAGAGGCGACACCCACCAGCAATTTAAGGGGTGTAATTGCTGTTCAAGGATGAAGAAGGAGAGGTGAAGCACGAGCTCAGTCAGTAAATCTTAAAAGAGGGAAAAAAAGATCATTCGGGCTCCATAAATACGACACCTTTAGTCATGAGCTTTACTAAAATTAAAACAAAAAATGTTATCTTTTTGTAATAATTGCACCACAATAGGAGTTTTACACTATTTTAAAACACTGTATTTATTCGTTAATGCGTCTTGAGCCACTTTTCTCTGATGGAAGTGGAGTTTAACCCTTTATTAGCAAACCGTTCACTTTGTTGACATTAAATTTAAAATAAGCGACAAATATACTTTGAATTTTATTTGTCTTCGCGGCACGATCTCTTGAACTCCCAGCTGAGCGTGCTGCATGTTATTGCGTAGTGCTTTTGTGCTCTTATTTTAGCACAAAGGGGTGTTGCAGGCCGGGCTGTCAGGGCTGCTGTTCCTGTAGATGACTGATCTGGCCAATGTGCTTGGACTGTTAGCCCAAAGCCCCGCTCTTTCTGTCCCTGTGACTGTCGTATTGATTCTGCTCAGCTCCGCGCAGCCTGTCGCTATGGATCTGCATGCTAACACGCAGCCTCCAGTGCCGCCTGTCCCGCCCAGAAAGTAGACTTCGACGACTGGTTCAGGCTTGGATGGGGGAAGTTAGGGAAGCTATTTTAAGAAATGGCAAAAATTAATGTTTTGTTTTTGTGACTCAGTGTAAGAGACAATAAGTTTGTCTTCTTCTAGAAAAAGAGATTAGTATTAGGAGGGAGGTTGACACCTTGTTTGTGTCCACTTCAGGTGTCTTGCTAAGGCTAATCTCCGACGATAGGCTAGGAGCATCTCCAGCTCAGACTCAGCATCACTGGTTACTATGGAAAAGCTTAAGTAGAGAGGAATAAAGGAGGGAGGGGGCGACTGTCTGGAAAGCAGCCCAACCCAACCAAAGTCTATGAAGATACATCAGTCTCAAAAGTAATCACACAAGCGTACAAGATTTGTATGTGCACAGTAAGATCCACAAGCGGACCACAAGATTCACAAGTACATCAACAGTTTCTCAAATGCACACATTTCTAATTACACAAGTAGGAATATTCTGTGCGTACTAATTGTCAAATACACGTTCACAAATCGTCTGCTGTGGACGAATCAGGCCCTGTACACACGTAGCCTGGTGTTTGAAAAAACGAATATCCGCGCAAAAAAATATCGCCGTACATACATGTTCGGATAGAGAAAATGATCGTCTACATGAACCCGGTGATGTTCACCACAGAGCGTTGTAAAGAATATGCCCAACCCATAGGAGGCAGTGTAGTGCAAAGGTGAAACGTATATCAGCAAATCACAACCCTTCAAAGCAACCACAACTTCCTGTTAGTATTGAATCATGGCGCCTGGAGGTTCGTTTGTGTGGACAGACCGCGAGGTTGAACTACTATTAAATACCGTGTTGGAGTACAAAGTTAATAAAACTCAGGAAAATGTCGACTGGGAATCCTGTCAGAACAAGTATGTTGATATTTTAGCGCTTTTTTTAGAGCATTACCCAACGGAGTCCTCCGACGAGTTTCCCCATTCACATGCCGACATCACGCGCGGGAATTTAACAACAAAAATGAAAGCAGTCCGAGGTAAATATCGCCATGCTGTTGATACAGGACGCAGGAGTGGACACGGTCGAGTGGTTCTTCTGTACTTTGAACTGTGCGAACAAATCTGGGGTGGCTCTCCAGCTAGTACTACCATATCCTCCGGTATTGAAACAGCTGACCTGGATCATTCTCGGACCCTACCCTCACCATCCACATCTTCTTCCTCCACTACCATGGATGTAGCAGACACAGGGTCTGATAATGAAAGCAGTGTGGGTCCTACTTCAAAGGAGAGGAGAGACCTGCTTGATGTACGTATATTTTTCTGTCCATTCCTCATAAATAAAAGTACTTTTGCTGTAAATGTTCATCTGTTGGATGTACTATAATTCACGGAACAGGTTTGTTGAATTGTGTTGCTATTAAAAATACAGTTAAGGCAATATGTGTGTTAAAAATTATGCAAGAGTTGAGGTGTGTAGTGGAGGCTGGAATGTGATGTTTTTTATATTTTACTGTGTACGGGTTGCTGATTTATTTTTATTATTATTGCAAAAAAGAAATGACACCATCATGCTCTTACTCATCTCATATTATGTTAGGCCTACATATTCATTAGTTTGATGGGGTGGTGGGTACAAAATACACTTTAAGACATATAGCAAACATTGGATACGCTGTTATTACATATTGTTATGTAGAAGTGATGTGAAAAGTACAACATCAACATGATCCAGGTTTACTTTTTTATGTTTAATTGTGATGATTTTCATTTCTCTTTTGAAGGCAAAACTAAAAGGACACAGACACGACCGTCTGAGGAGAAAGCTGCCTGCTGAGACCCAGTGGCTGAATGCTCTTGAGGAAGACCAGCGTGTGAAAAAGAGACTGGTGGAAATCATTGAGACATCAGAACAAAAAGCATCCGAAAACTATTCAAAAATGTCCAATACACTGGAAAGACTTACCACATCGATTGTTGATGGGTTTTCTCTTCTGAAACAGGTCATTCATGCACCTGCACAACCACCACACTACATGCCATATGAGCCAAGAGGTCCGATGTATTCGCACACAATGGCCCACCATTCTGTCCACCAAAACTCAGCAAATTACCCATACCCAAACAACTCCACTTCTGACAGAACACGTCAAAACACAAGACCAGGAAACACTATGAACACTGAAGCTGTGTTCCACACACCTGCTGAAGCCACTGACCAATTTTCATTCAGTCAGGCCCTTTTTAGTGACCAGTAGAGTACTGTTTTATACATCGAAACAAGTCTGGTACAGTTAAGTATATACAAGTTCCACTTTTGCACAAGGTTGCACACATGTCAGGTTGTTAATCACAGTGTTATTTACTCTGACAGTGTTTTTTTTCTGTTTGCTATCTTTTTATACATACTGTGAAAAGCTTAAAATGTAGCAATTGCACAATACTTTAACTATTTACATTTTTGTTACGTGAATCTTTATAAGAGTGGTGATCTAGTCCAGTCCTTGGGAGCTACTGCTACTTAGATGTATTTCTCCAAAACACCACTATCAAATACATACTGATGATTGAAATCAGCTATTTCATACTGGTTTGTTGAAGAAAATGCAGCTGAAATGTACCTGTGGTAGCTCCCAAGTTATGGACTTGGGCATCACTGATTTAAAAGTGTACAGTAACTGTGCTGCTTTTCTCCCATGTTTAAAAAGCTTTATCTGTTGTAGATCTGTTATAATCTGATCTGTTCATAAATGAAACACAAAATAAGAACATGTTAAGTGTGTTCGTTTGAATAAATTGACAAACATTTTAAAAGCAAGTTTCTTTATGTGAATTTTTGTGAATATGACATTTATCAGTTACAAATACAGTCATGTTCATCAGAAAGTATTGGCAGCACTATTTAATACACTACAGGTCCAATTTTAAGAGAGAAAAGTAAAATCATTTCACTTAAAAGTCTGTCTAATGAGCTACAAACTATTATATAATGTATCTAAATCCTGGGTGGTAGCTTTTCATGCATTAATAGAATGAAATGCAATAACATTGCACAAAACAATTTAAAAATTCTCTAACATACATGGTGCTAACTATAACGTTTTTTTATGAAAAAACAACGCAGTCTGCTAAATAGTTCACAGGTTTTTGTGTTTATGGATCCAGACACTGAGTGAGGACTCTCCTGACCCGCTTTCCTTCTGCTGCCAAGCTGTCTCCTCTGACCACTGGCTGTGTGTCCGGTTGATTGTTCCTGTCATGTTGAATAGCTTCAGTTATTCTGTTTTCATCCACAGTGTCTTTTGATGCCTCACAAAAATTGTGCAACACAAAACATGCATATATAACAAATGGAAGATCGTTCATATTGATGTCCATGGCTCTCCTCAGGGCTCCAAATCGGGCTTTTAGTCTTCCAAATGCACATTCAATCACCATTCTAGCTCGGCACAACGAAAGTCCAAAGTACTGCTCCTGAACATTGCTTCCTCCGTTAGCATATTCTTTCATCAGGTAAGGTAGAAGTGGGTATGCAGGGTCACCCAGTATGTAAATGGGTATAGCGTCTTCGTTCTCCACAATTTGTCTTGGACAGGGGGGAATCTTCATGTTTTTCAGATTTGTGTTTATTGTGGAGTTAGCAAAAACTCTGGCATCATGCACACTCCCTGGCCATTTCACAACTACATCAATAAAGCTGTACTTGTAATCACAGGTGGCTTGTATGTTAAGAGAAAACCTCCCCTTCCTATTTAGGTACTCTGTAGAATTAGCTGATGGCTGCTTTATCTCCACATGAGTCCCATCCACAGCTCCAAGGCACTGAGGGAGACCATAAGCCTGCTCAAATCCCTCAACAAGTGCACGCACAGCAGTCTCTGTTGTTGGCATTTTTATGTAAGATGGTCCCAAGTACACAGTTATAGCCTTACACACCTCTCTAATTATGTTTGAGACTACTTGTCTTGATAAGCCAAATGCATTGGCCGTTTTACGCAGTCTTCCCTCGTCAGCCAAATAATATAGCGTGCATGCAACTTTTTTGACCACACAGACTGGAGATCGCATTACAGTACTCTTCCCTTGAATGTAAGGAAGGAGTAACTCCGAGAGCGACAGTAATGACGACCGTGACATTCTGAAGTTCTCACGCCATTCCTGTGGGAGAACAATTTCCTTCTCAAAGTTTTCCCACCAGCCAGCAGTGCGTCCAGGTCTGATCCAAAACCGGCGACGGCGACGCTGAATGGCGGTATTGTGCCTCCGTATCGGTAGGGATAGTTGCTGTAAAAGAGCTGAACGCCAAACGCTTTTTCTCCTTTGTAATTCCATCTGTTGGAGCAGTTGTGCTTGTAAAAACAAGCAAGCAAAAATTGCCTGAACCAGCGTTACAATTAGTACTTCCCTAAACGCAGTCATTTTCCCTCCGAATGAATGGGCAAACAAAAACAATTGTCGCACATGTGACGTCAGCGCCGCGCTGCACCATCTGTCGCAGACATAATGCGCATATCTCCGGTTCCGAAAGTCCACACGCAAACCCGAAAGAGGAGATTTCTCAAATCTCCACTTTGGTCGGAGTTTTTGTTATTATTCGTTTATAGTTACATCAACCGGAGTTCACGTGTGGATGAAAGGCCACACCGCATGATAAACTATTCGGTTTTCCTGATATCCGGCTACGTGTGTACAGGGCCTCAGTCAACACGAGCGCATGGATCAGCTTGCGTGTGAATGAGACTTTCTTGCCACTCCAGATCCACAAAGGTAATGCTGCGTTCAAGGCTGATGAAAAGCTGGGACATCTGAGCCTTACCAGATTTACTGAGTTATTGGGAAAATACTTATTTCTAAATAGCTCATAACCAATATATTAAAACACAGATGCAAATACACTTAAATTACGTTTTCCGGTATTTTCTTCCTCTGCTAAAAATACAGGAAAATATATTTCCGGTAGTTTTTACACAACAAGAAAATGTTAATTTTGTGGACTGTATAGTTGAAATAAACATAAAACATGATTAGATTGTTCTTCTGAATGTATGTGTTTTAATATAGGGGTTATGAGTGATTGTGCCAAGTTAGAAATGCCGTTTCCCAATAACTTAATGAATCTGGTAAAGCTCAGATGTCCCAGCTTTTCACTAGCCTTGAACGCAGCATTATCTTTGTGAATCTGGAGCGTTAAGAGTCTCAAAAGTCACATTGCACAAGCAAGCAGATCTGTGGGCTCGCATTGACTGATTCATCCACCGCAGGTGATTTGTGCACACGTGTTTGACAATTTGTACACGCAGAATATTTCTGCGTGTGCAAATTAAAATGTGTACATTTGAAAAACTGTTTAAGCGTTTGTGAAACTGTGGAACCTTTTGTAAGCTTACAAATCTTGTACACTTCTGTGTCTATTTTTAAGACTGATTTGTCTTCATAGAAGTCTGCTAAGCAGAAACCCAAATGAGCGTCCAGATTTACACAATATTACACACATCCAGAAACTTGGGAGTCAGTGCAGCAGATGACAACAAAGCAAATGATAGGAAGGAGAAGGAGATTGTTTACAGGTCTTACGTTGATGCCTTGTGGACTGTACATCTGGCTGGCTGCGAGGCTGTCACTGTATCCTCCGGTCTGGCTGATAACATGGCGAAGAGTATCCACCTGGAACAGCAGACAGACAAAAAGGCTGGTCAGACAAAAGCTCGGTGCAACAAAGACAGCAATGCACAGGGAAAGGTCACTCTGATAATAAAAGGGTATCATAAACAGGAAAAGGTTACAAACAATGAATCGGTATGTCCTGATGCATGCTCAATAATCCAGATAGATAAATCTAACAGGGTTGAGTCAGGTCCTCTGGACAGATTCTTCTTTGTTGAAACATTTTGTCTTTTATTCGAAAGACTTCTTCAGTCTGAGGAGCTGCAAACAAACTCAGTCTTATAAGCAGCACCTTCTCATAGTGGATCGACCAGCTGGCTGGTGACAGCCAAAATTAGTTGTTACATGCTAAAGGAGGACCATCAGCCTAAAGGCTCCAGTATACTCCCACGTCCTGTCAGCTGCGCGGAAACTGTGTGCACTGTCCGCAAAGGGTTGAGACTTCATACTCGAGCGTCCACCCTGAGCGGCTGCAGAGCAGTTCCACAGACAAGGGGCGTTTACCTTCGGGACAAATTGAGGTCGCTGATTGGTCATTTGCTGACACGCCTACTGGATTGATTGACGGTCGAAAAAAAAAAACGAGAGCTAGCAGCCCCAGCCACAACGGTGTTCTGTGTTTATATGTTGTTAATAAAAAGTTAAAAAACTTTTAAGAAAAAGAGAGCGCTGGACCTGCAGCCCACACATCAGACCAGCCCACCAGGAAATCTCCAGACCCTCCCGCAGCCACACTGGACCTGATGTTAATTAGCTCGTGACAAATTCCTTCATTTCTCACAATTTCAGTCATGGCGTCAACGGAGGAGGAGGAAGAGATCGCTTACCTTTTGGAAAAAAAGCAAAAGAAAAGGCCAGATCAGGGATGAAGAAGGGGAATTTAATACATTGGTGTCGCATACAAAACAGTCCGTCGCCGGGCAGTTTATTGTGCGACACCAAGTACACGTACGCGGTCGTAAAAATTGAGCTTTGCGCAGACATGCACTGCGGGCATCTGCTTCGACTCTAAGCCGGTAAGCTCGGACCTCCGTGGACTCACGTACGCGTGAGTATACTGGGGGCTTAAGGAACGATCGTTAGTGCCCTGATAGGCACTTACTATTCACAGAGGGCTGAGTGATACCAGCAATAACAGCACTGTAAGAGGGGGACAACTGGACATGGAGACCTCTGACCCTGTTTAATGATGGACAGTTTCTCTTCACAAAGATGGCTTCCTTTAGTCCTCTCTCGAACCATCGTTCCTCTCTATCAAGGATGTGAACATCTTCATCTCTGAATGAGTGAATGCTGATCTGCAGATGAGTGTAGACCACAGAGTCCTGGCCTGATGATGTTGATCTTCTGTGCTGGGCCATCCTTTGTCCAGAGGCTGTTTAGTTTCCCTGATGTAAGACTGATCACAGCCCTCCTGGCACTGAACAGCATACACAATATTACTCAGTGTCAGGGAACCAGATCTTTGTGATGAGCCAGTCTTTGGTGTAATGTATTTTGGGGTTTAAAAGCCACTGGGACATCATGTTTAGAAAATAAACAACTCAGTTTCTCTGAAACTCGTGCAACATATGGAATGACCACTGATCTGGGTTCCTCCTTTTCACCTGATGGCTGACTGGAGTCCTGTTTGGGTTTCTTCTCTGCTTTCAGGAAGGCCCAGTTAGGATATCCACATTGCTCCAGGGTCTGTCTTGTGTGGGATTTCTCCTTCTGCCTGGCTCCTAAGTTTGTGGGGACGCTGTCTTCTCTGTGGTACAGAGTCCTGATGACTCCTAACATGTGCTCCAGAGGGTGATGGGAGTCAAACTGCAAATACTGGCTTGTGTGTGTGGGTTTGAGGTACACATCAGGCCAGTGGTCACTCTTTCAGAGATGAAGATGTGCACAGATAGAGAGGAACGTTCGAGAGACGAGTAAAGGAAACCATCTTTGTGAAGAAAACCCATCCATCATTAAACAGGGGCGGGTCCTCAATGTTCAACTGTCCCTCTCTTAAAATACTGTTATTGCAAGTATCACCCAGCCCTCTGTGGGTAGCAAGCGACCATCTGGGCACTAACAATCAATTGTTCGACTGATGGTCCTCCTTTTGCATGTGAACAACTAGTTTTGGCTGTCACCAATAAACTGGCTGATCCACTGTGCTACTTATAAGACAGTTTGTTGCAGCTCCTCAGACAAGCAGTTTTTTTTTTTATAAAAAACAAAACATTTCAACAAAGAATAACCCATCCAGAGGACCTGACTCAACCTTGTTAAATGAATCAGTATGATTTGGCTGCTAATACAAGCTCACTAACGGACAAATCAAAAGGATAAAATGATAGAAAGTAAGCAAATGCTCAGTTATTTGTCGCTGTTAAACTGAAAATCTGTGGCTGAATATGACTGCATTGGTGTACACACAGAACACAGTCATAGTTCATAAACGTGCCATGCTACACGAGCCAAAACAAACACAAGCTACCACTTCTCTGGAACAGATCTATAATGGTTATGAATATTATAAAGTTTACACTAACCGAATGGGAACTAGGCAAAGCTGCTTTTTGTGTCAAGTATTACATGCTTTGTGTTTATTACATTGTATTGAAGTATCAAATTTAAAACTTGGTTCACTTGTATTAAAGCCACAATTAAAGTCTATGATATTGCTAACCAAGATTTTTGTATGTTCTTGTTAAATATGTAGTAACATCTTCTATTTTTTTTTAAGGTAAAAAAAACCCGCATCTAAATGTTGCCAAGATTATGTTATTCAGTTAAATGTAGATTGCGTCATATTAGGAGGTCTGCTATGAGTAATTAAAGTTTCTGGCTTTAATTTATAATTGTAACTCACATCTAATTTTTAAAACTATATTTAAAGGCAAACCCCAAAGACATCTTTACCTCATACAAGCCTTGTCCCTGTTGCATATTCATGAACGTCCTAAAGCTTTTGGAGAGCTGATCTGAATTGAAAAGGAGGGACGGTGAGATAAGGAAATGATGCTAAAAGCATTCAAACTAAAAAGAGAATATCACCGTGGGTGGTGATTTCTTAATCTCTGGTGAAAGTTGTAACACTGTTGCTGGCCAGAACTGTCCACTGGGGCAAGGTCAGAGTGCCACAATGCACCAGTGGCTATGTGAATTCTTGTCAGGAGTGCTGATGAGCATTGCAACGTTTCCAAAACTGTCTGCCGTCGTCTATTCAACCATAGCTTGACAATGGTATCTACATTAACAGAGAGCTTCAGGCTAGAAGTAACCCCCATTTCAGTGTGTAGGTCAAGCTATTTTGGGCACTCCAGGACTGGTCATCGGTAGAATAATGTCTCAAGACTTTTGTCAGGTTTTTTTATTTGTTTTTTTATAAAGAGGCTAAGCTTGGAGAATCGCCTACCTGGGATTGTATGTTGGCCCCAACCTGCCCCCCTTGGTACGAGTCCCCATTGAGGGACTGCACACTCATGAACAAGTCTCCGGAGTTTGACATGTTAAAAGAGCCAGCTGAACCTGAGAATATACATACAGAGGCAGAGGAGAAGATATAGAGCAGGACAAAGGTGAAAGGAAAGTGAAAAGACAAGGAGAGGGACAGAGTAAGGGGTTAAAACGATCATGCACAAGCAAAAGAGCATTAAATGGGTTAGTTTGTGTGGTTGGCAGACATCTTTCCTATGGTTCTCAAAAGGACAATAAAGATATAACATCAAATCACACTGTGCTATATAGTAATATTTCATATCGTACAGTATTGTAATATATTGATTCATATTGTACCAGATTGTAATGTATCACATATACCATTATAATGTGTCATATTGTATATGAGCTATATTTTATTGGATCACATTGTATCCGAATCTAATTTACCATATAGCGTATTGTAATGTATCATGATGTCTCATATTGTATCATAATGTATCCAAATGTATCATATATCTAAGCATAATATCTCTTATTGTAATGTCATGTATCTTATTGCATCAAATCATATTATAATGTACTGTATCATAATTTATTACATATAGTTTCAAAATATATTATATCATTATGTATAATTTTGTACTGTATTTAATATGTATAAGGTACATGTATAATTGTCATATGTCATAACGTACTATCCTCCCATTGTCATAATGTAGCATATTGTTCCGTAATGTATCATTTTGTATCATATCACAATGTATTAAATTGTACTATATCACAAAGTATCATATTGCCTTGTATCATAACAGTGTAATACTCATTTGTACTAAAAGTGCACTGTAATGGATCAAATTGTACCATACCATAAATACTGTATATTATAATGTATCATAATGTACCATATCATAATTTAATTTATAATATGGTACCGCACCATAATGTATCATAATATAATTTATCATATTGTACTGCAGGATAATGTATAATATAGTGTACTGTAATGTATCACAATATATCACTTTGTACCATTTAATAATGTACAACATTGTCTCATATTGTAATTTATCATACAGCATATGGTAATGCATCATATTGTATTGTAATGTAATGCAGCGTATTACATCATATCATAATGTACTATATATTTTATTGTAAACCTCATATTGTTTTGCAAATCGTTTTTCCTAAGTTGCACTTGCCAGACACTGTAGGTCAACATTCATTCAAAGCAATGTTAAGAAAAAAAATCCTCCAGCAACAAGAATGAGACAGATTCTCATTACTAAACTGTTTAAGTTAAACAAGGCTCATAGATTACATTACATTTAAATGTCTATGCAGCTAGTGTTTCATTAGGGAAGTCACAATTGATGTGCAGGAAGACCCAAAGAATCGTCTTCGTCCTTTAATGGACCCCAGCTCCCCCAGATGTAAAGAGACCATGGCGTAACTTGATTTCAACACCCGGTCCTAATCCAATACAGTTGCAAAGTCTCTATATGACAAAAGACTCAGCTTGCCCTCTGAGTGGCTTAATGGCATACATGAGGTCAACCGGACAAGAGGAAGGAAAAATTAACGTCCACAAGACCAAGAGGTCAATAACATCGAGAGACAGAGAGAGAGCAAGACAGAGAGAGAGAGAGAGGATAGAAGGAAGAGAAGAAGTGGAAAAAAAGCCAAAGTGAATCTTTGGGTTAGTTGAGAAGAACAGAGGCATTCTGCAAGTCCACATAAACATGACCAGAGTCCATTAAACCCTTGAGTTGGGGTACAAGTCTATACGCAATGAAATCTAATTTTTCAGTCCATGGAGCTCCTTTCAATGCACCTGAACAGTCTCAGCTCAGGGTTCGAGGCTCACCTGCTGAATTGGGAGTTGACGGGGAATTGGCCTGGCTGCCGTGAGCCGACACACTGGTGGCGTTGACCGCAGTCCTGGCTGCATACATGTTGGCCTCTTCTTGGAACTTGCCGATGTTTTTCTTGTATCTGATTCTCTTATTCCCAAACCAGTTTGATACCTGTCAGAACAGCGGTAAGAGCAGAATTATTACTGGTACTGCCGGATCAAATCAAATCATAACACTTCTTTCACTGGATAGTAACAGTTTTAATGGCTACAATGATACAACCTTTGTTCATAATATTACACTATAATAGTAGAGTATAGTAGGTTTTTTTTGTTTTTTTTTTAAACAAGTCTTTAGAAAATTCAGTGTGAGATTCTTTAATTATCATTACTAACTCTGGACTGAAACAAAATTAATAATATTTATATTAAAACATAAAATTAGCAAATAGGTTGTAAAGCTAAGTTGAATTATTTATTTTAGAGTTACATAATGTACTTTAATTTTTTGAAGCAAATAAAAAATAGATTTACATATTTACAGTCAATATAAAATGTTCTTAAAAACATGCACACATCTACAGATATATTTGTTTTCTTTTGATGAAACTAAAATCACATCAAACAATTTAAAATAATTTAGCTGAAGTTTAAATAATTTATTCATGTTATTTGGAAGGATTACT
>NC_056506.1:31497699-31527732 GCF_014905685.2 Nematolebias whitei
TTGTCCATATATATATATAATTATGATGATGTAATCCCAGTTAAATGTATCATTTTACTGGCCATCCAAGCTGTTTAATTGCAAATTGAGATCCTTTTGTCTTCTGTACATTTTTCGACTTGTGACTTGTTCTGCAATTTTTGTGCTATTTGAACAATCAAAACATTTTCCTGTTATGACTTTTGGTCTCTGTGCAAGTTCTGATTTTTGGAAATATTTAGCTTTGTCAGCCATGCTGTTCTCATTGAAAATGAATGGAGCTCTCTTCACCTCCTTCAACCCTTTTTTGTTGTTTACAACATTTTACTGCTCCTTTCAGCTTTTATTCTGGTTCAGTGTTTTCAGCATCTTTGTGCTAATTTCAGCTTCCTTCAGCTCATTTCTGCTAAATTCAGCTTTTTCAGTAAGTTTCTGCAAATTTTGCAGTGTTTTCTCACAAGAAACGCTGCACAGGAGCGGACATCACATCAGTACTGTCCCAGATGCTCTGGGCGGAAGAAGAGGACCAGAAACAGCGTGAGGATCTGAATTGTGTTTTGGCCAGGATGGACAGAGCTTTAGAAGTGCAGGAGGCTGCACATATTTTGGACGAATGCGCTTTTCAACGAGACGCAGCCTTTCAGCTAGAAGAACTGGCACAGAATTCAGCAGTGTGAAACAATATTTTGTCATTTTTGGGGGATTTATTTTATAGGATCTTTAGGCTGCTATATTTTGTTTTGGTGTATGATGCATTAGAAACATTAGAAACTAAAAGTGATGCAGAAAAACTGGTTCATGCATTTGTCATGTCCAGACTGGACTATTGCAATGGTTTGTTATATGGGTGTCCAAATACTTCTTTAAAAAGTCTTCACTTAATCCATAATGTTGCTGCCAGAGTCTTAACTAGAGTTAGTGGGAGAGATCATATCTCTCCAGTTTTAGTTTCTCTCCATTGACTTCCTGTCAAATCCAGAATTGAATTCAAAATCTTACTTCTGACCTACAAAGCCCTCAACAACCTAGCTCCATCTTATATTCGAGATCTTATTGTTCCATATTTTCCTAACAGAGCATTTTGCTCCCAGACTGCGGGTTTACTTGCAGTTCCTAGAGTTTCCAAAAGCAGAATGGGAGGAAGATCTTCCAGTTATCAGGCTCCTCTCTTGTGGAACCAACTTCCAGTTTCTGTCCGTGAGGCTGACACATTGTCCAGTTTTAAGACTGGGATTAAGACTTTCCTTCTTGACAAATTGACCTCATTTCCTTAAATGAATTGTTAAAATTGAATAGTTTTCATTTGATATTATTTCTATCTTAACCTGTGATTCTTGACCTGCCATTGTGTATCTGTTCCTACCAAACCCAGCCGGTTGGAGCAGATTGTCTCTTGTCCTGAACCTGGTTCTGCTAAAATGTTTCTTCCTCATGAGGGAGTTTTTCCTTTCCACTGTCTCCTTCATGCTTGCTTAAGATGCGAGTTCTGCGATGATGTTAAATTCAAAGCAGTCTGCTCCTCAGATGATTAATGTTAACTTTATGTAAATGAATGTTTCTGTTCCGTGCCCTGAGATGACTTCTGTTGTGACTTGGCGCTATATAAATGAACTGAATTTAATTTTAGTATTTTTTTTCTGTTATTTATTTACTATTTTCCACCTTGTATGATTCTGTCAAATAATTTCGCCATTTTATGCTCCTTTCAGCTTCTTTTTATATTTTCAGCCTTTTTATGTTCATTTTTGCTACATTTCTGCTCTATTTAGTTATTTCTACTCATTTCTGCTGCTTACCACTTTTATTTTCCTGCTTTCAGCAAATGTCAGCTGTTCAAATTCAACTCGCATGAACAGTTTAGCGATGAAACCTTTTCAGCTGCTTTCAACTTCTGCAGCTTTCAGCAGAAATCATTCAGCAAAAAAGCATTCATGCTGCGTTTTTGCAGGAAATGCAATTTCTCTAGTTCTTCTTACTTTTCCTCTTTTTTATTGTCTGCTGACAGTAATGCTTTTGCCTGCGTGCATGTTATCAAATATTTCATGAAGCTGTTGATAAATTTAATTGAAGGTTGCAGAAAGGAATTATTTAGTGTACTGCTATGACTCAATTTCACATTGACCTCAAATTTGGTGTAGAATAAGCTGAGACTGATCCCAAACACATATTCTGAGCTGCACTAACAGATTGCACAAGATATTTAAAAAAATTTGCCATTAAACAATAGATGTACATCTAGAACTAATTGACTTTTAGGGTCCATACAACTTATGAGTGCCGCCACAACTAAAACAAAAATCAACTCAACCAAAACAAAAATGTCTATTACTTAGTTAATTTAACAGACATTGAGCTAAAATTTCACGTGGTAGTAGCTGAGAGTTATCCACAACACATACTCTGAGCCTTTAAGGTGTTCAATCTTTACCTGAGTTGCCTCTGTGACATTTATTTTGATCTTCACAATTAAAAACTGTTTGATTAATGGAGCTGCACTGTTGCTTGGACACAGCTCATCATGATTCTTTACAATACGAAGCTCTAAAACACTGTCAGCCCCCCCCCCCCACACACACACACACACAAAAAAAATCAAATAATAGAACATCTGCTATTTAAATATGATGACTGCAGTTTTATTTGAGTTTAGTAAGAATCATTTTGTCAAATGTTACTAATTTTACAAGCTTTCACTAACGTCTCAGCTCCAACCCTGAAACTGATTCTAACCTAGCACTTAAAAAAAAAAAAAGTAAACCTGAGTTTTACAACAGGAAGCTCCAGTAAGATTGTTTTTTTTTTTTATTGTTACCTGTGACACAGTGATGCCACATTTCTTGGCCAGCTCCTCTTTGGCCTCCTCACTTGGATAGGGGTTACTGAGGTGGGAGTAAAAATACTCATTCAGGATCTCTGTCGCCTGCTTGTTGAAGTTCCTTCTCTTCCGTCTGGACACAAGCAAACACAAAAGACGACACTTTACTGTATGAATTAATAAAACTCCTTTCCTCTATCAAAAAAGATTCAAAGATAAAAGAACAATATGAGGCTAGTGAGTTAATACATATAAATAAAAGAAGAAAATTATGTATAAATTCGAAGCTAAATGGGAAACGAAAATTGAATCTGAGTGGCGGTAACAGACCTCGCATCGAGAAAGCGTGAGCGCAGGATCATGACGGCCTCGCAGGTGCTCTGTTTGAGCTGCATCTGGATGGAGCTGAACTTGCGGTGGATGATGCTGACCATGCGCTCAATCTCTTTGGGCGAGATGGGTCGTGTTCGAGACTGCTCCCTCAGCAGGTTCATCACATGGGTGGTGAACTCATTGCACGCCTGGATGCACAGACAGACAGGATTCATAAGAAGAATAACTATCGCAGGGGCCTCGACAGCTTCAGACAGAACAAAAGGACGAAATTGGATTCTGGAGCTGCCGCAGATTCACCGGTGGGCCTTGACTCCACGCGAGCAGTGCTGACAGTGTAACGGCGGCGGTGTTGGAGGTAATAAGAACAGTCTGAATTAAAGCAGCAGGCGCAGGCCACCGTTTCAAGCCAAACAAACGTGGCAGAGGTGTCACACGGCGGAGGCAGCGCTCCTCGCGGCGCTCTGAATATTAAAAAGACTACTCTTCAATGGGAGAGAAAATGTGACAAGTGAAGAGAAATCTAAAATGACAGAAGGCTTTCAGCCCCGTTCACGTTCAAGAGGTTTAAACTGTCTCCGTCTCTTTTCACTCCATCTTTCCGTCTACCTCTTCCCGCGTCTGAATCAGTCACTGGATATGACTCCATTCAGAGTCCAGGTGTCTGTTGCTTGTCAACACCAGGGTTACGTCAGTCAAAGTGATCCACCGAGCTGCCGTTCTGCTCGCGCGCGCACGCTCAGACACGGCGCACTCAGGGTGTACATAGCGCGGTGACACAAAAATGCTCAGGTGTATATTGACTGTGACAGTTAGCGATGACTAGCCTTCCTCGGAGAAGATGACAAACCCAGAACGCTTTGACTTCCGAGGGAATGACGAGATGTTTCAGTCTTTGGAAGAGAGCTGGGGTGTGACTGATATAATGGCTGCTCGCCTGCTAAAGAAGGCGCCTCCGTTTGTCAGGAGTCGTTCTGTAAGTGCTGATTTCAGGAGAATTGTACTGTTAGACTAAAAACATAGTTTTATATCATCCGATGTTGACCTCATTTTACTTCTGTTTAGTCGTGCAAGGTGACACAAAACATACTAGGGGGTTATGATGCTACATTATTGCCATTCTACAGTCATGCTGCCAAAAGGCAGGTGATAATGTAACCGCCTGTGTTTGTATCTATGTGTGTTCAGTTGTCTGCTGTGTTGGCAAAATATCTCATGAACCACTAATAGTGTGAATGTTTATGAAGCATTCACACTATTGTGATCCAGTTTTCTTCCGTACATTTTTCAGCATCTTTTTCGTTCCACAGTTTTTGTGCTATTTCAACAAATCAAAAATCAAAAGGTTCAATTCTTTCAGGACAATCCTGCTATGGCTTTTGACACTGGTGCAACTTTAGCGTTTTGAAATATTTAGCCTTTTCTGCTATTTTGTTCTCAAAGAAAATGAATTGAGCTCATTTTACATCCTTCAAATATTTAGTTCTGTTTACAACCTTTTTTTGCTCCTTTCACATTTTGTTCTGGTTCAGATTCTTTCAGCCTTATTGTGATTTTTTTTTTTAATTCAGCTACCTTCAGCTGATTTTAGCTATTTTTTCAGCTGTTATGTGCTAGTTTCAGAATCTTTCTGCTAACTACAGCATTGTTGTGCTTCTTCTAACTTCTTTCTGCTAATTTCAGCTTATGCTCCTTTCAGCTTATTGCTGCTTCATCTCTCTCTCTCTCTCTCTCTCTCTCCCTATATATATATATATATATATATATATATATATATATATATATGTATATCAGCTAATATTTAGCTGTTTTTATGCCAATTTCAGCTTTTTCAGCTAATTTTACCTTTTTTGCAGTCATTTAAACTTTTTTCATCCTATTTCAGCTCAAATGTGCTCTCTCCACTTCCTTCTGGTAATTTAAGCTTCTTTCTGCTTTTTTAAGCTAATTTTCAACTGGTTTTATGCTCATTTCAGGTTTTTTTTTTTAGGTAATTTCCACTTTTTGTGCTCATTTCTGCTTCTTTCAGCCTAATTGGGCAAACGTGTTCTTTCTACCTTTTTCTGCCAATTTAAGCTTGTTCTACCATTTCAGCTACATTTTTAGCATTTATTTACTGTAGCTAATTTCAGCTGTTTTTAGATAAATCCAAGTTTTTCATGGTAATTTCTGCTACTTTCAGCCTAATTAAATTATTTTGGCTAATTTCAATTTGTTATGCCCCTTTCAGCTTATTTCTGCTAGTTTCAGGTATTTCAGCTACTATTTCACTGTTGTATGCTAATATTAGCTTTTTCAGCTAATTCCATTTTTGCACTCATTTCAACCTTTGTGTTCTTTCTACTTTCTCCTGCTGACTTACATGTATTCTACATTTTCAGCCACGTTTCAGCATGTTTTTTTTTTTTTAGCTAATTTCAGCAGTTTTTCAGCAAGTTCTTCTGCAATAAACATTCACACTGCATTTTTGCAGGAAATGCAATTTCTCTAGTTGGATTTAAATGAAACTCTTGGAAAGTAATCACCTAATGCGCATCTACACTTGATTACCATTTGGACTTAACCCAACTCAAGATGGCTGCCACCATTAATCAGCTTTAGCCAACACAAAAATGGCTATAATTCAGTCAGTTTTACAGGTATTGAGCTAAAATTTGGTGAGGTAGTAGCTGAGAGTCATCCAAAACAGATACTCCAAGGGTTAACAGATGGCACCAGTAAGCAAAAAAGCACTTAACGTTTAGTTCAAGATCTGAACAAAAAAAGCTAAAAATCCATTTAAACATAGAAATACCTTAATTTAACGCTCAAATGAGATGCTGTTTATATCTCATTTTTGTTTCTTTAATTAAACTTGACTGCACATTTTTTCACTATAAACACAAACTCATGTTGACTAATGGGCAAAAAAAAAAACCATCACCATCTGTACCTGTCAACAATTTATACGTATTACATAACTTGAACACATTTGTTAAAACTTTGAAGATTCGTTACATCTTGAGACAAAACCTAAAACTTTGGGTTGTTTTACTTTTAAAAGCAAAGGCTATAATGAATATTTAAATAGTTAAAAGGTTTTCAGGCAATTTAAACAAAATCACTTCATGTGAAAGCTTGGTCTGCGTGAACTAATTCAAGTGGGATTGTTTTTCTGCGTTATATAAGTTTTTAGTTTTTAAATATGACAAATAAGATTTGATAAGGAATGTTTATGAACAGCAGCTGAATGCTTATTCTGGAAAATGCATAAAATCTAAAATCCAAAGGGGTATTTGATACTTTTATCTGTTTCAGAGGCTGGGAAGTAAAAGTTTTTGTGTGAGAAAGTCGAGTATAAACAGATGAACAGATAAAAGCACGGGCTGTTCTATCTGGTTCCCACCTGCTCGTACTTCTCCAGCTCCGTATGGTAGATCTGTCGGATCTGAGACAACTTGGCCCTGTAGTCTGAGTGTTCTGCTGAGTTGTCTGCACCGATGCCGCCGGTGGCCGCCGCAGCGGCTGCCGCAGCCGCCGACCCACCGCCTTTCTCCGGCCCGGCCACGCCCTCCGCCAGAAGCATGTTGTCGAGTCGCATCAGCTGTGGATCTGGAGGCTCCTCCTCCTGGGCGCCACGGATACTAAGAACTGCAGAGAGACAGCAAGGCCACATAAAAATAAAACACAAGTCTTTAAAAAGACCAAAGAAAATTAAAGAAATCCTAACTGCTCCTCCTGCTCGAACCTACAAAGTGAACGTCCTGAAATATGGCCGTCGTTAAAAAAGGTTCAAGTCTGTGTCATAAAATTGTGCAGCTTCATCGAGTCTGGCACCTCAGCTAGACCATAAAACTATAATTTCCTGGATTCGAGCTTTTAATTCATGTAAAAATTAAAGCAGATCTCAAGCAGAGTTCATCAATTTTTGGTTGTTGTACCCACCGTTGACGGTAAGATTTTAGCTGCTGGTTTAGCTGATGGCTTTAATCATTTTAAACAAACTAATAACACAAGTTTGATGCACTACACTTGCACAAAATACATTTATTATAATAAAGTAAAATAGATAATATTTTCCACCCCTCAGCCTCAGTGATCATTATTTTTCCTCAAATCTGATACAGCACAGGATTGTTTCTCCTCATTTGGTGTAAATACCATAGTCCTTTGCTACTTTGCGGTTTGATTTTTGCAGACTTGCTATATCACAGTTTGTCAATGCACATTAACTTTTTTTGTACAAGAAACATGATTGTCAGCTTTAATATTACTCACATGATTGGGACAGTACTGCTGTACAGTAAAAGTTAACAAAACAATAAAATACTTCAGACAGGCATCGTCATTTTGTAGTTTTCTCTCAACTACACTGTATTCTCTCTCATAACGACTAGGCCTGTCACGATAAACAATAAATCAACTAATCGCATGATAAATTAAAATTATTGACTCATTTTAATTTATCAGATTTATTGTTTCTTCGTGTCTCTCTCTTTCTACTGAAGACACTGGATGACAGAGCTCAACTCCGTTGCTCTTCACTGACCCCTCCCTTTCTCTTTTCTCTTTAAAATCAATTTTAACCGTCCAAAATCACATTTTTGGATCGTTAAACGCAGCAAAGCTGAGAAGCTAAGCTACGAGCTAAGCTAACAGGCCGACCTCATGAAAAAAACTCCGTCTTGTCGAAGCCTCACTATCCATCCTTCAATTCCAACAGTCTTATACTGCCATCTTATTAGCCATGGTCAAAAAAGGTACTGCACTCAAAATAAAATTAATCCACATTTCTTCTTAAATTTGACAATAATTACTAATTATTGTCAAATTTCAAACAATATTATTGTTTATCATAATAATTTCTGAAACAATTAATCGCCCAGCAAAATTTGTTATTGTGACAGGCCTAATAACGACTACACGTCCCAGAAGTCAACAGTGCCCCGCCCAGAAGCCCTGTGTCCTTCTGCTGTAGAGGTAAAGTTTTGATCTGAACGGAAAAAGGTTGGTGCTTATTAAAGTGACTTTGGCACCCAGCGAATGCAGAGCTGCACCGAACCCACCAAAGCAGACCAGAACCAGAGCAGAACCAGACCTCCAGACCCATTGGTGAACTTTGAGAGCTGGTAGTTGGCCCATGAGGACTTCAAAGCAGGTTTGCGCCACCGTAGGTCAAGGGTGTTTCCGGAACCCATCGGGACTTTTTTCAACTCTCGGGTTGGACCGGAACCAAGCTGCTCCTGTTCTGCAAAGCCTGGTAAGTAAAATTTAGTAGCTACAGATACGAATGTAGAGTTGCACTCCAGTCCAAATAATCTGAACCGACCTAGCCCCAGCCCGCAGCCATCATTTCCGAACTCCACCCGATCCGACAAATTAACAGTAATTACAGGTCTGAACCCAAACCCTCCCCCCTCGAAATTTTTAATTAAGTTTTGACTGTTTATACCACCGACTATTATTAACGGTTGAAGATCGGAGCTGAGGAGCCTTCAAAGTGCATTAAATGCTTCCCCTGCTTCTGCCTGCATCCTGCTCAGACAGGACAGATATTTTGTGATCTCACCTGTTTGGGTCTCGGTCGCATGCATCCTCTGAGTGCCGCGGCTGAATGAATGTCCATTTGAGCTGATGGATCGCTGGCAGTAGTCCATCTGAAGCTTAACTGAACTTTTTATCTCTTTCAACCAGCCGGTCAGCACACGGTGAAATGGCCGCATGTGGCAGGTGTAGTGTAATCCTGTGCTGCAAGCCATGCTTGCATACATTGGATCGTCGGCCGCACGTGTCCCTGACATAATAAACAGCCCGACACCGACCCGGACCGCACATTAAGCACATTATTATGGCCCGGCCCAGTCCAAATCCGGGTCTGGCGGGGCCAGGCTTTGGGTTAGAAATGACAGCTCTATACGTATGTTGTTAAAATTAGTAGGTTTAAGAGTTTATAACATTGATTCTGGGCTTCATTGCTGCAGGGTAGGTTTGTACAAATGGAACCGAGTCGGACCAGAACAGAGTTGGACTGGAACCGAGAGCTGCTCCTGTTTTGCAGAGCCTGGTAAGTAAAATTTAGTAGCTACATAAACAGTACTGTACATATGTTGTTAAAATGACGTAGGTTTAAAAGTTTAAAACATTGCAAGTGTGTGGGAAGGGTTTATAAAGCCTTAATATATATATATAATGTTACTACGTCACGGATTATCACTTATTGCGGGAAGGGGGGGTTGGAACCTAACACCCACAATAAACAAGGGACTACTGTATCAACAAAAACGCTGCGCTCAAAGTGTTGCCTTCCACTGGTGCAATGAATCCAGCATTACACCGCACACTGGAGGCAATGTTCCAGATGTTGTCTGAACCCAAATTTATGAAATACTCCTCTGAACCTCACCTGCCATGACAAAAAGATGCAAAATGCACCAACAACAGTCCCATCTTTAAAGACTCAGGTGTTTGTCCCTCACTTTGTGGATCAGTCATTCTGCCCTGCCTCTTCCTGCCACCAGACGGCTCCCTTGGAAAAGAAGCAGACTGTCCTGATTTTCTCCAGAGGTGCTGAAAACATCAGACCAGGTGCGTCCCTCCATTCCTTCCACTGTCTTCAAGGACAAAGACGAAGCTCACGCCACCTCGCTCATACGTCTATCACACACAGCGTGCCTCCTCTACGACCGCTGTGGACAGTGAAGGGAAACGACAGGCCGCGTGACGGAGCAGGACGGCCATATTGCAGCTGAACACTCTCAGGTCACGGCGATGGCTCCTTTTGTGAAGAGGATGCGAGTCAGAGTCGCCCCGTGACCTTTCTGCCGAGCAGGGGGTCCAGATGGATTCCAGGGGCCCACACGGGGGGAGGCTTCTTCCTTTTCACAACCACCCCACTCCTCCAACCCTTTCCCTACTTTTCTTTCTCTCCTCCAGCAACAACATCATCCATTTCCATCAGCTCCAAAACGTGAGCAAGCTCCGCTCAAGAGGCAAATGTCAATGGCCATCAGACGGCTGGAAAAGGTCAGGAGTTCAGATGGGGAGCAGACACATGCATGCGTGTGTGTGTGTGTGGGTGCGCACGTGTGCATGCAAGCTACTAGAAGAGAGTGTTGATTTTTTTTTTCTTTTTGAATGTGAATCACACCAGCGGGAAATTATAACGCACGCCAATTTGATTCTGACAAAATAGTGGCACGTCCCAACCAGAGGGGGAATCTAATGAGCCTGAGAGTGATTTATTCGTTCCCTCCAGGTCCCAGAGTGCACAACTAAAAGCATGAAATGGATTAAATAAATACAATTAATAAGGAAAATCAAACGATCCACCGTGCTGTGGCATAATTACCCTAACCACAGCCATCAGCTTTATTTATTTCTGTTCAGTAATAGCAATGAAATCGATTAGACCTCGATGCCAGTCAGAGTGCTCGTTGTGAACTTTGCAACCGTGGACGATACATTAAGGTAATCACCTGACAGTGGGAAGTGCCCTCTATTACAATAAATCACACGCAGCACAATAACAGCAAAACCCTTTTAAACGCGTTTTACAGTCTATTGCAGCAACAAAGTCTCCATACCCCCCCCCCCCCCCCCATCCAACCCCTGCCATTCTCTTACTTCATGGACAGCCACAGATTAGTATCTATAAAAAGGAAGGCGGCCATCATCTCATCTTGATCATTACCGACAGACTTAATTGAACAATGAGAGGACACAATTCCCCTCTCCTCTTTGCCGCTTCGTCCCCCTCCCCCCATCCTTCTCTTTTTAATTTTTTTTTCTCTCCTTCCCTTTGTGCTCCATCTTCCACCGATATGTGGGCCACCCCCCCAAAAAAAAAAAAATTAAGGCAAAGCATTAAAAATAAATCATAAACAGTTTGTGAATAATAGAAGGGTTTCTAAGAATAAGCCCTGCTGTTTTTTGTAGTTGTTGTTGGCTAAATTAATTTCGGCTGCTTTTTACTCCCTTAAGAAGCGGTTAAAGTCCACAATTATCACGCTGCCTCCGGTTGCTGCTCGACAAAAGCAAGCCGGTGTTAAAACAGTAATTTTCAAGGCTGATTCTGAGTTAGGATTTTTGTACAGATCCCAATTTTTACTGTTTACAATTTAAAAATATATATCAAGTTGCCTCTTTTGCATCTGTTGACTCAGGTCTTTGTAACAGTTTACAGCTATTTAAACTCACTGACTTGGGAGTTTTCCTTACTTAGTGATAACTTCTACACAGAAGTCGGGCTAATGTTAGCTATCATTAGCTGTGATACAGACACAGGTCAGAAGAAATATGAAATCCCTTGTTTTTATTGCCACTTAAGTGAGATGTACTCATGCAAAGGGAAAAAAATATCACCAAATGAATTCCTAACGCCATAAATAAACACAATAATCAAACAACCTGCTTGTAAATGAGGAACAGACGCAAGCAAAAGCACTAATATCCACTTTTAATGAACGAAAAATGAAGCTTTGCACTTCTGCAGTTGATCCTGAGCATCCAGCTTGTTGCCCTGCGAGTGCTCCTAAATGAAAACATGTTTAATTAATTATGTTGGAGCGTTCTGTCACAATTAGGTAGATTTAAAATCAAACGAGGCAGGAGTGATGTCTCTGACAGCCATGATGAAAGTTTATCCCTTCAGCCTCTAACTGGCAGCAAACAGCAAACACTGGACCGGATCCATTTCCCATCAATACAGTAATGCAATACACTCTGCAGCCCCGTAGCGTAAATGTGTGTGTGTGTGTGTGTGTGCGTGTGCGCGCGCATGTTCTTTCTTGCCTAGTTTTCGTCCACATCACATGACCTCAGAGAGGACGAGGCAGTGGCTGTGCTCCCTATCGATTGTGTGGGCACACGTCATCTAGCGTTTCAGCAGTTAATAAATCAGGACTGCTCCTGACACGAATGCGTGCGTGTGGGTGTGGGTGTGTGTGTGTGGGTGTGTGTGTGTGGGCCTGTCACAGAGCAGTCAGCGGGAGTGAAAGCGACAGCCGCATGATAATGTAACATCACCACCATTCATCCCTGCCACACAGCATTCTGAGACAAAACAACAACAACCTGGGAACCTGAAAAAAGCAGCGTGACTTACAGCAGACATGACAAGTATCACTAATACCCCCCACCCCCACATACACACACACACCTCCCACTGCTCCTTCCAGGAGTTAGCTCCAGCCTTCATCTGCATCTGATACAATAATGCTTCTTCATCACGTCATATTTCATGCTAAACATTATAGAGAAAATTTAAAAAAAACTATTAAAAGAGTGAATTAAACGTTTTAACTCTACTTCAGCAGATCTCAACAAAATACCATAAAACAACAACTGCATATTTTTAAACATATTTTACTGCACTTCTTTAGCTGACGGCTAAATTATACCTTTGCATCAACTGAGAGAAACAATCGCAAGTAATGTTATTTTTCCTCCACAATTAAAATATTTCAAATATTACTGTGCACATGTTGGTCTGAACTCCTTTTACACCATTTTATTGATTTGATACACTCAAACAGATGTGTTCTGATTATATTTATTCATCTTTTTATTAAAACTTTTTGCTTTCAACAAGTCATGCAGCAGATAATTCTCTAAGCCTAAAAAGCCAAAAGAAATTCATTAGATTTTGAGTAATTTTCTTATCATGACACTCTTTGACACATGTAGGAAACCCTAAAATATGTCTCGCTTACTGCCGTACATGCCAAAGTTTTAAACTAAGATGTGTTAAGTATCTAATGTGAATGACCCTCAGCTGCTCCCACGCCAAAATTTAGCTCAATATCTGTAAAGTTAATTGAATTATAGCCATTTTTTGTGTTTGCTAAGGTCATTTGTTAACACAACAGACAAGTAAACAGACACACACACATTATCAGCAGCAAACTATCATCAAGGTTTAATTTCGTAAGGACACTAAGCATTCTGGAAACGCTGCTCTTAACTAGGTCACTGCAAATAAATGTTGGCAAATATAAGAAAAATATTTGTAGATAAAATAATATTGTGTGACAAGTTTCCATTACACTTCTATGCTGTAAAGTTCAGCTTGCTTTGTTTGTTTGCTGAGTATTGTTGTTTATTTGTAGGTTTATGTGAGGTTTTTTTTTTTTTGACGGATTCAAAACTGAATTTTAGAAGCAGAAGTTGCTCATCAGAATGTGATTTTTTTTAAAAATCTAAACCAATTTGTCCAAACTACAATAGCAAACACTTAAATATTATACTGTAAACTATAAAATAAAAATTTCAACAAAAACAAAACTTTTAAACAAACAAAAAAAAAAACTAAAGCTCATATTTTATACTTCTGGATGAAAATGTACCTCAAACTGTCAACAAACGTGGAAGTTTCATCTTTAATCGTGGCTATGTTTGCAGTCACAGCGATAATCCAACCATTGGTCCTAATTTAAAGACGTACTGAGATTACAGTGTGTATACGAGTTAATAGTCCACTCATATTCCAGTTTACATATGAAAAAGCATAATCTAAGTAACGAGTCACATCCCCCTAAGCTTCTGCGATGTCTCCGCCCAACCAAACATTCCATTATATCCACATGGCTAAAAACACAACACGGGCATCTCTTGAAAACTAAAATTTTTGCCCATAGCTATTCTCTTCTGCCATGACTCTGCTGCTGGATCCAGTGGGATCTTAAATTGTGAGAAAAAAAAAGCAACCTAAGAAATAAGCCCAAAAAAAGTGACTGGGTTCCTAAAAAATAAGGATCAAAGCTGCTTCTGGCGAGAAAATCTGAAACGTCTGGAGCCACTGTTTGAGTTCGAAAGCAGCAGATCTTTAGTTAACTTGTATATGATATAATAGTTTGATAACAAGGTCATTACACAAGCATAATACAAGTTTGCATACTAATATGACTTTGTTTTTTTGATTAACGTATCAGCAAATGCAAACAGCTCCACATGTTCTGGTTTCTGTTGCTATAAAATGAACACAAGTTCAAGAATCTTTCTTATCCCCGAGGGGCAATTTGTTTTACAGTCAGTAGGCACACAAAACATCCATACTAGACAAGACATTGAGACATTAAAATAACAATACATTAAATCATCACTGTTCATTGAGAAGCCTGATCGCTACAGGGATGAATGCGTTTTTCAGTCTGTTCGTTCTACATCTGGGCTGCCGATACCTGCGTCCAGATGGAAGCAACCTGAGCTTACCTTGGAGTGGGTGATCAGAATCTGCCAGAATCAGCCTGACCTTGTTCACTGACCTCACCTTGACCTTACCACAAGCATTGTCCCAGCTCTGTAGGTCCATGGACCTCAGCTTTCAAGTGTGACAACTTTCAATACTCCGTGCTCCAAACACCAATAAAACATGTTGCCTCATTATTATGTATTCCCATTGTCCACAATCTGTGGACTTGTTGGATTGTCTAAATCTTTTGTATACTCAAATCAAGATTTGTGTCCAAACTTTTTTTAGACCCAAAATGTTCTCTCCATCACCAGTAAAAAATAGGAATAGGAAAGCGGTATGGCGTCAGTACACAAGGGCATAGTCATAAAATAACTCTAAAGCAGCTTTATGTTTTATCAGCCATCTGAGTATCATGTGCAGAATGGGGGCAGAGTTGAAGTGTTGCCTCCGACACTGGTTGGGGGGATGGGGATTACCAAGGACAAGGAAAAAGCACCAAAGAAATACTAGAGACAGACAGAGATGAGGAGATGTGGATGGCACAGGCTGGGAAGGGAAGAGAGTGATGGAGGGACAATGAAAGGCGAAAAATAGAAATGGAATAGGAAAGCGAGGTGTCAATTAAAAAAATGAACCCCAGTGCATTTGGGAGGTGACAGCTGGTGGGAGACGAGCTGACAGGCGTCACATTAGGCGGATTTGGTGGCCGCTCCCCTCATCCCCTCCTTTTTTTTTCCTCTCCATCTCTACCTCTGTCTCTTTCCCTCTCTGGCTTTCTCCAACTGGCGATCGTCAGTTTCTTGTGGCAGCGACAACCAAGGCAAGAACTCAGCTTGGTGTTTTTCAGAACAAGTTCCCCCTGCAGCTACTCCTAATAACGGTAATTATCGTCATCATCTGAGGCTTAAGCAGGCCAGTTTGAGGCCTGAGGGGCTGGCCTGATAATGAGGCAGCCAGCGCCAGAGGAGAGGACCATTCAGAGCACCGCCCTGCCACCATCACAGAACATTCCAATTTAAAAGCCTTCATTAAAATAATTTATTATTCCAAACAGGCAATGCGTCAGCCCCCTGGATGTCAGTCTTTCATAAGGTGTCTTAAAACATATATCTCATTGTATGAATCAAACTCATGCTACACTCGTGCATTTCTACCAGCTCCGGGCTGAACGCAAGAACAGCTAGAGTAGTCACGAGCTTGGAGATAGCAAACAGAGACAAAGACATCTCTAAGGAGAGGCAAACACAAAGTAAACAAAGGACTAGAAACTCTTTAAAACCTGGAGCGGGACTGGGACCATCAAACATTTGAAGCATATTTTTAGGTATGTTTATCTTCATGTGACAGTGGACGGGTGAAAAAAAGACAATAGAAAACACTCTGGTACAAACCAAAGATGGTATTATTTTTCAAGTGACAAAATCTGTCATTCTGAGCTTCAGTCAGTGGACAGGTGCAAGAAGAAGTGTGGTAAGGTGATAGCAAGGGTTGAACTTTTCTTTTTAAATCGCATGCACTAAAAAGAAATACATGCTGAAAGTCAGAAGTGGCCCTTAAACAATTTCCACCCTGACTCTTAAACATGTTCTCTTGTTCTTAAACAAAAAAAATGTATAGTTTTAGAAAACTCTTGTACTAAAATAAGTCTGTAGGCCAATTGTTATGATGACAGAACCATCCATCCATTCATTTATTTCCCATTTCTTTCTTTTCAGGTTGCGGGGGTCTCTGGTGCCCAAGTCCAGCAGTTATAGTACTATGCGAGGGGTGGGACAGGTCGTAAGTCCATCACAGGGACACATAGAGGCAAATGAGACAAACAACCATTCACACTCTCACTCACACCTAGGGACAATTTAGAATAAGCCTAATATGCACATTTCTGGTCTGTGGGAGGAAACCGGCGTACCTATAGAAAACCCATGCAGAGAGAACAGGCACAATCCACACAGAAAGGTCCCGGACGGGTTTTAATCAGACAACCGATTCGCTGAGAGGCAGCAGTTCTACCAACTGTGCCACCGTGCTGCACCTGACAGAACCACATGCTTTAAAATCAAAATGTTCCAGCTCTTAACCGTAGTTGAATGAAAGATGTATGGCCATTTGATTGCTTTGGTTAAATAAAACCTTTGGAACAAAATGTTGCTCTCATTTTTCATCAGTTATACAAGCATTCATGCAAAGTTTCTACATATTTCTTTATGGCATTGTTGACATATACCTATCAGAAACTGTCTTCTTCTTGAAACAAGAGGCAAGACACCAGGGACGGCTGTGGCTGAGTGGTTAGATCAGTCGTCCTCCATTGCAAGAGTTGGGGGTTTGATTCCACCAGCAGTCACATCCCAAAGTGTCCCTGAGCAAGACGCTGAACCCCCCATTGCCTCTGATGTGTGTTCCATCAGTGTATGAAAGGTCTTTGTAGAAATCCAGTAGAGCGTTGTATAAATGGGTAGATGAAAGCCACAGATTGTAGTGCAAAGCACTTTGAGTATCTTGATAAGATAGAAAGGGGCTATATAAGTACAGTTCATTTACCATTTACCAAACAAATGAGTCTTGACTCAGTGTCAGTATGTGCTTTGTCCATTTGTGTTTCTATCAATAACCTGTTACATTTCTTGAAACCATTTTCAATTAAATATTTTTCAACTCACTATCCCCAGAGAACACTGACATATTTCTCTATGGCCACTTTAACACAGGACAAACACTGGAAACAGGCTCACATCTGGCTCTTGTCATCAGTAGAAATATGTTCAACCAACGTTCACTCTGAGGTCAAAGGACTCTACAGTAGTCACGGATATTTATGGGCTGATGGAAACATGACACCCAGGTGGGAACACTAATTTTCCTTCCATCTCAGGCACAGTACCGCAATCAACGTCATTCATGGATTTGGTGAATGCATTTTTGTGTGTTTTTCTTGGGTTCTTTGTGATTTCATCTACAGAGTCTATCTGCCGCCATTGCAATGGAGCACAAACTTTTAGTTGGTATAAAAAATGTTACTACATTGTTTTGTTTTTTTTGTTTGTGGGTGGGATAGATGAAACACCCACACCTGCCTCCACCCTCATTTGCCCCACTATGGGCCCCTGAGGAAGGCCCTTATCCCCTACCATCTGCTCCCCCGGACATCCTAGATAGCAGCTCTCTGCTCCACACAGAGGGCTGTGGTAGCTAGGTGATCTGTGGTTGCATCAGGAAGGGCATCCAGTGTAAAAATAATTGCCAAATCGTCGTGCGACTTAGTTCGCTGTGGCGACACCTGAAAAAGGGAGAAGCCAAAAGAAAAAATATACCAACATATAATGCAGTAAGTGTTGGGATGTTAGTAAGTTAAAAAAGGTTCATGTTGTCTAATTTTAGTCAGTAAATGGCAGCCTGTAATCAAATGACAGCCAGCATAACGATGCTGTTCTGGACAACAGTTGGCGAGGAGATGATGTGTGAAGTGTCAGGAGCCAAGAGGACATCAGCCATAATAGTTAATGTCTTGCCCTAACTGTTGTCCGACAAGTCCTCCCAACGCAGCAGGACCAACCATGAAACAAGAGGTCCGGTAAAACAATCCCCTTCAAGTCCCTGCGGTGTGTGTTCCTGCACATGGCACATTTCATAAGGCCCCGCTCTTTGACTGTTGATGAGTTTATGCGAAGGTAATTAACAGTAATTAATCCTTAATTACAGCAATTAGCAGAGTCGCAGTAAATTAAGCTACATCTGGAGGCACGGTGCAGGGATGCACGAGAAGGGGGTGGGTTTTTTCGACAACTGGGGAGGCAGAGACTTTTGCGACGGCGATCACTCAGGTCTTCCCGGGACCTGCGGGTCCACACAGATAGGCGATGGAGGCAGAATCTAATATACATAAAAGGCTGGACTGGATTCAGTGCTGAACAGAACGGTTCCATCTCGAGGAGAAAGGCTCCCTTAAGCTAGCATGCAAGGACAACTCGCCATATGGCCGCTCATAGACAGGAGTGCTTGTGGTTCTGCTTCGCTGTGCTCAGCTTCTCTCAACAACATGTGAACATGAATTTCACACAGGAGGGTTAAACCTGGCTCACTGTGGAACTAAACTACACCTATTAGGCTCTGAATCAAACACTTATATACTATACTGCTGGTATGCTACTGTTACCAGCAAGTTTTTCTTAAGAGTCACATGATTAAGTTCGTACTATTCCTACAATTAAAAAGATTTGGAATGGCTACTTAGATTATCCTTTGATACATCTCTTATCCGCTGGGAACAATATCCTCTCTGATGACAATGCTTCTCTCCGCAGAGCACAAGTGGTCACTGAGTGCTTTGAAAGGCACGATAATAATGTTAGCCATATGACTTCTGTAAATAGATATGATCTTATTCCCCTCTCTATATATAGATAAAACCTAATCGGAGCATCTGTGTGTACATACATTACCCGTGCGTTGAGGGAGCTTGACATCATTGACTAAATGTCTATGCTAACAGATAATGTCTGCTGTAATTAATGTTAATATTAGGACCTTAGTTTAGAAGGAAATTTTCTAAACAAGTGCCAGCTCCTACAGTTTCCATCATCCTCTTTCCGAAACAACTGAACCCCCAGAGCTTTTCACAAGCTCAGGTCACACCCCAGAAAAACACAAGGGACATGTTTGTTGTCCTCCGACAAACCGCACAAAGATAAAAATATCAATTTATTGTCTGTAAGTGTAGTGGGGTTGGCAAAATGTTATATCCCAATGAGAGCTGCAGCTCCAAGAGCACCAAACATACAATTTTGATGTATCTCATTGAATTTTCGCATACTTTGTGCTACATTTAGGAGGTAAATATTTAACTATTTTATCAAATAGAAGTTAATTAAAAAAAAGCATAATAGCCTAACTTAAGATTTTCATATTAGACCGAATAAAAGCCTCAATAAAAAGTTAGTATGTTGTTAAATTACCTCCACCTCAGTCACTAACAGCCTCAACTGATGCTCCTATATTAATATGTCAATAAACAAAAATCATTGTGAGGCTAATTTGCATAATCAGCACATTTAGGCTTCACACCTGAGGTATATTTTGTTGCTTCACATTAAAATTAAGTACCAATTAGGATGTAGAAAGCTTGTTATATATTTGAAGAAACGATTAGTCCTGGGCTGCAGTTACCAGATATTTCTGTCAATTATTCTTCACATTAATCAAAACTGATTAACAGTTGTTTTGCCCATAAAATGTCAGAAAATAGTGACAAATGCGTGTAAACGCTTGTTCCACCTGACTAAAAGTCTATACAAGAAAACGTTCTGTTAACTTGGATTAAAAAAAAGCTTCACAGTAAAAGAGATTAAATAAGCAAATATTTAGCATTTTAACATAAAAAAAATAAATCCAAAAGCTGATAGTTTATTTACATAGAAGCAGATCATATTTGGCTTTGTGGGATAACTTAGTTTTAGAATGTGTATAGTCATCTATATAACAACCTCCACGACAATCTGAACGACAAAAAAGAGGAAAATCAACAAATGTCCACATTAAAAGGGTTGATATAAATTAATGTTTTGTATCTCTGGGATAAATCCACCAACTTTTTCATCCCTAGACTTATAATCTGTATTTGGACATAAGCATTTGTTGCTGGATCTATTTAAATCAGAAAGATCTTCCATGTTTATCATTAAACTAAAAGGTTTAAATGTACTAATAATGTTGTAAACTGTTGAAAGATTTGCTTCAAATTAATGTCCAATCTATTAGAGCTTTTACGAGGGTGCTTTAACAAGTTAAAATAAGTATGACTGGTTTCTGAACAGGGTTGTTTGCACGCTTCAGTTCCTGTCTCCACCATAAATTTTGTTCACTACTGCTAATAACCCGAGGCCATCGGCGATTGTTTGCTTTGCAAAAAAGATTAAATGCTGACAATTTTGCATAAACAAAACACAGTACTTCTAGGACAAACAGAGGCACCTTTTTTTTCTGTCATACCTGTCTTGATGCAAAAACAATGCAAATAAAATTAGACTAATGTTTGTCATGAGAGGGCACAAAGTTCATGGGGATGGTTGTTCTCTGTTTGTGGAGGTGGGTCAACTTATACAGAGCTTCAGCGATGAATATAATACAAAGTTCGCAGATGGAGAGAGTGAGATGTAGAAACACGAAGGCAGACGAGGAGACTGTGTTTACAGCAAAGTTAGTGGTCCAAGCAGTCTAAGTGGCCTGGCTGGCAGACCTACCACTCTACTAGCAGATAAAGCTCATGTCATTAATCACAGGCCTGTGGGATCGTCCCACTGTAGCAGAATACTGGGTCAGAAAGAGCTCCTGCTGTCAATCAGCACCCAAATGTGTGTGTGCGAGTCTGAGTGGAGCAGAACTGTAAGCAGGAGAATGTGTTTTTGATGAGAATGTGTCATTTTGCCTCCAGCTACAAAAAAGGCATACAGTACTGAGGAATTAATGCATTAATGCATGCACCAGTGTGGCTGGACGTCATTTACATAAAAACCATATGAAGTTATCCACTGGAAAGGAAAGCAGAGTTTTCTGCCCTATAAACTGAGGCTTGACTAAAAAATAAAGACAACACGGCAACACTAATTAAAAGGAACCAACACACCACACAGATAGATGCACCGGGAGAACATGCCAAAAACGTTAATAACCACTGAAATATGGGACACGTGTTGGACTAAAGAGTATTACGCAATGTTTAACCAGTGTCGGACCATAAGCTAAAGTTGTTGTGAGTTAATTCAAAATCATCACTGCCTATAAAAGATTAAATCTTGTCATTCCTTGAAGTGATGCACATCTCCCACCACAGAGTCAGTTGTACCAGAGTTTAAAACTAACATCATCTTTTCTTGAAAAATGATTAAGTTTTAGCCCCTTTGGTCAAATATTAAAAGTGCAGGACCACTTACAGGTACATCTATTAAAAAACAATTGTTAAACTTTTGGTCATTCATTTCAGAAAGTGAAACTCATATATTACATAGATTCATTGTACAGAGTTAAATACGTCAAGCCTTTATTTCTTGTAATTTTATGATTATGTCTTACAAATAATGAACAAAAAAAAAAAAAACTCGGTGTCTCATAAAATGAGAATATTCCACAGCCAACTTCTGGTACCTTTGTCAGTGTGGGCAGGAGCCAAGTCCTGCTGGAAAATGAAATCAGCATCTCCATAAAGCTCATCAGCAGAAGGAAATATGAAGTCTCTAAAATGTCCTGGTAGATGCCGCGTTGACTGTGGACTTCAGAAAACACCGTGGACCAACACCAGCAGAGGACATGACACCAAACCATCAGTGACTGTGGAAACTTCACTGTGGACTTCAAGCAACTTGGATTCTGGACCTTTCCACGCTTCCTCCAGACTCTGGGACCTTGATTTACAAATTACATGAAAATTTACTTTAATCTGAAAAGAGGACATTGGACCTCTGAGCAACAGTCCAGTTCTTTGTCTCCTCAGCCAAGTAAGACATGTCTGACGTTTCTGTTTTAGGAGTGACTCGTCTTGAGGAATGAAACATTTGTAGCTCATGTCTAGGAGTTAATCAGCTGATCAGGGTTGAACCTCTTCACAATATTCAAATTTACTGAGACAATGAGTTTTGGTTTTTCATTTTTTTGTAAGCCATAATCATCAAAAGTAGAAATCAAGAAAGAAATAAAGGCTTGAAATATTTCACTCTTTGTGTAATGAATCTATATAATATTTGAGTTTCACTTTCTGAAATGACTGACAATAAAAATTGAACTTTTTCCACGATATTCAAATTTTTTGAGATGCACATGAACATTAGGTATTCCTTCAATTAAGATGCAATATTGTAACAAGTTAAAACATGCTGACATCTAAGACATCAAGGAGTCGTGATCCACTTACATTACTTTACTTTCACAATCCCGGTACTTGCTGAACAGGAAGTACTTTCCCTCTTTTTATACACCAGGCACAACATCTGAGTTATAATGTAATTTATTTTAAAGTCACCAACAACAACCTGAACATAAATTATTTTTTTAATCACTCTGAAATTTAACAGTAACCCACAGAACTTACAGTTTCAGTTAAATTTGATCATGTAATAAAACCAAAATACAACAATAATATTGAAAATTATCAATGGAAACCTTCATTTTTTAGAGCAACTACAATTTCAGTGTGGATTTTAAAATTTACAGGTTGCAATTGAAAGCATCACAAATCTTCACATGGTCACAAAAAATAAATAAATAAAATAAAAAGGCTTGCATGGCATCAGGGCCTTCCCGAAGGCTCAAAACCCCATGTTTTGGTCCCACCCACTCTAAATTAACACTGTGATTGGTTAATTTTCCTGTCAGTTAATGAACTCAGCTGAACATTCTTTCCTGACAAAGAAGTTCTAACCATTGGCAAATAAATCTGTGGTCCACACTGCGCTCAACCACCTGGAGCAGAAAAACTCTTACGGTCGTATGCTCTTTGTGGACTTCACATCTGCCTTCAACACCATGATCTCCCAAACTGTGATGGACAAACTATTCACACTAGGACTAAGCCCCTCCATTTGCAACTGGGTACTAGACTTCTTAACAAACAGACCACAGTCAGTGAGGATCCACAACTTCTGCTCCTCCACCATAACCCTCAGCACTGGCTCTCCTCAGGGATGTGTGTTGAGCCCCCTCCTGTTTACTCTGCTCACATATGATTGTGCAGCTACCCATCCAGGCTGTCACATTGTAAAGTTTGCAGATGATACAGTGGTGGTGGGATGCATCACAAAAAATGATTAATCCAGCTACAGGCAAGAGGTGGAGCACCTGGAGAGCTGGTGCAAAGAGAATAACCTTCACATCAATGTGAAGAAGACAAAGGAGATGATTGTGGACTTCAGAAGGAACAAAAACATCTACACCCCCCTGAACATAAGAGGATCTACGGTGGAAGTGGCCTCCAGCTACAAGTACTTGGGTGTACACATGAATGACGACCTCAGCTGGAGCAACAACACCACCAGCCTGATCAAGAAAGCTCATCAGAGACTCTACTTCCTCAGGCGGCTGAGACGAGCTGGTCTGGGAAGCTCAGTCCTCACCTCCTTCTACAGGTGTGCAGTGGAGAGCATCCTGTGCTCCAGCATCAACGTGTGGCATGGAGGCTGCACAGCTGCAGAAAGAAAAGCTTTGCAGAGTGGTGAAGGCTGCACAGAAGTCTGTTGGAGTCAGTCTCCCCACCATCACAGACATCTACACCTCCAGATGCAGGAAGAGGGCTACCTGCATCATGAAGGACCTCACTCACCCAGCACACACACTTTTTGCCCCACTCCCCTCAGGAAGGAGGTTGAGGAGCATTAAGTGTAGAACCACTAGACTAAGGAACAGCTTCTACCCTGAAGCTGTTAGACTCATGAATCTCTAACCAGAATAATCACTGTGAAAAAATCACATCATGTTGCTGCTGATCTGTTTCAATGTCGCTGCTGATCTATTTCAATGTTGGTGTGTTTATGCGTGCTCATCTGCTTACACGGACTCACGTTTAGGTTTGTGCTGATGTTTGATGTAATGTTTTCATGTTATTAGTGCTTAGTGTATATTTAATTCATGTTTTTCTTAGTTCATATCTTAGATGTTATCATTGTTTTTCTTTTACATTTTATTGTTGGGTGTAACTGGGAGCCTGTGTACATAATTTTGCCCACTACATGTACCACATGAGGTGCGAATGATAATAAAGAATCTCTGACTCTGACTGATAACCAACGTGTTACTGACTGGTGACAAAAATGTAAAACAGTCTGACTAGATAACTGTCTTTTCAGAAATTAAAAAGATTATTGCTCAACAGCAAAGTACTTCACAGAAAATTAGAAAAACAAACAATATGAACAACTACATTGAAAATATATTTCATATTAAATATTTTCTTTTCTTCTTTCGGCTGTTCCCTTCTTCAGGGATTGCCACCGCAAACTAACTCACACGAAGACTTGACAATTGTTGATACGTCGGATGTCCTTCCTGACACAACCACAGACCACCAAACTACCACAGCCCTCTTTGTGGAGCAGAGAGCTGCTATCTAGGGCACCCAGGGGAGCAGATGGTGGGGGTTAAGGCCTTGCTCAAAGGCCCAGAGTGAGGTAAATGAGGGTGGAGGCAGGTGTGGGAGATGACTCGCAGCTACTACCAAGTCTGTTTTTGCTCATTATTTACACAAATGACTGAGTTGCAGCCATTTGTGTGTATGATAAAGTCAATGGGCTGCAATGGTCATCTTGAATTGGATCAGCTCAAATGTTTATCAGTTCTAGATGTACATCTGTGGAATAACTGCTCAGAGTTTCATCAAAATCAATGCACTGGTTCATGACATATTTTGCTAAAGCCCTTGCATTCAGACAACCTGCGGCACCTGTGCAGATGTTGGACCCATCTGTGTTTATAATGATGTGTGTAATATAATTTTTCATTCAACCTTTATGTATACAGGCTAGCCTCATTGAGCCACGAGGACTGATTCACAAGAGGAACCTTGTATATATGTAATGTATGTATTGTACATTTCAAATGTATAATCATTAATAATTAATTATCTTTGTTTTACATTTACTGTTGAAGCCCAGATAAAAATAAAAAAACATATTTCGGATATTTGTACTCGATGTGGATCAATCATTGCAGATGTGAAACTGAGAAGAAGATGAACCTTCACTGTCCTCAACAGAGCTGCGGTCAGAACAACGTAACCATGGAAACAGCGCCAAATATCTGCCCGCATCACTTCACATTATTGAAAACAGAAGACAAAGCTCAAGATGGAAATTAACAAAATTGTTTTTATACTTTTTTTTTACCTAAAAGACAAAACGAAAGAAAATAGTACTATTTTTTTTTCGGACGATGACTCTTATTTTTACATCAGAATAAATTGTCCAACAAAATTGCTTTTAAAACTGATGTATCTCAAATCTGTCACTCAAGCCTCTCTTTTCTAGCACAGACCATTCCAGATTTATTTATTTTATGTCCATGTAAGCTGTCTTTGCCTCAGTTTTTAATTTTCACTATATATATATATATATATATATATATGAGTAGATTATCAATTACACTGCAAAAACAGGAAGAATGATCAGTTCAGAGGAAGAGTATTTATTTTCCTGAAAACCTGAGCACATTCTTTGCACACTACTATTTTAAAATGAAGCCAGATATGTTTTTTTCCACATTTAAAGTGGCATTTTTTTAGTGAACCAGAAAGATGTTTTGTATCCAAAAAACCCGAAAGTCCACTTTTCAACTGGATCGTGCAGCGTTACCTCCCCGTCTTCGGCCTCCTGGGTGAGACAACAGCCGTATTTTGACCGTCAGCTTCTCCACACCTGCATCTCCAGCTGGACCTGCTTTCCACCCCCCTTTTCCCACCAACAACCAGCCCCCCTCCCCGGTTCTCCAGCTCTCTGCTCCCTGCTGGCTGGGCTATAAATAGGCCCTGTTTCATTTCCACACCTGCGGGGAGGCAGAGTTGTCACAGTGGGCCCACCGAGCCTCTCCTGAGTGCAGCATGGGAATGAAAATGCACCTTGCTGATGCAGGAACTTATTCTCGTCACTTTTCTCCCCGCAGACCCACATGGCACTGTTTTGTTGAGCATGTGCAGAGCAGGAGGAGATGCAAAGACAGAATGCAAAATGAAAAAAAGAAAGAAACGGATCCGGGTGAATACGATTCCCTGGTGAAAAGTGTGATGTTGATTGGCATGGATGAGGCTTGTGGAATAATCAGGTGGGTGCAGTCAAACACTGTAAGCGCACGTCTGAACACTTAACAAAAAACCTGCACGAGTCCTTTAAACTGATTAATGGAAATCTGTAAGGTAATAAAAGTTGATATTTTCTATACATTTATTTTTCTTGTCATGATTTTTTTTTCTGACTTGGAGTGTGTTGGGCTGAGGATCCAGTCAGCGGATTACATTATCAGTCTGACCTAGTTGCCAGCTATCTCCTGAGACCTGAGGAGCCAGGCTTTCTGCACAGCCTTCCGCTGCTACAACACGCACACTGTGTAACTTTAATTTATCAGGGGGAAGAGGAGGGAGAAATGTGACAGGTTGACAGTTCTCTTTGCCTGCCACTCCGAGCACTGCCTTTTCCCCCCGCAGTGTGCTGGTTAAGGGTCCTCGCAAACAGTGCATTACTGCGAGAGGCTGTTATTCAGCACCCCGGTAACTCATCAGCGAGACTGGAACCCTCTTATTAACGTGAACATTTAAGGTGCGACATGCGACGGATTATGTGGCTCAGGATGTGGGCGAGGAGCTTTGTTCCCTGACTGAAAGTAGCGAAAAAGCAAATGTACTGTCGCACGTAATCATACTTAGTCACCGCCACTGGAGGAAGAAGTTTTCAGATCGTTCACTTAAATGAACGCAGCAGCGCTAGTGTGTAAAATACTCCATTACAAGTAAAATTCCAGGATTTAGAAAATTGCAAAGGTCTGGTTTCCTTATGAAAAACATTTATTACGGCGCTGTCAAAAGCATATGATATTAGTGAATCTAGATTTACATTTAAATACTGTATCAAGTTCAACTATTTTTTTTATCACATTTTTGTATGTAATGTGGCACAGTGGTCTATAAATACAAAGGAAAGATCATAGTACAACTGAAAGAGACACAAATCATCAACAGGACAAATATTTGTTTCAACATTTTTTCTTATTTTTATTTTTGCACTTTTTGGTTCATACTTGATCATTTAAAGCAGTTTTTGGCCATTTTATATCTCTTTTGAGCCAAATTTGATTGTTTATTTCCTTCTGAACTTGTACCATTTATTATCTCAAGTTTAACTATTTGTGGTCATTTTGTGGTCGTGTGGTCGTGTTCGGTCTGCTGTTGTTACGCCATATAATTTTACATTGTTAGAGTTTAGCATATATCTTAGATCTTTTAAAATACCATTTGGCATTCGTTTAGCATATATCTTAGTGTATATCTTAGTGTATATCTTAGCGTATATCTTAGTGTATATCTTAGTGTATATCTTAGTGTCTTAGTGTATATCTTAGCGTGTATATTAGAGTATTTCTTAGCGTATAACTTAGAGTGTATCTTAGTGTATATCTGAGCGTATAACTTAGTTTATATCTTAGCGTATATCTTAGTGTCTTAGTGTATATCTTAGAGTATATCTTAGCGTATATCTTAGTGTATATCTTAGTGTATGTCTTAGTGTAGACCTTAGTTTATATCTTAGCGTATATCTTAGTGTATATCTTAGAGTATATCTTAGCGTATATCTTAGTGTATATCTTAGAGTATATCTTAGCGTATATCTTAGTGTATATCTTAGAGTATATCTTAGCGTATATCTTAGTGTATATCTTAGTGTATGTCTTAGTGTAGACCTTAGCGTATATCTTAGTGTATGTCTTAGATCCTTATATACTGTTTCTTTTTAAACTTTATTTTTGCTATATTTGGATGTAACTGAGACCTCGAGTATATAATTTCATTCCACCTCATGTACATGTGATGCGAATGACAATAAAATTGACTTGACTTTAAGTTCTCCATGTGGCCTTTTTCCACATTACAATATCTTTTTCTAACTTTGATTAAAGGTTCTCAATACAAACTATGAAATCAAACATGAAAAAAGTTATCCTGAACGATATCAAGAGTTACCCTGAACTTTATCAAACAATTTGAAACAATTTACTCTGGTTGTTTTCCAGATTCATTGATAGACAGTACTAAAATGCAGGTATGCACTCAATGTAAACCATGTGCATATCTCTGTGGCGTTAAGTCTGAGTGTAAATCCATTCTAATACCATCAAATTGTCTGACTATTTAAATCCCAAACACTTTTTCCTTGGACATTGCCATCGCTGGCCTATTTTAAACCACCTTGATGGTTTCTGTAGGTAAAAAAAATAAAAACACATGAAAGTCGGTAGTCATTCACAAATACAAACTTTGAATTTAGGGAAACAAAGGTGAGAACAAAACTTTTTAACATTTTTTGGCCTGTGTCACTAAATGTACTCATTGTGGTGAGTACCATTATTATTATTTTTTAAATCTGAGTTTGGTCCCTTTGTGTTTTGTTCATATTTTAATCCATCTTTTGAGGTTGTGTTCAGTCTAAGGTTGGACTTTATTTTCCCACTCATGGTCATTTCCCTTTTCAAACACTTGTTTTAGTTTGGCTATTTTGAGTTTTGTCTCTCTTGGTTGTAATTTTTCAGCTATTTTGTGGTTGTTTATCCTCATAGCAGTCTTTTAAATCTCTTTGGGCTCCCTTATATTTAATTTTAGCTGTTTTCTGCCACATTTTATTCATTTTTGCTTTTCACAGTGGCCACTTTGTCTCTTTGTTGTCACTTTTTAATTCATAACTTTTCATTAATGACCGTACACAGAACATTTTATTAACACTTGGGCACATCTCTTAATTTAATTTACATTTCTGTCTTATTTTGGTTGTTTAGTGTTTCCTTCTGGGGTCAATTCTGTAACTGAGATAATGGTTTGGCTCCTAGACTCCATGGGCCCCAGGGGGGCCATTTAGTAATCAGTCCATGTTTGCATAGAATATGAACCACTGTGAAATGTAAGCTGCAGTAAAAACGCTCAGTTGCTAACTACCACTGACCATCTTTTATCACAATTATATTAAGGCACAAACCAGTGGGGATTTTATTTTTTTGCATAAAATCAGAAGAGTATGGCCTCCATACTGGGTAATAACAAAAAGGGTTCTACTAATTTCATAAAGTCAGTCATGTGGCAATTAGTCTAGTTTGGAGTGCTATTCTAAAAGCACAAAAGATCTCAAGCCACAAAGCGGTTTTCAGTAGCAGAATCGAAATCACCGAGCACACTCAGTCATGTGAAAAGCAGCACGATGGCAATATATTCTGAGAACAAAAGATTGAATTAATCTGCCTGCAGATTTAAAAAAAAAATAAAGTTTCAACAAAAGGAGCGCTGACATCTAAAACGGGAAGGAAAAGTTGAGCGTGTGCAACTCGAACCTTGAACGAAGAATGACAGAGACATTCAGGAATGGTAGTATTATCTATGCTCCTCGCTGAACGTGTGGTTTAAAAAAAATCTTAACGGTTCAAACACAATCGGCACTACAGGTAAACATCGCCAGTTTATATTTAGGTGGAGCTGAGCCTGTGAGAAATACATGCTTGAATCTTTTAGGGGAGTTTACAATTTCCCCCAGCTACAGGAAAAAATATCCAAGATGGAGGTTTTTTTTGGGTGAAAATTTGGGAGGTTGGAGGTGGGGAGAGACGTGCTGCTGCCAGATTAGGCTGCAGTCTGTGCCAAGGTTATAAACAGGCTGTTATCAGGGTTCCAAACAGAATAATCCTCCCTGTATCAGCGCCCAAACATATGGGGCCACACAAAGCAGCAGCAGCCCCTGACAGACACCCCTTTTTAATTACACAGAGGAGGGGGGCAGGACCTTTTCTCTACCGGAGCCTGTCCCTTTTCTGCTTCAGCTTTTCTCCGGTAGCTGTCGAGGAAATGCATGTATTCTCTTTCATCCATCGAAATGGAGCTGAAGAAATTGGCAGCATTGATTATTTGAATTTAGACCCAATATTCAAGTCATTTTTTTAATCATCTGTTAATATGAAGTGATTTCTCGTTATATATATTTTTTGGTCCAACCATACTGTATATATATATATATAC
>NC_056506.1:31527832-31530491 GCF_014905685.2 Nematolebias whitei
TTGTCCAATCATTGAATTTCAACGGTTTTTCCAAACTATTAGCTTCTCAGGACTTTAGCGTTTGGTAAAGCTTTAGTGAAAATCAAACTATAAGTTAAAAATATTGTAACAAATGTATTTAAGTGAGGTAATGTCACACAATAAAAAGTCACAAAGTAGGACAGAAAGTCTGCACATTTATCTCTTACCAGTGTTTAAGGCGTACTCGGCTACAAAAACAATTTATAAGGAACATTTGTGACCAGATGCCAACTACAATACGAGTTTGTTAACCTACAAAAAAAGCTGAAGTGGCTGAAAACAGGTCAAACGTTAAGCTTAGCACCCATATTTGGTTACAAACTACGCCCAGCCGAATGTAGGTCAATCCTGTGACTCAAGCTTCGACGTGGTTTTTGGCTAATTCAGCTGAATGTTTCGTTTACATTGAGTGTGGACCCTCATTTTAGAACTACATTCAGTATATGTGGAAAATACATGTGAACTGGTTCAAGCTGTATTGTTTAAAATATATTTCAGGAAAACCTGATTTTATACTTTGAGTAGCTTTAATGAATAATTGCTGTGTCTTAAATTTAAATATTACTATGCAAGTCAGTGTCAAAAGGAAATAATTTATGTATTATAAATAAAATGGCATGGTATGGTATGGTATGGTATGGTATGAGTTTCACTGGTCTGTAGCTCAGTCAAATATTGTAAAATCAGAGCCCTATTATTAGAAAATAAATGTTAAAATTAAACATACAAGTTCAAAAATAAACTTCTGAATCCAACAAAACCATGTTGGTCTGTTCCAGCCGGCGCTGAACTGCTGAAGGACCTTCCTCCCATCTGAAAGAAATAAATTCCAGTTTTATAGACTGCATACAGATTTTAAAGTCTTGTTCAATAAAGTTTAAATGTCACCGAGGTGTAATAACGGGGATCATATAAAAGCTAAGCTTGGAAAAGCTATGCAAAAATGACAGCGTCCTGCTCGGTTCGTGTCGTAAAATTTTATTTGGCTGAATCGGCCAATAAAAGCGAGTTTTGAAGGTTGTCAATGGGGTATAATTGGTCCATTTTACAGCAGCAATCATATTTCTCAGAAGCTGTTTTTTTTTGTACGGCTTGAAGCAGTCTTGACGATGTGTCTTCTTGTTAGGGATGTGACTCGCTCAACGATCTTGAGCAAACACAGAGAGGCGAGAAAAAGCTGACATAAAAAAAAAACATCTGGAGAAAAAAAAGATACGACAGTGCAGGTAAATTATAGAAAAGGATGAACATGCAGCTCTGGTCGTCTGTGCTGCAAGTTCCCCCTTTTTTTGGTGAGAATTCACAGGAATGATGGAGATACATAATAACAGGCCATGCTTTTGGCAGCCAAAGAGCCCATTTTCACACACCCACGGATGGTGGAAGGAGTGTAGGCCTTAATGACGTCCAATCTTCTCTGTCACGGCGGAGTGGAGGCTCACCGGGGCAAAAATCGACCGCCAGCTCAAAGTGCTGTTAACCGGTTGTGACGAGCACACCTTTATTTCACACATTTCACAAAAAGCCCGCAAAAGGTATGTCATCTCTTTCTCTCCTTCGAGTTCTAGTTTCATAAAAGACAGAACGGACATTTGGAAAAACTTCGATCAGAATAGGAATTTCAAGATAAAACTCTTGGACAAAAGCCAACCGTACGTCACAATGATGGATTATAAACATAAAAGACCCAAACCAAACACAAAGGAGCTAAAAGAAAATAAAAATTGCTTTTTATTTTGCCTCGGGATCAAAGACTCATTTTCTTGTGTTTTAAAATGCTCCTATTTGAAGTTCCTGACTATCAAGAAATAGGTCGTGCAGCAGTTTGTAAGACGTTAAATCACCATCTTCTGATCTTAATTACACATTCGCAAGATAAAACAAACTTGTAATTACTTTCAACTACTATCAGATCTCCGCAACTTTTAATCCCCTATTTTTTTAAAAGGCAACACCTCTGTCCCTAATTACCAAACCGCTTGCTCACTTTAAGCAAAGCAAAAGTCAACAAGTTTAGCTTTTGTTGTATTTCAGAGCTGAAGAAGCATTAGTTAATGAAATATCTGAGTGCAGCTGTAAGCCGAAGTGTCACCGTCTATCCATCCTGGTAGGAACGGCCCAAAATAACAATCAAACACTCTATTCTCTTTGGAGTTACGCTGCTGGCGCCGCAGAAAAACAGCCAGACAAATACAGTGAATATCTTCACAGCTTTGCTCTGACAGGAGGCGCCGGCAGAGCCGGGGTAAACGGACTGCACTGAGCGCCGCGGCAGCCTCTAATGATCTCCCCTCTGTTTCAGCGGACTGAGAAAAGCCATTACCTCCCGCCACATTACCCCGCCATCCCTCACATGGTGGATGGCTCCTCTCTCCCATGAGCACCTTGCTCCAGTCATGGCTGGCAGTGCTCACCTCCTTACCGCCTCCACCTCACCCCCCACCTCCCCCTCCCTCCTCCCTTTGAAACCCCCGGCTCTATACATCACATTTAACACTTTGACACTAACAGTCTATAATGTTTCTATTCTACAAAATCACTCTGCCAACTCCAGGATAGCAGAGTGGAGTGTGAGGAAAATAAATACCACTCTCAGCCACTGGCAGTAAATTCTAAAGGAAAAAGAAAAGTACACCCC
>NC_056506.1:31530591-31539876 GCF_014905685.2 Nematolebias whitei
CCCCCTCCCCCCCGCCCCGTCGCCTCCCAGCCCCCCCCGCCCCCCCCCCCCCCCCCCCCCCCCCCCCCCCCAAAAAAAAAAAAGAAAGAAAGAAAGGAGCTTCTTATACACCCCTCACTCAGCATCTAAGAGCATCTAAGAGGTCATCAGGCTGCAGAGAACGTGGGAGATAATTTTAATCGATACGCATTACAGCTTCTACGGACAGCAACAGCTTAAACTTCATAAAAAACCCTCTATACAACCATATTTTTTAGAGAAGTCAACATTCCTTGTGAGCACTTTATTGCTTTATGAAAGAAACATTTCATTGCATTAAATTATTAAAATCAAAAAGTGGCATGAATAAATAAAACCTGCCTGAATAAGTGATGCGACAAGACAGACTCGAGGCCTGACCTTTGAAAGCGTCTCAATGTCTCAGCAGGCAAAAATAGTGGGAAGTGATATAAGAAGAACCAAAAAATAATAATAATAATAAAAGGCATAAATGACACCCGTTTGAAACCCGCACCTTGTCGCATTACGATTTGTTCCATTTCTCTTTAATGGAAGTGTTTACTTGGGCTAAATTCAATCATTTCATTCTCTCTCGGAGTGGTTTTCGTGTATATAAACAAACATTTGCTCGACCACGCCGGAGTATTGGCTTTAATGTATCGTCAGCAAGCCCGGCTTTGAGAGGGCATTAATTTCAATTCGCCAATTTAAACACTCCAGTTTGTCGCAATCCTTCATCGCAGTAAGCCACCAAGTCAACACACACAATGGGCCTATTTTTCAATCTAATGGCGGAGCTGATTTGCCGTTGGTGAGGGGGGAGAAAAAACTGTATTTGCCTTAGAACAAGCCACTCAAAATGTAACCGTGCATTTCAAAAAGATTTTAAATAATTAATTGAAAGTTAAAACTGACACGAACCCAGAGAAAACGTAGGGGGGGAGGCTATGGATGGGAGCGAGGAAATATATATTTTTTGCCCCGGGGCTGGAGGATGTCTCATCTTAGAGAGCTGGAAAATCTAGTCTTTGAGGGGAGTGTGTAATCTCCAGTGAATCTAATGAAACAAAGTAAAAGATAACGCCACATTTCATCACGTTGGAGACAGAGTACTTCCTTTAGCTCGCCCTCGAGGTGGCAGGAATCCATAATGTGAGGAAATCAGTCTTTTTTACGTAGCTGAGGAATCGCAAGCCCCAGTTTGACCCGACACTCCAGACGGCTGATTTATGAGCAGATCAAGTCTTGAGCCAAATGCCCACACCTCTCTTTTAAATGATTTATTTGGACAAAACACCTTTTTTTAAAGAATAACTTACAAGAATGAACTATTTGAATTGAATATGCCACAGTTTGATCATATATAGGCTTTCTGTCGCTCGTGTATTTCAAAATTACGCTTTTCAGCGAGCTCTCCTCCTCTCCAGCTCGTCCTTGGTCCATTCCTTTGCAGTGAGCTCTTCTTTATTATTTAATTAAGCCACTACGGCCGTTACATTAATAATTGAGTGTGAGAAGAGACCCGGGGCAGCCGCAGGCTCTGGCGCATTGGGCTTCCTGGTGAGGAGTGTATTAAAAATGTGTGTGTTTATGTCCCCAGGGCGTCTGTCCTGGCTGCATAAAATTGAATTGGTTATATCTAATATATCATCCCCTAAGGGTGGTAGGGCGGGTGAGGAGGAGCACACGGTGGTTGTGAGGGGGAGCTGGGATGGTCGCATCCTGCCAGCAGGGAATGAGAGTGGGAGATTCAGGGAGACGCATGAGGCTGTGACGTTAATGTCCCTCAGAATCAAATCGATGGCTGTCCGAATCCTCAATGAGCATGGCCTTAAGCTAGGAGGCACAAGACAAGCCTGGAACCAGATTAAACCCACTCGTTACTGCGGTCTTTGTTCACTTCTGGTGTCTGCTGATGCATTCTGTGTACCAGTGACAATGGGTGAAGGATTTTTTTTTATTTTTTTTTTTAGGAAAACGGATTACAAGCAGATACTAAAAACATGCAAGAAAATAAAAAAAATAATAAAACACGAGCTTACGGCACTCAGAAAGATGCTAAGAGGATGAATGTTGGTGACAATGTGAGAGTCTGAATGTAGAAGCAGGAGAAAACATCACTCATGATCCCCTCCTCTGAGAGGCTGACTGCAAATACACTCTCCCTCTCCGTCTTTCTTCACCTCTTTCCTTATCTGCTTCGCCCACCATCACCCCCTCCACCCCTCCCTGCCGCCGCCTCCACCTCCACCTCACCAAGCCAGCTCCTTTATCCACCTCTGCACCTTTAAGGCCTCCAGACTCCAGAAGAATAAGCGTTTTAACACCACCATTAAGGTCAGGGCCTAAATTATTGATCTGCCACCTCCATCAGCATAACAGTCACGTAGCCAGTATCACAATCTAACCCCGCCGCCCTCGGCCAGCTCGCTGCGGCTCCCTCAATTAGAGATTCTCATTACGAGAAAAAAAAAGGTGGGGGAGACAGAGAAAACGAGGTAGAGGCAAGGTGGAGAGGGGGGAGAAAATGAGACCAGATTTAAAAAAAGGGGGGGGGGGGGGGGGGGGGGGGGGGGGGTGAGAGGCCGCGCTTAGCCCGGGGGGGGGGGGGGGGGGGGGGACAGCAGGCATTCTTTACAGCCATCTTCTTCCCTCCACCTCCGCCTCCCTACCCCTTGAAGTCTCCCATCATCTCCCCAGACTAGACCCAAAGATGACAGGTCTTATCCTCAGCAAAATGCGGCCGATAAGGCAGCTGTAAAAGAATAATAAAAGAATAATGCATGGAGGATGAAAGAGGAAAACAGACGGGGAGTGAGGCAAAGAGAGAGAGAGAGACCAGAGAGGGCGCAGCAACATAAATAAAGATGCAGCGCGGCCGGGGCTGGATCTCCTAATGAATTCGGAAGGTCCTGGATCAATAACATCAGCACGCTGACGACACATCAGAAATGCCAAAGCAAGCGCTCAGCTTTGAGCGGTGCTATAAGAAAAACAGGCGTTCGCCGCCAACCTGCGCTCTATACGAAAACAATCAGAAAACCCTCTTTTGCAGATGGACTGCAACAGTCTGTTTGTGTGCGAGCGTCAGGAAGCAGGAAGCAGCCCTGATGCTCGGTAATGGGGATGATTTCCACCTAGGAGATGAGGTGATAGTGGCCGTGCTATCACTGCCATTAGTGGTGCTGATGACAGATGGTTTCTTTGTCTCCATTCAGATTTATTTTCACGGCTGTCAGAGGAGAGAACACACCGAGTACATCATTACCCAGCACAAATAGCCCCGCAATGAAACAACCCTCGACATAACGGTCAAACTGTATGTCTGTGCCGCAGATCTATGAGGGTGAGGGGGTGGGGGGTGGGGATTAGAGATGTTCGAGTGTGTTTTTGCAGAGTCTCTTCCAAGTGGATCAAAGCAGACGAGGACTTTGGTCTTGAGAACATGCCCTCGCTCCCCGTTCGCTCATACACAATCATGGCCTAATGGCTTTCCATTAACATAATTGCCAACATAGCTAGTGTTCCGTGTCTGAGAGCCATTCCCCAACTACACAGCAAAGAAAAAGAAAAAAGGAAAGACGTGAAACTGAGCCAAACTGGGACCAACCCCAAAAACATATTGTGGGTGTTCAAGCTTCCTTCTCGCTGCCTTTTCAAAACTGCAGCGCTTTGTGGAGACCCCCTGGGAAGACTCTGGCATCTCAAGGAATGTGATGCCAGTGTGTGTGTGTGTGTGTGTGTGTGTGGATACATGTTTGTATGCAGCACAGACAGCGGGTGAAAGAGCAGAGCTTCCCTCACATGTTGCCTCAAAGATTGAACCCCGGTGTACGCTTCACACCAAACACAACCTGCCAGGCGAAATGAAATTCCCATTATTTTTAATTAATCCCTAATTAAAATATATTACTCCACAGATTCCACAAATCTCTCTTTATATGCAAATGTGGCCAATTCAAGGATATTTACATATCATTAATTAAGGCAAGCACATTCTCATAGTCTAATGAGCTGTGGCCTGGGTCTGCCAAGGAAAACTAAACGCTGGGCTCAGGAGTGAGTAAGCACAGCCACCGGGGGGGGGTCTCTCAGTTGAGTCAGGACTATCAACCACAGACGCCGAAGTGCAGCTCACCACAACAACACTCACCAATAAACTCTGCTAGTCTCACAGGGGAAAAACCTGACCACGAAACACTTGAACATTAACAATGCAAGCGGCTAAACGTAGCAGAAGTAACAGCAAGTTTTCAGCAGCTGAGCCACAAATGTCCCACCACCGACACTCGGGGAGTTCACAACCTCAGCCGGACAGTCTGCTGAAAGGTCAGCTAAAACAAATATAGACGAGGTAGGCTGAGGTTAAGCCTTTCAGTCGCTTCAAATCATCTTATTCCACTGTCCGCTGTCTCCGACCAAGCCACAGATCACATCAGTTCGTTCCAGCTCCTAAAAACTACTCGGCTATTTAAAGATTTGAGTATTTTATCAGGTTACACCTCCATAAATCGTGTTTCATATCAAACACCACATCTCTGAATGTGAAGCCACTTGTTTGAATGCACCGTCTCATGGGACATCTTGATGCTCAGAGTATGTGCTGTGAATCACTCTCAGTGACTACCATTTCAAATTTTAGCTTAATATCACTTAAACTGATTGAGTTGTAGCCATTTGTGTGTTGGCTAATGTTGATTAGCTGTGGCCATTTTAAGTTGGACTGACCAAATGTTAATCAATATTAGATGTACATCAAATGATTATGTCTTAACAATTTCAAATGGTCAAATTCAGAATAAAATTCCAAATCTTATTTCTAACCTACAAAGCCCTCAACAACCTAGCTCCATCTTATATTACAGATCTTATTGTTCCATATTTTCCTAATGGAGCACTTCCCTCTCTGACTGAGGGCTTACTTGTGGTTCGAAGAGTTTTTAAAAGCAGAATGGGAGGCATATCTCAGTTTTCAGTTTCAGTTATCAGGCTCCTCTCTTGAGGAACCAACTTCCAGTTTTTGTCCATGAGGCTGACACGTTGTCCAGTCTTAAGACTTTCCTTTCTGATAAATCATATAGTTAGGGTTGGCTTGGGTTTCCTGAGCTATCCCTTAGTTATGTTGCTATAGGCTTAGACTGCTGGAGGACAACTTAACCATATTTCCTCACTCTACTGCTGTATTTACTTGCTCTACTTTACCTGTTTGTATTTGTAATTATTTATATCTCAATGTGTTTTTTTTGTGCCTGTCCTATAGAAAGTACGCATGGACATGTCGTTCTGTGTTCGTTTCTCCTTCCTGTTCCTCTCAAACCCAGCCAGTCGAAGCAGATGTCCGCTCGTCCTGAGCCTGGTTCTGCTGGAGGTTTCTTCCTGTTAAGTGGAAGTTTTTCCTTTCCACTGTTGCCTTTGTGCTTGCTCCAGATGGGAGACTGTGACGAAGTGAAGATTCAACACAATCTGCTGGTTTCCTTAGATACATAACTTTACTAATTGGCTTTTTATGTTTGCGAATGTTTCTGTTCAGTGCCCTGAGACAACTTTGTTGTGACTTGGTGCTACAGTATATAAATAAACTGAAATGAATTAAGGGTTTCATTGAAATCTGACAACAGGTTCGTGAGATATTTTGCTAGCAGACTGAGCTGACTCAAAATGATTAAAGACAAAGTTTTAAACAAAGATAGTGCACCATCTTTTAGCACTCACAACATGAGCTGGGGATCAGTCTCGTTTTCCACCACACCAAAAATTTAGGTCAGTATTTCTAAAACTGACCGAATTGTAGCCAGTTTTGTGATGTTTAAGGTCAGTTGGCTGTAGCAGCCATCTTGAAGCAGGTTGACTCCATCAGTGTTTATTTTCTGCAAGTTGCATAAAATTATATCTAGTGGTTCATGATATTTTGCCAACAGACAGACACGCACATGAAGACAAAAACGTGATTGTTTGCTTTCACGTTTTGTGATAATAAAATATTTGGAAAAAGCTAGTATTTTTAGTAATTACTGAGAAATATGAATGGTAAAATATTATTTCCAATTAAAGGGACAGTCAAGAAACATTTAAGTGAGGTTCTATTAACAAAAACGGATATGAACAGGCAATATTTAACCTGTTGTAGACAGCTCTTGAACGACCTCGGTTAGCAGATAAACAGTCTAATTCTGACTAGACAGATGAGCAAAAGGCTTATCCATAACTTCCTGCTGGAAATCCCCCACCTGGCTGTATCAGAAATGATGGTTGTGCTGCTATTCACTCAAAAGGATTTCCAACAAAATTCTACAAAAATGTAAAATACGGTGAAACTAGTGAGTGGGTTTAAAAATCTGTTTGCACAATTCACTTTGAAACTTTGGGACACAAGTTTGATTCAAATGGCCAACAAGTCATTTTGGTCTTGACTTTGCTGAGACTAGCCGTTAGCTCGTCAGTCTGATCAGAAGTACAAACTATTGCTCCAGACAGAGGTCATACAAAGAGATATCTGCACCAGGTAAGATATTAACTGTTCATAACATTTCCACAGAACTACACTTCAGAAGGTCTGAATTATGACTAAGTTCATAAGTTGTATTTTCTTTAAGGGAAATAAACACAGGGTCTCTCCAGTATTTCACAAACACAAAATTCACCGATTTTTCCCAGAATAAACCCTGAAATTCCAGGAAATATTTGAGTCACACGAAATGCTCAGAACTTAACATCTTTGGTGGCGAGCAAAGGATATGTGCATACATACTTAATGATATTGTATAACATCTGGTAGTACAAAGCCACCATAGCCAGTCAGTAAGGATCCATGTACCGCATTTTTCTCTGTATAAGTTGCAGTATTTTTTACATAAATTAGGAGGGGTGTAAATCACCAGCTTTACCACGATACGATATTATATTGATTTGTTTGTATGATGATATGATTTTTCTCAATATCACAAAGTCTGTCACGATACGATTTCGATTCTATTCGATTCACAAGTCTGCGATCGATATATTGCGATATCAAACGCCCATCTCATTTACATATAAATAAATTTACAAAAACAATTCAAATATGATTTAACCATTTTATTTCTGTTATTACAGGCACCAGGCATTTAAATAAAAAACTTGTTTTTCTTAATTAATGAAAAAATAAAAATAAATGACCTGTTCAGTTTAGTCTCACATTTCTCATGTTTAAGTGCATTTTTTAAATCAGTTAACTTAAAAGTGTCCGGTTACCTTTCAATTATAAAGAAACAAAAATAGATATTGAGCTTACATAACATGGCTATCAATGCCATGTTTCTTCTTTAGGCGAACGGCCAAATTTGTTGTTTCCAGAGTATTTTAACTCACACTGGCACCTGTTGCATACAGCATGAGTTTTATCTGTTGAGCCGTTCTTCTGTTGGAATCAAAAATATTTCCACAGCGTTGATTTAAATCCAGCAGGAGAGTGAATTTCATTATCTGTGCTTTCTGCCTCGTCTGCCATGTTGCTGAGGCCACGCACAGAAACGGTGACACAGACGTGCCTTGGGAATTTCAAAATAAAAGTGTATTTGAAAGATGACGATATAAATCAATGTTTTAGTTTTGCCACAATATAATTGAATCATTAATAATTTCATCAATATATCGATTTAAACTGATGTATTGTTACACCCCTATAAATTAGCAGGCTTGCAACTTATACAGCGAAGTGACGTATTTATGTTTTTTTTCCCCATATTTATAACCCAATTTTGGGCTGAGATCTGGCAATTTCATTCATTCTGACATGGAAAATATTGAACACTACCATTTTCAGTCACTAGAGGGCCCTCGACTAATATGGCAAGCCAAGTGTCTCATTAATAGATAAAAGTGGCTATTAATGAGACACTTAGCTTGCCATAGGGACACCTTCGTCTCGCTCCGCAACTCCTGGAGCAAACGTCAAATCAGCTGCATTTTGCTGCGTTGACCAGGTGAAATTCAGCTGATTTGACCATTAAAGTGCATTTATTAAGGAAAAGTTCAACTGAGACACACCTTTACTATAATGTCAAGCAAACAAATAATTGTTTTTAAGTGTTAATATTGTTAAATTCTTGATAAAGTCCTCCCGTGCATGCTCCCGCCTCCACCATTTGGCAGCCATTCGATTTTTGGCACAACACCGGCCCACATTTCCAGGTTATCAGCGGTGACGCGTAACAAACGCGGCGTGTCAGCGATGACACATAATAGATGCGACTTATATGACGAACGGACATATTTATATATTTTTCCACTTTATTAGACATATTTGAACTGATGCGACTTATACGGCGGTGCAACATGTACAGCGGTAAGTACAGTACGATACATACTTAGTGATACTAGAATACTAGCATTAATACATGTTCACACCGAAATCTCAGAAAAATCATCTTGTATTTAGCGGTTCAGTGTTCAATTTGCCTGTTTTCTCAGACTTTTGATATTTTCCTCAAATTCCCCGTTTCCCTGTCTTTTTAGAACCCTGAACCCTGACACACTTTTGCAGATTGTAAATATCCATACATCCTACAGTCAATATCTGAGCTTATAAAAAGCAAAACTAAAAACGATAACCCTTCAAACATCTCATTCATCTGTCTCGTATAAGATCGGACAGTTTAAACCCAGCTCATACTCTTCTCCTTGTGGGAGCTTTTTAAACAGAAGAGGCTGGTTTATTTAAAGACTTTTTTTTTTTTTTGCATGCACCAAAAGAGATGGGCATGTGTGTTTGCACATGCGTGTTTGTGGGCGTGCAGCCAGAGCCCTTGAGGAGAACAGAGAGCTTAAGAGCAGGAAGCACGAGGCAGGAGAAGAAGAGATGCTGCAGGCTCAAGTGAGAACATCAAAACACCACCTCATCTTTTAGCTTTAAAGCTAAAAATATCCTTTATTGGAAATTTAGGGGGAAAGTTCCATCACTGCAATGTAAAAGTACTGATTAAAATGTTTTTTTTTTTTAAGGGATATTTTTGGCTACTTTTCCGTTATCTGTGCACAGCAGCGCATGAGTAACTTATTATTAACTACTATACCAGCTTCTTAATCATTAAGGTGAATTTGTGAAGCGCATCCAACCATTTTCCCACAGTTGTTACATGGATAATACTCCTGAATATTATGTTGTATTAGGGTGATTTGAAGGAGAGACGGAAAACGAGCTGGGGTGAGATGTACCTTGCACATCCCCTTGTTCTCCCCTTACTTTCCCAGCTGCTCTAATTTGACACCTTGAGCACCAGGAGAGTTGGGGGGGGGGGGGGGGGGGGG
>NC_056506.1:31540276-31542055 GCF_014905685.2 Nematolebias whitei
CTGCACTCATCTTGGTCGCAGGTGGGTGGTTGTGGGTGTAGGGGGGGGGTGGGGGGGGGGGGGGGGGGGGGGGTGGGGGGGGGGGGTAGAAATAGTCACGGTAAGAATTTTTCACTGGAAGCGAGTTCATAGCTCAGCTTGCACAGAAGAGCTTTGACGGAGCGGTCTCTCCGAGGCCCTGTTTGCTTGGTTTGCTCCAAGTGTATTTCTGCATCCTTTTAACATTCACTGAGAGGTTTCAAAAATTACTATTTTGCTCCTGACAGTCCTAATGCACTATGATGACATACCAACAACCGACTGCAGACCTCCAAAAGCCCATTTATGCCACACTTTGTAGGTTGGATGGAATGCAATCAGACCTTTTCAACATTGTGATTACTACGTACTGGCACGGTAATCTGTGGCTGAGGAATTGGCTGGCTAATGGCAGTTTCACATCAGCCATCTATAGGGACCTTGCAGACAGGTAAAGTGGTAGTTGCAAGATATTGAAATGGCCAGTGCCAACTGGGATGAAAGGCCTTAAAAAAAAAAAAAAGTATTAGGAAGTGACGTTTTGCAGAAGGAGCAGAGAGTGCGCGTGAGACGAGCAGCTTTATCTTTCCCGTGGCTTATAACATCAAACGCTTCGCTTTCCCCTCGCAGCCACTTGAAAAGCTTGATTTCAGATCTGGGAGGAAAAAAAATGATTGAGGGACGTAAACGTAAAAAAAATAAAATAATCTAAGCTGAGCTAAAATCCTCGAAGAAACAACGTCTTAAACCTTTCAAACGCTCATTTCCATTTATCTACCAGTGACACGTTTCATGACGTACTCTCAGGCAAACTATCTGACTCATAAATCCAATTCCAGCCTATTACTGAAGAACTTTTAAAGCTATCCTTCATTAATGTTAATGGGGAGTTTTTAGTGGGGGCCAGTGGTAGTTAGGACTACATGGCTGCTTTCCCAAGCTTGTTTAACAGGCTCCGGACAGAGATGGATGCCTCTTGCAGTCCGATAGGCTCTCCAAGCCATCTATCACCCAGAGGACCCACCCACAGAGCTGGCGTTCCATAACAAAAGGGCAGGCAGCAAAGCTCCTGACTGACAGCTTTATGTGTGCGGCGGCTAGTCAGGCAGCAGACAGGAGATTCGGTATCTGTTTCTGGCCTTCCCACCCCCCCCACTCTCTCTCTCTCTGTCTCTCTGAAAATGAGTTGTGAAGAACAGAACAAAATAACGAGTGAGCAGGGGAATCAATCAATACACCGACACACGAGATAAATGAGAGAATCGAGTACACACACACACACACACACAAAAATATACATCCCTAATGCTGCTGAGTAGGTACAAAACTAATCAGGCAAATGAAGCTGCCCCAGCAACATAAACTGTGAAAGGAGAGCAGTGTTAAGGCATAAACTGTTATTATCACTAAGATTATTACCCTTACACCTACAGACTCGCTAATTAGCACAATAAACAGCCATCCTCGAAAATGTATGGGGCAGAGCGCGTAATAAAACCCGCTGCAACATGTAGATGCTTTTATTGCATGTTAAAGTCACAAATAACAGGCTGCAGGCACTAAAAACCTCCAACAAAAAAAAAACATAAAAAATAATTTAAAAACACAAACACGCCTCCAACGGGGCGGTAATCTTTAAACGAGAGGCTGCTGTTGCATATTCTTGAAGTGCAGACAAAACGGGGGGAGGGCGGAGGGTTCAGAAAAGACACACTAAATTTGGACAGTAAGTAGTATCACCCCCGTCGGTGCGGTACACCG
>NC_056506.1:31542065-31559621 GCF_014905685.2 Nematolebias whitei
GGCGTGCAAGGGGGAAGCGGGCAAAGAAGAGGCTCTTCGTAAACTCGAGTAATAGGAACATAAAGGAATTTTATGTCTTTAGGGGGGGAAGATTGCTAAACATGGTGCTGAAGGACATGTCCAATAAAACAGGCTGCGCCGTGGTGCCGGCAAGCCAAATAAAAAATAATAGAAGAAGAAAAAGAGGAGGCGCTCACCTCGAGGCGTGGAACGGGGTTGACGTTTTCAGATCTTAGGAGGAATTGGAAACTCTTGAAGGCCTCGGTTAAGCCTGCACATCCCGACAGCTTTTTTTCATATTCAAGACAGACGTTTTCGGTTCGCTTTCTTTTTAAAGACGAGAAAGAAAAGTGTTGAAACCCATGCCTTAGCGTCTTGCCGTGTGGCTTAATGTTATACGACACTTCTGGCCCTATCAGTTTAAACTAACTCCCTTGATTTCCTGTTTTGAGGACGATAACACGCAGCAGATTGAAGCGGGAGTCTATTTGTGCTCAGCAGACAACCACATGGTGCTCACATTGTATTTATGTGTGCAGACATGCAAGTAATTTCCTGTGGAATCACTTAAACAACAGTCACTTCACAGGAAAACAGAACATGAGATACTGTGTGTGTCACGTCTTTAATTTGGAAATAAGACTTTTTTTTTCTCTCTCTTTTTATGGGTCAAAAACAACTTTTGTGTTAGTCACACATCACTACAGGAGTCAGAGAAGCTACACGGAAAAAATTCAAGACTGAGATTATATTATAATGAGAAATGATGGAGTTGCAGCTGTTTTGGTTGAACTTGGAGCAATAATAAAAGTACTAATGCTGTGATGCTCAAAGTATGTGTTGTAAATGAGTCTCAGCTACTACCACATCAAATCTTAGCTCAATATCTGTAAAACTGACTGAATTATACGCCTTTTGGTGATTTCTAATGTCAGTTGGCTGTGGTGACCATCTTGAATTTGGTTGAGTCCAAGAGTAAATCAGTTGTAGATGTATATACGGTGATGATTTTCTGAAAGTTTCATTAAACGTTACCCTGTGGTTCAGGAGATATTTTGCTAACAGACAAACAGGGGAGCCTATATGTTAAAGCTGAAGTTTTAGGCAAAAACAATCTTGCACAACCAGAAGCACTTTGGGTATGAGCTGTGGACAACTCTCAGCTACTACTACAAATCTGTAGACATTAATCCATAAATACGGATGAATTATAGCCATTTTTGTGTTTCCTAAGGTCAGTTGGCTCTGGCGACCATTTTGAATTGGGCTTACACCAAAATCTAAACAGTTATAGACGTACACTGTGTGATTTTTTTTTTCCTGAAGGCTTCTTCAAAACCTACACAGTAGTTATTAAAATATTTTGTTAACAGACAAAGTTGGCTCCAAAACTGTTTATGGCAAAAATTTAAACACAGATCTTGTGCAATCTACGAGCTCTCCGTGCAAATCTTTGAGGTCAGCCTCAGCTACTACCACGTCAAAGTTCAGGTCTAAATATGTCGCTTTTACTGAGTTATAGCTTTTTGTGTGTTCTTCAGAGTCAAGTTGACCGTGGCGGCCATCTTGAATCAAGCTGACTCTTAAAGTTAATCAGTTGCAGACAAATATCCAATGATTAAATTCTGCAAGTTTCATTTAAATCTGTCCAGTGGATCATAAGATATTTTGCTAACAGACAGATGAACACGTGGGCACACAGATACAAGCTAAAACAGCATTGCCCTTTTTGGCTTTCAGCGTCGTTTCGGAGGCAGACAAGGCAGAAACTTTACAATAACAATAATAATTCTTGTGTTACTACAGTAAAACTGTTCACACTGACAGTATCAAACAGCACTAATTACAACACATCTGTAATGACAAGCTGACACCCTAAATAACAAATGAGTACACAGAAGCGAGCAGCGAACTACCTCCCTCTCCTAACTTTTGATCTTTGAAGGGTAAAAACCCCGTTAGGAGTGGCTTGGTAATAAATGAACAGAAGTATATAATTTGCTGATTATGCTCAAGTAGAAAAAAGAAAATGACAGCAATTAACATAATTTCAGTGGGAGTTAACTGTCCAGAACTAACATCGCCAAAGGCAAGCTGGCAGACAGAAGGCGCAGAGGAAACCCACAGCTTTCACTCTTTTGGGTCGGGATACAGATTTCTCCAGGAGAGGAGAACCAGCACGGAGGCACGGCTCCGTGATCCATCCTTGTTGTTGTTACCGGCTGAATAATTTACACAGAAAGAAGCTTCGACTAGTCGGCGCTGGGCAAATGTTCGCGCCGCAAGACGAGCGATAACACCACATCAAGTCAAACCTGTCGTTCTTTGAGAATTAAAACTTACTCAACAACAGGATTTTAAAATAAATGAGAAAAAAAAATCTACTTTTGGAGTTGATGTGATTCATAAAAACGTCACAGCCTTTAATTACATCCTTTGGATGAAGGATGAAATGTCTCAACAACAAAAAAACTGAACTTTGTTGGATTTTCTACCTGGATTATTGAGCATGGACTTTGATGTTTTGAACCATTTTAAACATGGCTGCCTCAGAGGAGTCGACAGGAAACCATCTTATCACCAGCAAACTGGTTGGTCCACTATGAGTGTGCTGATTGTGGGACTGCGTTTGTTTGTGGCTCCTCGGACTGATGAAGTCCTTTGGATGAAGGGCGAAACGTCTCAACCACACAAAAAATAAATAAAAAACATCCAGATGAGCTGACTGAACTTTGTTGGAGCCTTTAATTACGTTTTACATCTATTGAGCTAAAGCTTGCTGTGGCAGTAGCTGAGCATCGTCATCACTGGGGATTTAGTTTTATTTATCGATAATTGATTAACTTTTGGTGTCAACCCAATTCCAGATGGCCGCCACAGCTAGTTAGCCGTTTATAACTCAGAGAATTTTACAGCTATGGAGGAATAATTTGGTGTGGTGGCAGCTGAGAATCATCCCAAACACATACGTCAAGGGATCCACATGAGATTGTTTCTTTCAATGTTTCACCAAAAAGGACTACAACTCCCATCATTCCTCTATATAAAATGATTGTTGCCTGGTGTGAAATGCAGCAAATATGCATTCCTTCAAGGAAAACTGACATTTAGTCACAAGTTTTTTGTAGGAACAGAGTTCAATTCAGACTGGATGGACGAGCTAACAGCTAATCCAAGTGGACTAGGACAAACGTGGGTTGTTCATAAAACAGCTCCAATCTCAAGAACTTCATATCATCATAAAATTGTTATTAAGACATTTCATTTATTATGATGTTTCTGCTGGAAGTGCTCCGGGCTGCACCAGAAGTGCTACAGCTAGATGCTGCTGCTGTATGCTTTTGAAAATAATCAATTTTTTACTTTATATAAATAAACATGTCATGCAAAAGTGTTGTACAATTTTTATACCCATCCATTCATGCATCTGGTGCCCATATCCAGCAGTCACTGTGTGAGAGGTGGGGGACACTGTAGACAGGTCTCCAGTCCATCACAGAGACAAACAACCATCCACTCTCTCACTCACACCTAGGGACAATTTAGAGTTACCAATCAGTCTAACATGCATGTTTTTGGTCTGTGGGAGGAAACTGGAGTACACGGAAAAAACCCACGCATGCACAGAGAAAACATGCAAACTCCACCCAGAATGGTCCCAGACTGGGATTTGATCCAGCAACCTTCACTGAGAGTCAACAGCTCTACTAACTGAGCCACCGTGCTGCCAATTGATTCCAAAGCGGTTAAGTGGCCGTTAGCTTGCAATCTCATATGAATTACTCTAAATTCAAAAAGCTATCTACAACAGGTTAGATGTTAATTATTTGCCGTTTGTACACGTAACCCCAGTGTAAAAGATCCAAGCTGTCACTTTAAGGACTCCAATCTGTCTCTCAAAGCTGGTTTTAAGACTGCCAGGGGTTCAGGCCGAGCGTTGACCTCTCTTAACATGTATGCTCTGGCCCCACTGTGCTAAATGCTACCTGCAGTGTCACATCTGCCCTGGGAAGCCATCCAAAACTGCAGCACCCCGTACCTCATTGGGCCCCTTGGAATTAGCAGCAGCGATCCTGAGAGACAGCCCGCCTGCCAATTCCTGCCCACCACCCCACCCCCACCACAAACACCAACACAGAAATAGTAGACACCGCACACCAACACTGAAAACTGCAAGCAGGAAACAGTTTGATTTTACAGCCACGGAACAGAACGACTCTGGTCGAGGATACATTTATCGTCACATCTGCTTTTTTTATCTAGAGTTCACTATCACTTCACTCTTTTTTTTTTTTGGTGTGTGTGTGTGTGCTGTGTTTTTATTTTTATTTTATTTTTTTTTTTATATACACGATCCTTTTCTTCCAGTGAAGGTGCCGAGGTTACCGAGACTCATCTCTGGCCCCTTTTGTCTCTCACGGCAACAGCGAGGTTTATTAACATAAATTAGAATTGCTCACCGAGAGACTACCTTGTCGCTACGCGTTACCCACGGCAACCTCTCCTCCACTCTCAATCCTCATGAGCGCATGTGTGTGTGAGAGAGGGAGACTGTGCAAGTGTTTGTGTGTGATCTAAAGAAGAAGAAAAAAAAAAACAAAGGGGGGGGGGGGGGGGGAAGAGAACGAAAGACAGAGTGCACTCCCCTGCATCTAAATGTGAAACTACTCCGAAACGAGGGAGACACATCCACACCCATCTCTCTCCTCGGCCCTGATTAAAATAAATGGTGCTATCTGCACTGCATGACTCACTACACCACGGCATTACTATCAGTAATTGAAACATCCAATCACTACTGAGCCATCAGCCTCGCCGCTCTGTGGCACCTGATTGAACATCCTACTGTACGCGGTGTAATACAAGATGTGCCATCCAGTTTATACGCAGACATCCTGAAAAGAAGAGCAGGAATACAAGGAAGAAGTGTCATATTGTTTCTTATAAGTGTCTGCATGTACGGTGCACATTCAGATGTGGACCACTCAACGTCGTAAGCAGATATCCAGCGAGAGTCGGCGGCCTCATTGATTGGTGTTGATTCCATCTGGGCAACGAGCGGCGACTGACAGAGGATCTAAGCCGCAGCGAAAGGCAACCATTAATCTTGGTCCTGTTTAAGCAGCATGTATTAATTTGTGTCATTTTTACTAAGTCAGCCAGGGAAGAGTGCTTGCCATTTTATGTTTGACTGTTCATAGAAGGCAAGTGTGTGTTAGTGTGTGTGGTTTTGGGAAGGGGGTGGAGTGGGGTAGGTATATAGGCCCCACCCACATGGTAACAGTTATTATAGTTAGTTAGTTAGTATATATATGAAATTTAACAAAACTAACTTCCAGATAGAGACCTTTACACCCCACCCTTGTGTTTGCATGTAAACAGCCTGCACACAACTTTTTAAAAACTATAACGTCAACCGTAATATTGCCTTAACGGTACTTACTGCAAACTATAAAATAAATTATTAAAAAATCTGAACAACTGGTAAATCAAGTGTATTTACTCCGGTAGTTTTCCAGTTATACTCTGCTATATATACGGTATTATTTTACATTATTAGTGTTTAGCGTATATTTTAGATCCTTGTATACTGTTGCTTTATATCCTTTATATTTTTGCTATTTTTGGGTGTAACTGGGACCTTGGCTACACAATTTCATTCCACCTCATGTACCACATGTGATGCAAGTGGCAATAAAGAACCTTGAACTTGAACCTTGATTTTATTTTGGCTGCTCCCTTCTTCAGGGGTCTCTACAGCGAACTACTGCATGAAAACTTGGCAAATGTTTTTACGGCTGATGCCCTTCCTGACGCAACCACAGACCACTGAGCTGCCACAGCTCTCTGTGTGGAGCAGAGAGCTGCTATCTAGGGTGCCCAGGGGAGCAGGTGATGGGTGTTAAGGGCCTTGCTCAAGGGCCCAGAATGGGGCAACTGAGGGTGAAGACAGGTATGGTTTCTTCACCTTTACCACCTAATTTTTTTTTATGTTGTCGGTACGGGGAGTTGAACCGGCGATCTTCCAATCACATGCCCACCTTCTCTAACATCTATGCCACCACTCCCCAATATATGCAATTCAGAAATGTGGGTCCAGACTCAACGTAAACAAAGCACTTGGCTTGATCCACCAGAAGAAAATAAAACAAATGGAAACTTGATTAAAGTAATTAACTGCGATATATTAGGCCAGGGCTATTCAACAAAACTGCTCAGGGAGGCCACAGTTTCTGAAAGCCAACAGCTCGGGGGCCGGACATCCAGCATTTAAAATCATTACGTAAATAAACCAAAGTTTACAATGAGATGTTACATTTAAAATATATATATATATATTATTGCACCAAATCATAAATGCAATAAACTGAACCCAAACCCAGAACCCCTCCCCCACAAAAAATATATATTTTAATGAAGTGGACCGGACTGAAGTCACCCACGGGCTGGAAATGGCCCCCGGGCCACCAGTTGCACAGACCTGTATTAGGCTATCTGTATTTAAACAAATGTGGTGGAATCGAACAAGCGTAGGATCTTGGAGAAGACGGTTAGATGAAAATATGAAGCTGAATCTGCTGCTAAATGTGAAAACAAGGAGAGGATGCGTAATATAACTGTCAAGACTGAACAACGGGGCAGTGAAGTACCACACAGATAAAGCTTTAAAAAAACTTCTGCACCGGTAGTTTATTGTTTAAAGTTCTTTTAATTTAATCTCGAACGTCTCTTCCATGGACGCCATCATTGACTTATCTTCAGTCATTTTGGATGTTTCTGTAGATAAACAACTTTATGAGGCAGATAACAGCTTTTCACAAATTTTACTTAGAAATTTATAATTTGACTTATGAAGAATCAATATGAAAAAAAATTGTGCAGATTTTGTTTCTTGGTGAATTCTTGTTATTGACTGTCTTCATGGCATTGCAATACTTTTAGTTAGTACTACGTCAAATAATCTAAAGCAAAAAAAAAAAGTTTTAATTCCTTTATTAAACTGTCAACAAATCATTGCAAAAAAAAACAAAAAAACAGTATGCATAAATTATACATTTAAAAAAAACGTGGAAAATCTTAATGGAATGTTTTTGGTGTTTTTTTCATGGTGGTGTTACAGCATCACTACAGACCTGACAACGTTACTCCAGCATTTTGAATTGTTTTCGACGTGTCCATGTCGATGGAAACATTTGTAGAAACAGTGCTGTGTTTACAAGTATATTTTTAGAAACAACTAATAAAAATATTGTTTTAGGAAAAAAAAAAAAAAAAACATGTTCCTGTGTGGATGAAGTCTCTGTTACCAGACAACATATGGATTTTATAAAAAATAAAAACTGATACATTTCTTAATGCAAACTGTGAAAAAAAGACAAGTTAAAAATAAATAAATAAATAAAAAACTGAGAAATGAAGCGGTGTGATTCAAAGGTGCAAGTGCGCCGTTGGAATCATAGGAGCATCAATAATAAGATCTGCAGGTGTTCTCAACTCCAACAATATGAGGATATATGTTTTCACCAGTCATACTGCATGGGGCAATTTCATGAGACTGAACAAAAATCCAATCAAATCCAAACAGCTCCAATAAGAAAAACAATGGCTGAGGCAATTGCTACGGCAATAATGTCACCGGAGCTGTTTTGTAGACACTAAAAGCTGCTCTAGAGACAAACATTGCATAAAAAAAGAAACTCCACACCGCCACAAAGCAAATTTCCTCTCTAAAGCAATTTTATTTAGTAGGAGGGCATTCTTAACGTAATAGATGTGAATATGATCCCTGTCAGAAAACTACAATTGCAGCCATGCACAGTGGAGTTCAGAATGGCCAATCCGCTGCTGGATCAGATAACCGGAATATAAAAAAAAAAAGAAAATGAGTAGAGCACAAACCGTAGCGGATCAATAAATTCATATTGCTCCTAAAAAGATGAACAGACACAATACTGACTCAGAAACCTTTAAAGAAGCAAAACACAACTGAAATGACAGCTGCATTCAAGCTCACGCCTGTCAAATAGAAAAACTAAGAAAAATTAAAAGCTCTTCAATTCCATGAACAAACGCAGACTAAGGTGAGGGATGTCATCATGGAGACTGATGAAACAATGGTCTCTTTTGATGTCACATCACTCTTTACGTGCATTCCTGTTGATGATGCAGTAGAGGTGGTCAGTTTAAAATTAAAATCAGACACCACTCTGAGCAGCAGGACCACGCTTTCCACAGAACAACTGTGTCAACTCTTGAAACTGTGCCTGCAGTCAACCTACTTCACATATGGGGAGCAATATTATAGGCAGAAACATGAGTGTGCTATGGGGTCTCCAGTTTCTCCTATTGTTGCCAACCTGTACATGGAGGAGGTAGAAAAGAGAGCCTTGACGTCCTTTTCAGGGACACCACCAAGTCATTGGTTCAGGTATGTTGACGACACCTGGGTTAACATTAAATCTCAGGACGTCCAACATGTCACTGCTCACATCAACTCTGTGGATAAATACATCAAGTTCACCTGAGAAAATGTAAAAGATGGCCGGTTGGCTATCTTGGACTGTGAGGTCTCAGACTCTGATGGTCATTTGGAAACTGATGTTTACTGCAAACCCACCCACACAGACCAGTATTTGCAGTTTGACTCCCATCACCCTTTGGAGCACAAGTTATGAGTCATCAGGACTCTGTACCACAGAGCAGACAGTGTCCCTACTAACTCAGGAGCCAGGCAGAAGGAGAAATCCCACACAAGACAGGCTCTAGAGCAATGTGGATATCCTAAGTGGACTTTCCTGAAAGAAGTGAAACCCAAACAGGACTCCAGTCAGCCAGTTGACAAAGAGGAACCCAGACCAGTGGTCATTCTGTATGTTGCAGGAGCTTCAGAGAAACTGAGACGTTTATTTTCTAAACACAATGTCCCAGGGGGTTTCAAACCCCAAAATATATTACAGCAAAGACTGGTTCATCCCAAAGATCTGCTCCCCTGACACAGAGTAATGTTGTGTATGCTGTTCAGTGTCAGGAGGGTGATCAGTCTTACATCGGGGAAACAAAACAGCCACTGGCTTAAAGGATGGCCCAGCACAGAAGAGCAACATCATCAGGCCAGGACTCTGTGGTCTACAATGATATGCAGGCCAGCGGTCACTCTTTCAGGGATGAAGATGTTCACATCCTTGATAGAGAGGAACAAAGGACGTCATGTTTGCAAAGAGAACCTTCATGTCCAACTGTCACTCATAATGATGTTATTGAAACTATCACTCAGCCCTCTGTGAATAGCAAGAGGCTATCAGGGACCTAACGATGGGTCATTAGACTGATGGTCCTCCATTAGCATGTGAACAAGTAATTTAGGTTGTCACCATCCAACTGGTTGATCCACCACCAGAAGGTGCTGCTTATAAGACTGAGTTTGTTTGCTGCTCCTAAGACAGAAGAAGTCTTTTGGATAAAAGACGAAACGGTTCAACAAAGAAGAATCTGTCCAGAGGATCGGACTCAACCTTATTAGATTTATCTACTGCACCTGGATTACTGAGCAGCATCAGGTCACCGAGCTGTAGCCATTTTTGTTTTTCTTCCTGAAAGTTTCATAAAATCCTGTTCAGTGGTGTTTGGAATATTTTGCTGATGCAAATAGGTTTGATTCCAAATATCAATGCTAAAGTTTTAATTAAATATATCATTCCATACGTACAACTTCAAGTATCTGTTGTGAATGACTCTTAGCTACAACCACACCAAATTTTTAGCTCAAAATTTGTAAAATGTACTGAATTATTGCTATTTTTGTGTTTTAAATCACCAGGTGGTTGTGGTGGCCATCTTGAATTCATTCGATTCCAAAGGTCATTCAATTGCAGCGTTATGTCCATCGATAATGTCCTGGAAGTTTCATTAAAATCCATCTGCTGGTTCATGAGATATTTCGCTAACAGACACACAGTTGACTCCAAATAGGTCATGACCAACTTAAACACATTAAGCACACACACTCAGACATGGACAGCAGCAAAAACATTATTGTTTGCCTTCGCCTACAACAGATAAAGGAGATCCACTGTGCACATATCATGGATAAGCTTTCACAAACATGCGCACATGCACACTCCAAGACATACATGGCCACACAAAATATGACCATTTCACATCCAGATCTGTTATCATGGCTAATTACTACTCCCACCTCAGATTTACAGGGCTGTAATTAGCCTCTTAAAACATGATTAACATGTCTCAATTAAGCCAGTCAACATTTGCATAATATATTAGCTCTCCTAATTGCAAGTGAGTTTATACTGGAGGACAAGCATCAGCGGAGACACTTGCTGGTTTTTTTCTCAAGTGGACAGATAAGGTATAAATGTGTGGAAAGAAAGGGTTTGGACATTCGAAAGCGGGGTGAGGGGGTGTACTTGGAGCTTACGTTTAAGGCAAAAGGAAAATCTGCACATCTAAAAACATGGCATCACCTGTTCATCATGACTCGCTCGGACGGACATTTTCTGGACAAAAACGGAGGAAGAGTCTGCTTTAAACTCACAAATCAAAGACAGTTTCTCTAAGGAGAGGAGAAAAAAAAAGTCATTTTGAAGTTGTTTATCTGAAGTTATTTATGAGAGAACAAAGTCCTGCTTGGTCCTATTTCAGCGGAAACTGAAACATGACGAGGAGAGGAGGGTGGCGTAGGGTGGGTGGGTGATTGCAGGGTGGATAAACTGCTGCTTCTGCACTTCCAAGCCAGGGACAGATATACAGTCTCCCAGCTAGCGCGGGGAAGCCAAGGACATAGCCATTAGTTTCAGGACAGCGCCACATTGGAGACTAATGCCTCCATCTGTCACTGGATATGAGAGGAGAGTAACAAAGAGAGGCAACACTAACCCCTGAACTCATCATGGACAGCCATGTCAATTAAATACTGAGAAACAGCAGCGCTGGGAGCCATACTGACCAGTTTAGCCACTGCTGCATGGGAGCTCAACGAGTACCTCCATCATCGTTTAGGCCTGGTATTAAAGGAAACGCTTGAAATGGTTCTATGTCGTCACCTGTGAGCGTAGTTTAGACCTTCAGAGATGATTGCTTATTGACTGCATTAGACAGCCTTATATTCAATTTCTGGTTTAAAAAAATGAAATAAAATGTTCATTATTGTTGTTATTGCCTGCCTGTGAAGGTGAAGGAGGAGCAAGAATGTTTTTGCCTGAGTCTGTGTGTTTGTTCGTCTGTTAGCCAAATATCTCATAAACCACTGGATTTTCACGAAACTTTCCGAACTTTACTTATTGGCTGGTCATCTACAGCTGGTTTAACTTTTGGACTCCACCCACTTCAAGATGGCTGCCACAGCTAACTAACTGAGAAAACACAGAAGGTGATTTAACCCAGCCAATTTTACATGTATTTGTCTAAAACCTGGAGTGGTTGTAGCTGAGTGTTCTCACAAACGCATACTCTGAGCACAATACTTTGCGCAACGTTTTTTTTTCTTCTTTCGGCTGCTCCCTTCTTCAGGAGCCGCCACAGCGAACTAAGTCGCACGAAGACTTGGCAGTTATTTTTTCGCCGGATATCCTTCCTGACACAACCACAGACCACCGAGCTACCACAGCCCTCTGTGTGGAGCAGGGAGCTGCTATTTAGGGTGTCCAGGGGAGCAGATGGTGGGAGTTAAGGGCCTTGCTCAAGGGCCCAGAGTGGGGAAAATGAGGGTGGAGGCAGGTGTGGGTGCGTCACCTACCCCACCCACATTTTGATGACGTCAGTACCGGGAGCTGAACCAGCGATCTTCTGATCACAGGCCCACCTTCTCTAACCTCTGCACCACCACTCCCTCACCCAATGCGCAATACTTTGCGCAACATATTTGCTTACATTTTTTTTGCATCAACTTTTGGAGTCAACACTAGCTACGTTTACACAAAATTCTTTGACCGGATTGAAATGTTTTCAGATTAAATAATTCAAATGTATCGTTTACGTGGACACAATCTGTTCACGATGAGCGTTTACATGCAGCAGGCTTTGTTCTGAACAGAAGTACTGACATGCGCAGAGTGGTAATCTCTCCTTTAAAAAAACACTGAAGAAGAAGTTCTACTTCTGGGATGAACGTAAACAAACCTGAGCACCTAAAATGTCCCTGCGACAGGTTTTAATGACGGTGGAGACGTTGCTGCACTCCCTGACTGAGCTACAGGTAATACAGATCATTTTGAGCTCTTTCAAAGTTTCTGGTAGAAATATTGTGTTGCTCATCGACCAGTTTTGCTTCCCTGACATGCTAATATTAGCATGTCAGCATTCTTTCGGATTGAGCTGAATAAACAAAAAATAACCCGAACGGGGCGTTTGCATGACACATTTTTATTCCGAACGGCCGTTTAATCTGATTGCTTATGTCCATGTAAACATTGTTTGTCTGTTAGCAAAATATCTTCTTAACCAATAATGTAACACCACATCTACAGCTGATTAACAGTTAGATGGCCACCACAACTATTCTACCTCGGCCGTGACCAAAATGTCTTAATTGTTTTCAATACAATCTCAATTTCACATGTTAGAAATTGTTTCTTAATGTCCCACTAAACAAGGAGCTACAACTATTGCCTACAACTCCTGCTTTAAGCCACTGAAGCGAGCACCATCACTCTAAACATCCAAAATGTTTGGTCTGGTTAGCAGCGCAGACCTGTGGAGGGCCGCCGTTAACAGGACACTCTGATTCAGCAGGTCTCCAGCTTTGATAAGTTCAAGCGGTGTAATGCGTTATCCGCCTGATCACATTAGTCATGCAGGAGATCTCCATCTGACCCGAGTCTGCGTGGATGTAACGTGAGGCTGCTGACGAAGAGGCCTGACCAAACAGTCCCAGGCCTCGCAAGAGAGACAGAGGGTGGAGGGGAGGACAGGCCTGAAACGTGACACCCAGAAACACTGCCTTGGTGTCTGGCTTCTCGCGACCTGTACGTGCCAGCTTCCCTTGCCGCAATGGTTCCACGCAAACAAAAGACGCTCACCGGTTCAGGATGTGAAGCAAACACACGATTCAAAGCCTCAAAGCGCTCAGGAACTTTGGTAACAATGATGCTCGTTGAAAAAAAACAAACAAAAGAAAACGAGGGGGATGAGGGGGGAACACCTCAGCTGCCAAACGGAACATCTCCAAGTGTTAACACAAGGTTCTCCATACACCAGCGTGTGAACCTGAGCTTGTTTAGGCTTGCTAAATGCTCTAACGCAGTGACACGGGAACGACCCCGGCACAATTTTTTTTTTAAAAGGGAGCGGGGTCAGCAGTTAAAGCCCTCTCTGTCTGCTATTGGCATGCACTCCCACCTTGTTTGTCAGCTGCCTGCCAATGGACACCTCACTGCGGCAATGACCCATATTGCTGCTGTCAACACTCGCACCGCCGATAACAACGCGCTGAAGAGCAGGAAGAGCTGCTCGTGCACGCAGAATATAACAACCAAAGCAGGGAAACGCTTTGTATCTTTGGTTAAAAGAGTGGGGGGGTGGGGTGGGGGGGCTTCAAATCTTCTCAGAGACACTCTTGACTGCAACAACGTGAAAAAGGACGAGGAAGCTGACTCTTTAGAAAGAATCTTAAAAAAAAAAAGAAGTCCTGACAAATTACAGGCTGTTCTCCTCTCGCATACACTGCACTCAGCACATTTGGCTGTAAATGCCATGGTGAAGGTTTGAGTCATTTTCTCTGTCACTGCAGTGAAAAGGATTTTCGGTTTCGTCTGCACAAACCCTCCTATAGGCCGAGATGAGCTGCAGCTCGGCTCTTCAGATGCAGACAGGGAAGGCTTTGTAGGTGTGTGTCTGTGTGCATGTTGGAAGGGTGCTTTAAGTTAAAACGCAGATTTTTATATATATAAACGGCAGAAGACACACTGCTGATTTGAGGTTTGTTCAGCGAGTTAAGAAAAAAGAGAAAAGATGTAAAATAAAATAAAAATAACCGATCCAGTCCTCGAGAGGAGAGGAAAAACAACAAGCTGCGGCCAATTGTGTTCATTTCCAAACTTGGTTCGAAACAGAGGGGAGGACAATTTGCAGTCTGAGGGGAGCCTCTCTCCTGTCAGGAGCTGATTGCCAAGAACGGTGAGAGGAGGGGGGGGGGGGGGGATGAGAGGAGGGGGAGGCAGGAAAAGGTCCAAGTCACTTTGTTCTTCTTTTTGGAAATGAACTCTGCTTGAACCCAGGGAGACGCCAGACAGTTTACAAAGAGCCAGGCATTACTCTTTCACTTTTTCCAAGCCTCACAATTTAGAAGTAGACCCCCCCCCACACACACACACACACACACACAGATCCCTCTACTGTAGCTTCCTCTGTAAATCTGATGAAAATCTCAAGTGTCTGCATGTTAGCTCCCCTTGTTTTTGGAGAAAGCCGTGCCAAACTCTGACTCACACAAATGAAATGTCAGCGAGGAGCAGTTTTGTGTTGTTTTAATGAAAACTGCGCTGCCTCCCCTGCAGCTCCGTCCCCTTGTGTTTACTCTCAGAGCACACACACACACACACACACAAACACAAGGCAGGCGAAGTGACAAGGCTCTCTCTCAATAACCTCGCAGACAGCTTCAAAGTCGTGTTCACAGATAAGGCGATATTGGATATTTTGTTTTATTTCCTGCCTTGAAAAGCAGCGACATCCCTTCAGAGGAACCTCGCGGGGCCTTCGTCACTGAAAACACTTTGCACTTTTCTATTCCTCAACTCTGGTTACAAACATAAAAACTAATAAAGAACCCCTCAGGCCTGCCTCTGCATGTTAAACTGCTCATGCAAACTCTGAAGCAAACCAAAATCTCTGCCCAGTCACGTGTTCATAGTTGTGTTAGTAATTCTCTCTACTTTATTCTGACGTTTTATGAAGTATTACCTGTAAGTGAAGGTAATTCACACAATAAATCCTTCACAGTGTGCATTTATCGCATGTTTAGGAGGTCACGGCCTGTTTAGCACCTCTATATGTGCATTTTCCATTTTAAAAAAAAGAAAAAGAAAAATACTGATCATTAAATAAAAAAAAAAAGAGGTGATGCTGGCACACAAACAGAATTTAAATACACAGCCACACCATCACTCGCTCACTGATGGAGATTTTTACCTGTTTTCTCTTTTATTTCACACAAGACGTTGAAGAGGGCAGGTTTCATTCTGTGGCAGTTGAGTGCATGTTTCCTAAAATAAAGAAAAAAAAGGACAAAGCACAGCTTTCCTAATCAATATTCAAACAAGTGTTTTTTAAAAAAAAGCCACTTTAAAGCTTTGTCTAAATGTTGAGCGATGCAAAACTACTTGTTTTCAATCACACATGCACAGTGATGTGCTGCAACAGATTTGCTTGTGCTGACAGCAGAGGGTCTGCATGGTGTTTTTGTGACTCAGGATTACAATGTAAGCTCCTTTGGAACAATTAAGACAAAAACACTCTGAGAGGAACTGAGCTGCCAAGTCCTGCACAGCTTCCTGCATCCATTCACGCGCTCACCAGCGATTCTAAGCAAATACAAAAAAAAAAAAAAAAGTTGTTTCAGGTCTGCCAGCTCAAAGCCACAAGTTTTAGGAGCTTGTTGAGCGCTTCACATCTTAATGTGCGCTTTATTATTATTATTATTATTATTTCCAGACACTCTGTGAGAGGTAAATACAATTTAAAAAATAAAAAAGTGAGGGAGTGCTCACCTCGCCTGGGCTTCGTCTAAGCTTTGGTCTGTGATGGTCATGATTTGCTGTAAGATGTCTCCGATGTCCTGCTTCCTCCCGTCCCCGTCCGTCCCCGCCGTGCCATCCTGCATGTGCTGCGCCAGGCCGGGGTGTCCGGCCATGCCCACCCCGCCGTGGGAGTGCATCAAGCGGGGCTGCTCGTCCATCCCTGACCACGGTCCCTGCTGCTGCCTCCCCTCCAACTTTTCTCTGCTTTTATTCCCCTCACCCTTTTTTTTTTCTTTGCAAAGCTTGATTATCAAGAGTGGAAGAAAATATCCTCGGAAATTCCTCCGGATTCCTCGCTGTCTCTGTCTGAGACCAGACACTCCTCCTTCTTTCCTCCCCTTCCTTGGTGAAGCTTTTCTGGATTTGGGAGGAGGGAGACTGACGAACCTCTCTCCCCTCTCCTCGTCTCTCTCCCTCGCTCTCTCTCTCTCTCTCTTCCCAGCTGGTTTAGGTGAAATCTGATCTGAATCGCTGCTTTGGGCTTGGGCCACTCCTGCACCGCTACTGTAGGGAGGAGGAAGGAGAAAGAATGTAATCTGATTAAAAGTGGCGCGCGCGCTGCGTCTTGGTGCGCCAAACGCAGGGTTTTCAATGAAGGACTCAACTTGAAGGGATGCGCAGAGAAACTAAAGCCAACCGAGTGTTATTGTTTGGCTTGTGTCTGGTAACTGACTCATAATCAGAGCATGGATGGGGGAAGCATCCGCCCCCCTCGAGCCACGATTGGCGCAAAAGGCGCGCGCAAGTCCCACCTAGGTCCTCTCCAAACGCGTCAATCATCCGTCGCAGTGGGGGAGAGAAGGTGGGACGCTGTAATAAACACTAAAGAGATGTGACCGGAGCGGGTGGCAATGCGAGGTGATGGATAGAGAGTGAATATGTAGCCTAATAAATAACTGTGAGTGGCAATGGAGCTCCTGACCCAGCACGAGCCTCTGTCCGTCCATGTGTCTGTCAGCCGGACCATATATCCTCCTGCTGAATATTTACATTCGTGTAATCAGTCAAAGCAAGGATAAATCAAGATGAATTTATTGGAAGGCTTCCCCACGAACCACAAGTCTCCACACACTAAAAACTGCTGGGTTCTTCTGATTACTGGCATGGTTTGAGTTGAACCCCGGTGCAGACGCAGGAAGCAGCCAGGTCAAATGAAAAAAGTATTTATTTATTAAAAACAAAACAAAAGCTGACCGTGCAGTAAAAACTTACTTGGACAAAACGGAGGAAGTGATGCAGACACAGACAGCTAGGAAGCGCAACGCACGGACAAGCAGGAAACGCAGAGACCATGAATTTAGTGACATTATTCCTATAAGTCCCATGATGCTTTGCGTGAATTATGTGTGCGACTTCCCCTGCGGACCGAAACCAAGCATCTCTCCAAGCATTTCTCCAAGCATCATAGGCCTAATGTTGGCCTGATACCAGTTTTTTATCAAACTGAGTATGAGTAGGAGTACTTTAGTTTGTGTACTCGCCGATACTGAGTACTGATACCAAGTACTTACTGAGTTAAAACATAAACATTACACAATTACTTAAAAACACATTTCTTTTATTTAGAAGGTGGTTCTCCAAACTTAAGAGGCCTACAGTCCCTCTGACTGTGTCCTATGAAATTTTTAAATAAATTAAAATATAACAAAATAGATTTTCTTCCAACTTGTAAATTTCTTAAACATGGACCTGACAAATATTTTACTTGAACCGTAAACTAACACATGCAGTGGTGTTTAGTACCACAAAGTGTATTCAACAGTAGCAGAATTATGATGTATATATATATATATATATATATATG
>NC_056506.1:31569621-31585944 GCF_014905685.2 Nematolebias whitei
TGGTCATCAGAACTTTACAACATCGGGCCGAATGCGTCCCCACAAAGACAGAGGGGAAGGAAAAGGAACTGAAACACGTTCAAGAAGCTCTTCAAACATGTGAATATCCTAACTGGGCTTTTGTCAAGTCAGCGAGGAAATCTACAAAACACACCAATAAACAGAAAAAGGAGAACAGCAGACGTAAAAACATTGTCATCCCTTATGTTGCTGGAGTATCAGAGAAATTCAGAAGGATCTTCAACAAACACAAGATTCCAGTACATTTCAAACCCAGCAGGACTCTCAAGCTATGTTTACATGCGCAGAATTCTCTGACCGGATTGAAATGTGTTCTGTTTGAATAATTCAAATGTGTTGTTTACATGGGCACAATCAGTTCATGATGAGCGTTTACATGCAGCGGGCTTTGTTCTGAACAGCAGTACTGACATGCGCAGTGTGGTAAACTCTCCTTAAAAAAAACCACCGAAGAAGAAGTTCTACTTCCGGGTGAACGTAAACAAACCTGAGCACCCAAAATGGACCCGCGACAGGTTTTAATGATGTTGGAGACGTTATTGCACTCCCTGACTGAGCTACAGGTAATAGAAATCATTTTGAGCTCTTTAAAAGTTTCTAGTAGAAATGTTGTGTCGCTCACCGACCAGTTTTACTTCCCTGACATGCTAATATTATTAGCGTTAGCCAGGCGGAAATGGCAAAGTCGCACATGCGCAGTCAGGTCAGTTTTTCACCATCAGATAAAAATGAACAGATCAAGCGTTTACATGCGCACCGATCGGGTTTCGGATCGGCGTAAACCACCCGTTTCGTTCTGATCAGAAATTATAACGGATCGCGCCGAATACACAAAAAATAACCCGAACGGAGCGTTTACATGACACACTTTTATTCCGACCGGCCATTTGATCCGGTTACTTATGTCCATGTAAACATACCCTCAGACAGAGGCTGGTCCACCCTAAGGACAAGACACCCATACACAAACAGAGTGGTGTAGTGTATGCGGTCCAGTGCAGCGAGGACTGTCCAGACCTCCATATTGGAGAAACTAAACAGCCTCTTCACAGACGCATGACTCAACACAGGAGAGCCACCTCCTCTGGACAAAATTCCGCAGTTCAGCTCCACCTCACAGATAAGGGACACTCTTTTGAGGACCAAAATGTGCACATTTTGGACCGAGAACACAGATGGTTTGAGAGGGGGGTGAAGGAAGCAATTTATGTAAAAAGAGAAAAGCCGTCTCTTAACAGAGGAGGAGGCCTCAGATTCCCACTTTCAAAAACATATAATGCAACTTTAAAACAGATCCCCAGCCGATTTTCACACCTGATGGGAACAGAGGGGCCTCGACTGTGAATTAGAGGAACAAAGACCTACTGTTTAGGTTTTTTTAGGTGTGAACTGCCAATCTACATATACAGTATGTGTGTGTGTGTGTGTGTGTGTGTGTGTGTGTGTGTCTTATCTCACTCAGCCTTATAACCTGTATCTCTCACTCTCTGCTCTTTGAATTGAGAAAGCTCCTCAGATGAGGAGCGAAACGTCTTCTGTTACAAATAAAGTCCAGTTGTTTTTGTATTGAACGCTTTTTGAATGCAGGGTGGTGTTCCTCAAGGACCAGGGTTTGTAATCACTGGTCTAGAAAGAATCCACTCTAAACGTCTTCATAGTATTTTTGATGTGTTCCACCATAGGGGGGGTAGGGGGGGGGGGCTCAGGGCAGGACTTCCTCCTGGGCTGGCTTGAGAAGAACTTGGGAGTCCACCTGAATGAGCTGAAGGAGGTAGGTGGAGATAAGAAGGTCTGGGGATTAGTGCTCAAGCTGTTTCCCCGGCTCCTAATCTGCAAAAGATAACTGAATAAACGAATGGGCATTGGAGGTTCAGTCATTATAAAAACGTCTTTGTAACATTTTCTAGGATCAACTGAAAGAATCTGTTGAAAACATCACACAATACCACAAACAGATTGTAAAGGTTATGACAACCCAGAAACAAATCCTTTTCCCCACATGAAAACAAGGTGCTCACTGACCTTCAAGTTAGACCTTCATCCTAGTGGTTGACACACTTTTACCACTAAAAGATATGAAATATTTAATAATTCTCAGAGTGTAACTGAGATTTATTGAACCGTGGGTTAGAAAACCTTCAAGCATCAGTTTTATCATCTTTTTGGGTTTGGAGGAGGCCGGTGTGCCTTTGTGCAGCTGAGGCCAGGTCAGGGTGAGGGATGACTGATGTGAAGGGTTTGACTTGTCACATAGCATTTGACTTAGTATCCTTGGAACATGATAAAAGGGGAGCAAAATGTCAAGTGATACAAGCGACGCATCCTCAAACATCCGCACTCACAGAGAGGGATGAGAAGATGAATGGTTCATAATAAAAACCTAAAGCCCAACAGCCATTCTGTGTGTGGCATGTAAAAATACTAAGCTTATAATTTTCATGAAAATAACAGTCACCGGTGGCGCTCGCAGAGTGTCAACTAAAGGATTTCCATGAGTGTCTCTGCTCTTGCTGTAGGGCCCCTGTAAGCCCTTGGACCTCTCGGCAAAGCGTGGGCAGAGCCTGGTGGGGGGAGATGTGACGGATGCCGGAGCCTCGGAGCCTGCTTGCTGCTCTTTGAATTTTCCCAGACTCATTTGCATTCATAAAGAGCCTACTCCTTGTCACGGAGTGTTTTCTCTTTTAGACTGCCTCCAAAAATCCCGTGCGACTCTTGGTGGGAGTGCGCCGGGAAAATCCGACTGTCAAAGACGACAAGACGAATGAATCCTTGTGTCAGACGCGTGTGGCTTCAACGATGACAGATGGAGGAGAGCTGTCCCTCTGTCGATCGGCAGGCTTCATTTTGGAATAAATAAATCTGAATTTCGCCCCCGCCCATAATTACAAGTGTTGCTTTATTTGACAGCTCGCTGTGTTAGCTGAAGGAAGTGTGTCTGTTGATGTGTGTATGTATTTGGTGGGTGGTGGCACTGACCAGGTGACAGCTTGATTTAATTCCGCGGGGGCGTTGCTGCAACATAATGCATTGGTTTTCAATTGTGACATTTCCTGCTTGTTGTTTAATCAGCCAACAATGTACACCTGCAGGCCATCGACGGCAAATCATTCATCATTTCTCTACCTCATCTGCTCGGCTGCATCATTTCCATTAATCGAAGACAACGTTCTGTGAACAGCCTTGTACTCTGCAGAGATATGCATCATTTTAGTAGATTACCTCGGCCTTATAAAATATTTTGAAACTTCTAACCTTCCAGAAAGGAAGTTGTTTCCTATTCACTTTGAATGATGTCTAGTGTTGATGCACAAGAATGTGCGTTTGCTGCGTTGCTTTGAGACATTGCTATGACACTTGTAGCTAAAAGTCAAGAAAAGTTTAACGTGCAAGCAGCAGCACTGGTGCCATCAACAGATGCAGAACAAGAAACCGAGAAACGAAGCATGAATGAAGGCTATGTATGGGTTTGGTGAATCTAGGAAGCATTTGTCTTGTTTTTACATGCACAGGCAGCAACTAACTTTGGTACTAATGGTACACATGAAAGTCAAAGAAACTTGGAAAAAATCTTGTTATTAAAGATCTGGGCCTTTTGTAGGTGCTGCATCTGATCAGCTAGTGCAGGTACAGCATCTATTTAGGAGTGTCGATAATGTCTTGAAAGCAACATACAAGAAACTATACCAATGTGACCTGATCTCCATGTTTAACTAATCTACTGCAAACAGCACTGGTTTCGAAGTATAACACCCGATCCTCCCAGTATTTATGGTTAACAACTCTAAAGACCAAGTCTTGCTTTGGCTCTGTGGTTTTTGCCTCCGCTGCTTCATCTGACTGGAATCTGCTTCAAAAAACTTTGGGTCCGACCTCACTTGTCTCAGTTTCTAGTTTTAAAAATTGTTTAAAAGCCATTTTTAAAGATACTTGCAAGTGTTTTCTTGCTTGGTAATCTTGTTGTTTAACTTTGATAATGATGTAATTTGCAATTTCCTTGTTTGTTATTGACTTTTATATTTTATTGTTTTGCCCAACTGTATTGTTTCCCTTCCCTTGACCCTACAGGTACTTGTAGGTAGGCCTGTCACAATAACAAATTTTGCTGGACGATTAATTGCTTAAGAAATTATTGCGATAAACGATCATTTGTTTTGCTTGCAGTACCTTGTTTCGACCACTGGATGCAGTATAAGACTGTTTGAACTGAATGATGGAAAGTGAGGGAGCGAGCAGCGTGTCTCTTTAAGAAAAATGGGAGGGAGGCCTCTTGACGTGACATGGGCTGTCTCTCTTCATTCTCAAAATGGTGGAAGCTCGGTGTGGTTTGAGCTCTTTAGCGTAGCATTTTTCACACAAAACTTTTAATAAAAAAATCAGTAAACAATTTTTCATTTTGTTTTCTTTTCTTTTCTTCATTTTGCAGAGAAAAACAACATTTTACACAAAGGCACGGGTTTCAACCATGAATTTTGTAGCTTCAACAAGATGGAGGTTTTTTCCTGAGGTCGGCCTGTTAGCTTAGCTTGTAGCTTAGCTTCTCAGCTTAACTGCTTTTAACAATCCAAAAAGGTGATTTTGGACGGTTAAAATGAATTTTAAAGAGAAAAGAGAAAGGGAGGGGTCAGTGTTGAGTTATTGTCATCCAGTGTCTTCAGTAGAAAGAGAGAGACGAAGAAACGATAAAGCCGATAAATGAAAATGAGGTCAATAATTTTCATTTATCATGCGATTAATTGATTTATTGTTTATTGCGACAGGCCTACCTGTAGGTGCTGCCAGGCCAGCGCTGTAAATAAGAATTTATTCTTGGTGTTTATGCCTGGTTAAATAAAGGTGAAATGAAAAATGAAATGAAATGACCTCAGAAAAACTGTCTGTCAGGCTTCACCAGCAGAGGCTTAGTCCAAAATAAATAAACCAAGACCAGAGGTGAAGTCCTGCCCTTACCACAGCTCATTCGTGTGTTTTTTTTTTTTTGTTTTGTTTGTTTGTTTAACTCCCAGTAGACCTCAGCCAGTTTGGAGAACCAGAGAGGAGTTTTCATGTAAGTCAAACTTCAAGAGCAAAGTCAATATTCATGGAGGTTTGTGTGACTGTTTTGTTGTAGTTTCTACATTGTGTCACTTTTCCATCAAATTACTTATCTGTGGTTATTTACATTATAGACTGGCTTTGTTACAAAAATGTTCTGTGTGAAACGTGTTGTAAAACATGTTAAATGTACCCACTCCAAATAAAAATCTGATGCAGAGCTTACATTGCATTATATTATATATTATTATATACTTAATTACTACTATATTACTTATTTTATGCAACACATTATTTTGGATCCTGTGTGAAATATTTTAGGTTAGGTCAAAGTTCATGCTCAATAATCCAGGTAAAAAACAAATCCAACTAAGTTAAGTCAGGTCCTCTGGATGGTTACTTTGTGTTGAAACCTTTCGTCTTTCATCCAAAGAACTTCATCAGTCCGAGGAGCCACAACCACAACGAACTCAGTCATACAAGCAGCACAATCTCACAGTGGGTCAACCAGTTTTGTGCTGCCTGTGGGACAAAGTTTGTTGTGGCTCCTCAGACTGATGAAGTCTTTTGGATGAAAGACGAAATGTTTCAACAAAAAGAAACTGTCCAGAGGACCTGATTTAACTTTGTTGGGCTTCGAGGTTAGGGTTAATTTGATATAATCTTGACTCCTGTCTACTGCAGGTAAATTACTTACTACTGACAACCTCTTTACAGAATCTGACTTAAAAAATGTCTGAACTGTCCCTTTTATAATACAGAATATTCACCTTTAATGATGTGTTCAGGTGCATCTAAAAAAAGAAGAATATTGTGAATAAGTTCAACTTTTTTGTCAAACACTTCAGAAAGTGAATCTCGTTTATTACATAGATTCATTACACAGATTTATTACACAGAGAGTGAAATACTTAAGCCTTTATTTATTTATTGAAATTTTGATGATTATGGCTTACAGATATTGAAAAAAAATTTCAGTGTTAAATTTGAACTTTTTCACATTATTCAGATTTTTTTTAGATGCACCTGTAAATATTTTAACACTTTTAAATTATTGTTTTATAGGTTGTGCAATCACATTAAAAATTGAAAAATAATTTTTGAGAAGGAGCACATTGCATGCCAAAGTTTAAATGAAAGACCTTACATGATTTGGTAGTGCTTGGAATATGTGATGGCGATGACTCTCAGCTACTACCACACAAAATTTTAGCACAATATGTTAACATTTTACTAATTTAGAGCCATTTATGTGTAGGCTAAAGTCATTTAGCTGTGGCAGCCATCTTGAAAGGAGTTGATTCCAGAAGTTAAACAGGTGTAGAAGAATATCCAAGAATTACTGTCTGAAAATTACATTAAAATCTATTCAGTGATTCATAAGATATTTTGCTAACAGATAGGTAGGGTTGAGCCCATCACGTAATGACAAGGTTTTAAACAAAAACTCATGGGATTTATTAATACTCAGAGTATCTTTTGTGGATGACTTTTAATTAGTACCACACCAAATTTGAGCTTATTAGCTAGCTGTAAAACTGAGTTACAAACATTGTTGTGCTTAAGGGTCTATTAGCTTTGGAGGCCATCTTGAATCTGGCTGACTCCAAAACTTAATTAGCTGTAGATGTACATCAAATGTTTGATTTATGAGAGTTTTGTAAAAAAAAAAAAAAGTGGTTCATGAAATATTTTGCTAACAGACAGACAAACAAATGAACCTACACAGAAACAGGCAAATAGACAATTGCCATACTTTTAAAGTGATGGATAATTACAAAACCCAAGTAAAACATAAGACCAAATAACACTTTCAAATACTGCACATGAGTCTTCTGTAACTGTGATGTCAACAGACTTCTTGATGTTCAGGGAAAAGTAAGAGTAATTTGCAAACTAAATGGTTTTAGAAGAAAAAAACATTTTACTATGAAAATTACTTTGAGCTGCCGTTTCTGGAGGAAGCCTTGATTTCATTTATGTGTTGTTTTTTTAAAAAAACATGAAAACACACAAAAACAGGTTTGAAGAGCTTATTGTTTCCTTTTTTGTTTTCCTCACAAAACAGCAGAAAACAACAGAGCAAGTTGAATGTCAGCTCCACAAATTCCCTAAACCTCAAAGAACACGGTGAAAGTGGAGGACGATAAAAACGAAGAACATCTGGTGAGTCGAGCACGGTGCCAGGACGAGACAAAGCCATGTGTCTGGCAAACACATGCCTACACACAAACAACGCAAATACGCACACGCAGCCAAATACTCATCCAGGCATGCACGCTCAAAATCGCCTGCCCCCAAACTTGCAAACAAGCACAAAAGAAGAAGAAAAACCTCCCCCCCCACACACACATACACAACCTTGCACGTTAACATGCACTGTGCCAACGCTCCAACACAGCAGGGTGCAGTTAGAGTGGGGAAAAAAAAATACAAAAAACTCAGATATGATTGGAGAGTTCACTCTTCAAACAAGTCTAATCTGCATACGCCGAGGCTCAGGAGTGAATATGCATGAGAGAATAAAACGATATGCCTTGAAGCAGACCACCCGCTCTCTTTGGATTACTGTACCCACCTCCGAGACTTTTATCTTCCTCTTGGCAAGCAATCAAGCTGATTTAGTGCTCACTTGCTGATGGTTTCACACAACAAATTGGACTTAGAAAAAAAACCTGTTGGAAAATACACCAAAGAAATTATGATTTACATGAAATATGTGGGAAAATTCATCCGTAAAGGTTTTAATGCCCTTTCAGTTAAGACATTTAACCATTCAAGACCTAGCAACCCTCGAAGGAATGCATATTGCCCACTACCTTTAATGCCAGAGTTTTGAATGAAAGTCTTCTTACGAGAAGGGGCCGTTAGTTGGGCAAACTTTGAACAGTCGTTATTCAATTCAATTCAGTTTATCTATATAGCGCTAAGTCACAACAGAAGTCATCTCAGGGCACTGAACAGAAACATTCACGTACATATAAAGCCAGCTAATAACGTTATTTATCTAAGGAGCCAACAGATTGCTTTGAGTTTTCATATGATCGCAGGCGCCCATCCTAAGCAAAAGCAGAGGCAACAGTGGAAAGGAAAAACCTCCAGCAGAACCAGGCTCAGGACAAGCGGCCATCTGCTTCGACCGGCTGGTTGAGAGGACAGGAAGGAGAAAACGAACTAACAATGACAGGTCCAGGATGGAGGCCATCAGGTTTTCTCTAGGAGGAAAGACAAAAAAAGAATCACATGTTAAGACTGAATAACAAGTACAAACTATCCATATGTATTTGTAACTGTTCATTTGATGAAATAAAGTCAATTTGTTCTTCAGTAGTCTAAAGTTATAACAGCATAAGATAAGGAAAAGGTCAGGAAACCAAGCTGACTAACTATAGGATTTAGCAAAAAGGAAAGTCTTAAGCCCAGTCTTAAAACTGGACAATGTGTCAGTCTTACAGACAGAAACTGGAAGTTGGTTCCACAAGAGAGGAGCCTGATAACTGAAAGATCTTCCTCCCATTCTGCTTTTGGAAACTCTAGGAACCGCGAGTAAGCCTGCAGTCTGAGAGCGAAGTGCTCTGTTAGGAAAATATGGAACAATAAGATCTTTGTAATATAAGATGGAGCAATGTGTCAGTCTTACAGACAGAAATTGGAAGTTGGTTCCACAAGAGAGTAAGTTTCATAATGTCACGCAACATTGTTTGCAGTACAATGGATTAGCACTGTTGCCTTACAGCAAGAAGATCCTGGGTTGGGTCTGGGTTGTTTTCATGTTCGCCTCGTGTTTACGTGGGTTTTCTCCGGGTACTCCAGTTTCCTCCCACAGTCTGAAAACATGACAGGTTTAGGCTGCCTTCAGGTCCAGGCTTACCTTAAAAGAGATCTGTGATCTCAGTGAGGTTTACATGGTTAAATAAAGCACATAAAATAAAAAATCAGTTTGGTTAAATCTTGCAAATAGTGTCATGTTGATGACTCTCAGCTACTACCACATCATCAACCAACTACAACTACAACCGAGTTGTAGCCATTTTTGTGTTTGTAAGTTCTGAAAGAATACATCTATATTCCTGTGTTCTAATGATCTGAAGCAGACTCATGGAGGCAGCAGTTCCATCTTGAAAAGTTTACTTTAAGTTTACACACGTAACGTACAAAATCACCAGATCTGGGTCATCTTGGAACCGCCATGCAAACTCAGCAAAATGGCCCCGTCCGTCTGTCAACTAACACCTTTCTTCAGAGCTTGGCTACACCTCCCTGAAGGAGTAGCCACCATCGACGAATGGGAAACCCTATTCTACTCCATGTGACCTGCTCTCAGCCAATGATACCTTGCCATCTTGTGTTTCTAAAATGGATGCTGCGTGGCATGTTTGAATTTGTAGGCGCCTAAGTAGAACTACATTTTCTACCGGAAACCAAACCGGAACTCAGGTCTGCCTTGTTTTAACACAATATAGTTCTATAAAAATCAAAAAGAAATGCATATAACCACACATTTCAGTAAGCTAATACATCATTCTAATAAAAAATATACTTCAGTTCGATTAATTCCGGTGGCCATCTGGAATTGTACTGACTCCAAAGGTAATCAGTTGCAGATCTACATCCAGCGATTATTTTTCAAAAGTTTCATTAAAATTCATCCGTGGGAGATTTTGCTAACCGTATAAACCCATAACATTGTGATGGGTAAATACGTTACAACTCTTTCAGCTTTCACATTGGACAATCACTACAAGAAAAGAAGTAAAAGAGAGAGAAAATGATCCGTATTAAACACAGAGTTCTGATGGCCCATCAAATATTGAAGCAATGTCTGCTGGAACTATGAATTCACATTTCAGACAGACTTCCTCTAAGACTGTCCTCGTCCATGAATGAATATTTCATTTTGGAAAATAGAGTGGCCCTGAAAGGCACCATTACCAAACCCCTAATGTCTGGGGAAAAACATTCTCCACATTTAGCTGAAAGTTAGGGTGAAATGATAAGAGTCGTCCATGCGTGGCACAGTCTGATGGAGTAATGTATCGGCAGCACATCTGTGTGTGTGAGCACCGGCGTGAGCGTGGAGGTTTTTCCTAATGACCAAATAAAAAAGGAGAAGCAGGAACTCAGAGCGCACAAGTTTTCAATTCGTCATTTAGCTCATTTAGTCGAAGGAACAAAAGTCATAAATGTTTAAAAACTCAACTCACGGGTTTGTCCGAACATTTACATGCAGAACAGCGATCAGATGCTTTCAGGCACTAATCTAATTTTAGGCAATAAAGGTAAATTGTCATTTCCTATTTTCTCGGCCGAGCCGGGAGCCAAGGCAGAGGAATGTGATCAGTTTCATTTGTGGGTTTGTCTGTCTGATAGTCAGCAACATTAAGTTGGTTCTCTCAGGCTGAAGCTGGTGGCGACTGGTAAAAATAAAACATCATAAAGTTAGTGTCCAGCATGAAACTGATACAACGGTTAAGTTTGACATCACTAAAATTACTTCTAAAAGGGCTAAAGGTGGGTAGATGTGCTACAAATCACATCAACTCATTTATTCACACTAAAAATAATGAAAATAAAAAATTAAAGATTGTGTTTGTCCCTTGAGCTTACATCTTTTAATTACATTTTGAACTGCAGATAATGGGATATTCAGTCTTCTCTATTTCTGAGGAACATTATTTTGAAATTGTTCCACTTATCGGAAGGAGGTGAACTCTTTATTTCTAAGAGATTACCGGTACACGTCTCTAAGAAGTTCATTTTACTTCTGACTTTTTGACAATAATAGATAAGTCAACTTCTTTTTGTGATGTTGTTGCCATCAACATTAAAATTTAACTTTTTGATTACTGTTTTTTTTTCTTAAAATCAGTACAGTTTCTTAGTTTAGACACTTTACATGTTTACTATGCTTTATAGTGAATAAAACAAGTGTCTATGAGGTTTGCAAATCATCTCATTTTCTTCTTGTTTGCATTTTACACAACATCTCTAAGGACTGTCATCTAAAACATCAGAGTGTGATCCAAGACTAACCAATCTGTCGATCTGACTCATCATGTTCCTTTTGCTGGGGGGAATGCAAACTAAAATCTGGTCATGCTGCTGGATCGTCATATACGATACGTGTCTGACCACATTTTGAAGCCATGACCTTTTACATTGTGATACCTTGTTGTGGCAATGTGGACAAAATGACTCATTCAACAATTTTCAATAAGATCAAGAGGCATGTAAACAAATGTACATTCATAGCTATCATTCTGACTCCATCTTCAATGCCTATTTTTAGCCCGACCATTAGGTAAAAGAGTAAATGATGTAGCCATGCAAACTTTGGATCTTGGTCTTCATCTGATTCTAGGATTGTGCTGCTCACGGTGGCTGCATGTTTTAGTAGCTCTCTTATATTCATTCTGAGATTTTGCTTTTGAAAACTTTAATTCTTGTTTTGTCTGGATGTAAATCACTTTTTTCAGATGATCACTTCCTCTGGTATCAGATGATGTGCCGCTGGAAGGATTTTTACTGAAACCTTTTTTACTTTTGGACATTTGTTATGATGCATAACCATAACAAGGTAATTTTCTACAACTGGGAGCTGCTGATTAACATCTCAAAAGCTCAAATAATACCTCAACTACAGCCCCAAATCCAAAATGAGTTGAAAAGGAGGTGCCATGTATGCATCTCCGTCTACCCGGAGGTGGTGCTCGAGTGCCTGACTGCTGAGCTTTTTGGAGGTAGCGGGAAACGTGGCTCATGGCAGCAGGAGGACCAAGATCATCACTTGACACCTGCAGTTAAGTCCACGGCGAGGGGGGGCGTGGCAGGCTGATGGGAGAAATGGCCATCGCTGGGGGAGTTCTACCAGACATTCAGGCAGTCCTGCTGCCCAAGAGGACTGAGAGATCTGCTTGGTCTTGGTGGACAGATCAGCATCTGTAGACAGTTTCTTCAGATCTGCTGTGGGACGGACCGCTACAAGAGATACTTCCTGCCCAAACCATCAACATCTTTAACAACTCTAATGAAACCAGGATGAGCTACATCAACAAATAATTTCCCTTTGGGATTAACAAAGTATTTTTGAACTGAATTGAATTGAACTGAATCTGGATGCATTCATCCTTCATCCATTCAACATTTATTTATACAGACTAGCCTCATTGAGCCATGGGGACTTTTTTGCAAGAGGGACCTGTTCCAGACAGAACATATAAAGTACAGACAACAAAACAGTAGAAAATAGCAACAATAAACTACAGTAAAAATGCAGTTAAAATACGAGTAGTGTACAAAACAATAAATAAGGGTGCCGTAAAACACAGTGAAATACTTAAACAAGAACATATTTGCTGTACCTATGCCTGTTCCATTGCTGCAGACCAAGTACAAAGTACAACACTTTTGTTATGATGTTTTAAAATGTTAACTCAAAAGATTATAGCATGCAATCCAAACATTTGCAAAATGACCATGTGTTTGCTGAAGTTTCAATACACTTTTCAGTCAGTCATTTCTCTTCATGTCCTGCAGTCAATATAAGTTAGTTTGAGTGGACATTTAAACACGGTCAGCATGTGCTTCTCCTCCCTCTTTGATGGTTTTTGGTACAAAAAGTAAGAGATGGAGGCTCAGAGCCAGAGGTTTTGGTGGGGAAACAGTTAAAGCCATAAAGACGTACAGTATCTCAGCCCTGACCTCGTGCCCTCCTAGGTATCCCTCTGTGCAGAATTCTTATTCCCTCCCAAACTGACAAAGTGTTTTTAATCTTTTCTTTCCCTCTCTCTTGGAGATTGGGGAAACAAAAATCAATAGCTCCTGGCAGGCGATCTAGCAGGCTGGTGAATTACAGGGGTGCACGCTTGCAACCAGAGTGCTGCATCACAGGGACCTTGGAACGAGAGACCTTGGGAGAAGCATCAGAGACAGAGGGGTTGCAGGGTCACTCTGGGTCCACAGGCTGAGGTGAGGAGTATTTACTGCCTCCACCAGCTCACCGCCATGAAAAATAACTGCCATGCAGTGCACACGGAAAGATGGCAGAGGTGAGGAAGATGGCGGGAGACAGACAGAGAAATGAGGCGCACAGGAAGGGGGTGCAGACAGCTGTGAGCAGTCTTGGGAGAGTTTAGGTTGATGTGTGTGTGCAATCACACGCTTTGTGCAGCGTAGGTATGACACCAAACAGGAGACTGATGCTTCTTCCCCCCCACCTTCTCTCCCAAACGGAAAATGATTCATTAGCGTTTGGTGATTTAGAACGTGGCAGTGCTGGACGATCAATATGCATAGGCCCATCTGTCAATACGTGATTTCTGCTGGTAATTAGCTGATGTGGGCCAGTGGTTGTGGATATTGCCTGGCAACTGACAGCCCGGTTGTTTTCTGTCATCACTGTCAGGGGGTGGGGGAGCGTGCACAGGTGGTGCTCGCTCACCGCTGATCGATAAAACACTGCAAAAAAAAAAAAGCAGAAGCAAACCAGGTTCATAAAGACATCTGCCAGGATAAAACAATGTGTTAGTGCAGCAGTCTTCAATTTAAATACTCTGAGGTCCACCTATAGAAAATAAACTTGAGCTGAAGTCCCCCGTCCCCCCATACACACACACACACACACACACATACTAGTATATATAAATACATTCCTCACCATATTGTCTTTTCAGGCCTGTAGCTCTTCATGTGCTGGCAGCTTCTTTCTGCCACCAAAAAAAAAAGATGGTATATTTGTGGAAAAACTGCGCTGCTTAAAACAAATTGAAATGCTACAAAAGCTGATCCTCTTTAAATAAAGTATTACAAGTTATAGAGAAGCTGTGCCACCTAAAATGAATTACCGTAAATGCTAGAAAAGTTGCACTGCCTAAAATAAATAATTACACATATGGGAAATCTTTCCCATAAAAAAAAGAAAATAAGAACAATATATATTAAAGCTAAATCTTATCTCTTATAATAAAGTTTAACAGCTTGCTTGGACCTAACTAAGACTTTCTTTGAGTCCAGGTTTGGATTGTGGTTCGCCATTTGGGGATCCCCTATGTTAGAGGAAGTTTTTACATTTTTATTTCAATATGTGGGGAAAGATAAACTCAAAGTGTTGAAGTCGTTTCATTCCGCATCATAAATTCACACTCTGAAAGGATTTGAAGAAAACGTCTGCATCTGCAGGCACCATCAAGAGAACATGTCAGATCGCTCAATCACAACAACTCGAGACAGCTGGCAGCGAGACAATTAAGAGGGTGAAAATGATAATGATGATTATGATGAAAAAATATGTTTTAATTGTTTTGTTTTCCAATGAGCAGATATGCACAAGTGGCAGTGTGCACGAGATGTTACGTGTTTGAGCTCGCTCCACCGTACTTCTGACAAAGCTGTGGCTGTGCTCTTAAAACAAGTGTGGATCTGAAAAATGTTCAATTGATTCAGAAATGGATCTGCTCTTGTAAGTAACCCAGCCAGAACTTTTAATTCTGCAGAATGGTGCTGGAAATCAATTTGTTTGTGGGTGTCATACAGAACAGACCTGCTGGGTGCAGACTACAATAAGATGGAAAACAGAAGAAGCATAAATTAATGAATAAAATCACACAAAGAGACAAAACGACCACAAAGTGATCCAAAATGACCTTGTGGAGATTCTGTAACGTCAACGGATGACACAGTTGGGTTTTCTATCTCTATCATTCTGAATGGATTTTTTGTAGTAAGGAATTAACGGATATGTTGTCTGAAACATTAATTATCATAAGAAGAACCCATTTCATTCATCCTATATGAAGAATAAATAAACTTGTTCTAGAATTGCGCCGGTCAAGGTGGCTGCATGTTGGAGCAGCTCTGTTACTTTCATTCTGAGATTTTGCTTTTGGAAACTTTAATTCCTCTTTTTCTGGACGTAAATCACATTTTTTTGGATGATTGTTTCCTCTGGTATCGGATGCTGTGCAGCTGGAAGGATTTTTACTGAAACTTTTGTAGTTTTGGACATTTGTTATGATGCGTAACCATGGCAACGAGGCAGTTTTCTACGACCAACAGCAGCTGATTAACATCTCAAAAGCTCAAATATTATCTCAACTACAGCCTCAAATCCCAAATGAGTTGAAAAGGATGTTCTGTGGACGCATTCTCATCTACCTGCCAGCTGTGTTGGAGTGCCTGACCACTGAGATCCTGGAACTAGCAGGAAACACGGCTCATGACAGCGGAAGGACAGGATCATCCCTCAGCACCTACAGTTGGATGTCCGCAGCAATGAGGAGCTTGGCAGACTGCTGGGAGGAGTGGCCATCACACTGGGAGGAGTTCTGCTCTGCATTCAGGTGGTCCTACAGCCCGGGGGAACTGAGAGGTCAGTCGAGTCTGGGTGGACAGATCGGACGGCATCTGCTGCCAGTTTCTTAGGATCCACTGTGAGATGGATCTTTACAAGAGATCCTTCCAGTCTACAGCCATCAGTATCTATAACATCTCTTAATGAAATGAGGATAATGAGTTACAACAACAAATAATTTCCCTCTGGGATTAATAAAGTATTTTTGAATTGAATTGAATTGAATCAAGAATAAATAATTTTAAGACAAGAATGAGGCTGATTTTAATGTCGAGAAAAATGGCGTCCAAAGTCTGCAGTCTGGTTAAAAAATAATCCCCAACTTGTTTCATTCTATTGAGTCATGGACGCAAAACGCATCAAATTTTCTTTGTTTTAAATTAACATTGGCAAAGCACTGCTGCAGCCAAACTTCCTCATAGACAATGGCAAAGTGTTGCAAAATATTTCCATTGGAAATGAGCTCAAAGCTGCAGGAGAAGCAGATAAATATTGCCGAATGATGTCATCATGTGTCATTTGCATTATGCCTCAACCAGTGTCATCCCGTTACATCTGCTTGCTCCTCTCCTTCCCTCCCCGCTTGCATATAGTTGATTTCAGTGCAGCCACATTTCCAATAAAGCTGCTCCCATTTACATAAGTTTTCACTTCCTGTTGTCAGATGATGAAAAGCAGCTTGTGAGGTCAACACGTTAGCTCTCGTCACAGTCCGCTCAATCCGAAATCCTGCTTCTGGTCATCTAAAGTCCATCCATCCATTATCTTTACCCGCTTCTTCCATTTTGGGTCACGGGGGTCGCCGGTGCCCATGTCCAGCAATCACTGCGAGGGGCGGGGTACACCCTGGACAGGTCGCAAGTCCATCACAGGGACTATATATATATATATATATATATATATATATATATATATATATATAT
>NC_056506.1:31585954-31669643 GCF_014905685.2 Nematolebias whitei
ATATATATATATATATATATATATATATATATATATATATATATATACATACATACATATATATATATATACAGTATATATATATGTGTGTGCTTATTTATGTTTAAATGTGCATATTTATGTTTAAATGTGCATGATAAGAGATCACAAACAAAAAAAGGTAACTAATGTTCCAGGAAAGCATTTTACCCTCTTCTTTTAAACAAAGTTTTTAACAAAGATCTGGTTTGATAAGTTAACTCTTAGAGTATTTGTTGAGGATGACCCTCAGCTACTACCATGCTATTTTTTTTAGCTGATTATGTGTAAAGATTTACTGGGTAGAGTTACTTATGTCAACCCATGTGCATTGCCATATCTGTGTTTGATAAAGTTATTAGCTGTGGCAGTCATCTTAAACCAGTTTGACTTTCTGTGAGTTTTATCAAATTAGTGCTTTAAGATATATTTTGCTAACATATGAACAAAAACACATGTGCACACACACAGACAGCTACACAATTCCCTGCATGTATTATTACAAACTGTTATTATTTAACATAGCTTTAAAGTGGATAAAGCACGAATCATCCTAACTAACGGAATTTGGACAGAAAAGTGTGGATTATAATCTGTTTTTATGTTAATCTGTTCAAAAATATTAACTTTGCTCTCCTCTAAAGCAGAAAGCAACGAATATGCAGAATTGTAGACTCTTGTGTTTTGCAATGGCACTATTATTTGAAAAAAATTAAGTCATATCTATGTGAAATAAGAATTTTGTTTATATTCCATCATTTTTTTTCCTCACAATGTGTCCATATTCATGCAGCAACAGCAATCAGAGGTGGTGTGAACCTCTGCAGAAGCATGCCTCTCTGTCTCTCCCTGGCATTTGCATATTAGAGTGTTTTCTGGGGAAAATGAGCTGTAGAAATTAATTCAGGATTAATTGGTGCCTTTATCTCGTTAGGACAATCTAATTTAGGGGATGATGGAATTGTTTAGACTCCCTTTTGCATAATTGGATTGCGGTGAATGGCTGTCATTACCGTCTTTTTAGCATCGTCTGCGGGCCCCCTCTCCCTCTTACAGGCCCCAGCCTCATAAAGAGCGATCATGTGTTACGCCGGTGTTTTGCTAACCTCTGGAACACGCCTAACACGCTGCAAGAGGCTGAGCATGTGGCTATCTGCGCTGCAGTGATTAACTCTCTTTTCAGAGTCATTAGCGTTACAGCACGCAGCACGCTGTTGTGGGGATTTCATAGGAACGTGCAGGCATGTGGCTAACAACACGGCAATCATCGACTGTTACCGACAGCGATTAGTTTTAACTCCCGACCTCTTTGTGGTTTTAGCATTGCCTGAATGGACTTGGACGTCTCAGATTATCTCAGCGTTTTCCTCTTTTCTCCTCTTGTCCGGTACATTTCTCTGCCTTTTATTACTTCCACAATGTCTCAGAGACATCATGCACTGGGGCAGTTGTCTCAACGTGGGATGAAAATCAATAAAAGAGGAGCACGGCTCATGTAAAAGATCACCTCCTCACTTCAACAACATTGATGTAACTATGGAAACGAGTTCCCAGGATGAGCAGGAATATGCCAGTCCACTTACTCTCCGTGCCTTTTACCCACATGACACGAGAAGCTATAACTGGTGCTCAGACTGTCTTTTTCTTCTTCAAAAATGGTATGGATATTATTCTGCAGGCCGCTCTCTGGAAAACAAGCCGGGGTGAAATCTAATCTATGGTGCTGATACTCAGGCTGTGCCAGGCTAATTGAGTTGATGTAGTCTGTCCCTGGAGGAGCTGGACGTACAGTAAAGACAGACTCTATCAAGTCTTATAGCTCTGTACTTGCTGGAAGTGACGTGAGTTTATATTGTCAGTTGTCAGCGGTCGCCAGGCACTCGAAAACTCGAAGCGGTAATCTCATTACTCGCGTGCTGTTAGAAGAAATATGCAACGAAAACGAAACAACGTGCCGCTCTGTCTTTGCTTGTGTCTGCCGTCGCTCTCCACGATGCTTTGTGATGCACGTCGTGTCATGTTTGATGCATTTTAGCCCCCCTCCTATTACCCCACGATTCCAGTGCCATTTCCATTCTTTGCATAAATGCAGTCTAACAGTATTAAGTATTCATGCGCGTTGGAGAAGGTGGTGCATGTCCTTCAGGGTAAGTGTCAGGCCTGCGTGCAGCACAAGAAAAGCCCCGGAGAGAGGAGAACATTAGGATCCATCAGCCTGACAGACAAATCATTCTCTCATGTAAACATAAATATGAGGGTATGTTTCCACCGCCATCCCCGCTATCTGTTGCTAGGCTACCTTGCATTAAGCAGTGTAGCTGTCCCTGTTCATTTTGCTCCAGGGATTCCAGCAATACCATCATATAACCTGCTGAGTCTTAATGAGAAGGCCTGCTCATATGAGTGGATATGAACATGGAGAGATGAGAAATTTATTCAAAACGCGGGATTTCGGCGGCATGTCAGCATGGCAGCGGCGAGGAAACGTTTATGAATTTGAAATGTTTGGGAAAAATAAAAAATAAAAGGAGCTTCGAGGGTATATATTTCTGTCTGTGCACAAACACACCTGACACAGGAAAAGGTCACAGCGGATCGACGCACACACACATGCATCCCATACACAGAGGCATGCTCACACTTGTTTATGCACACAAACACACACACACACAATAAACAATATGTGCCGCCGAGCTCCATAAAGGTCATTTGTTGTTGAGAAATCACTGATCCCCAAAAGCATTAACAAAGTCAATTAACTGTTCTCCCACAAAGAAGAAAGAAACCCATCTCCAATAAAAATAGAGCGCCGAGCGGCGTCCAGGCACCCCCACAATTACAGCAACTGCGTCCCCAGATAATTATGCGAGCCATAAACGTGGGGAGAGAAAGACGGTGGAAGGCAATGGTCACGGAGAAGAAAGCGCCGGGAGATGACGGGGGAAGCAGCGCCAACAGCTGGTGTGAATAGATTGTGTGCGGGCTGAATAAAAAAGTCGAACCTTTCCCTGGCTGCATTCAGATGTCTGCCTCTGGGTGATTAATCATGGCCGTCAGGACCTGTAATCCCTTTCAGCAACAAACAAATGCAGCCACTGTCCTCTCTTCTGCCGGAGCGCCCAGGGCCCGGGGCCACCAGCCCGCCTGCCTGGTCACAATACCTGAAGCCCAGTGGAGCCACCCTGGGGAGAGAGGATGTGTGGACACACTGTAATCTGCTCCAAACATGATAGGGTGAACACAAAAAACAAAAAAATTAAAAATCCTCAACGCATTTCAACAAAACTGTGTGGCATACTTTGCTGGTTTTGTGCATCCTCTTTGTCAGCTGTTGAGGCATTTGGCACAGCTGCAGGCCAAACTGGGGGGGGTGGGGGGTGGCGGTGGGGAGGGTGTTCAGATGAACCAGCTGCCCGAGGGAGCTGCAGAAAGTTTGTCTAAAAGGAAGAGGGACAAACGGAGACTCGTGAACGGCGTCACTGCATGTGTGACAGGATTTCAGACGACAGAGGAGCTTCCTCTCTTTCTGATATCAGTCCTCGCTGCTCGCAGCTGCTCTTAGTCACTGAACTTTGAACTTACATGTACAACTGATCTAGTTAGACGTTAAAACAAAAACAGCGAGAAAGTGAAGATTCGGTAACACTTGGAGCCCAGGAGAAGAAAGTGTGTCATCAGCATGAAAATAGAAGCCTGCTAACGAATTCCTAATCATATCCGCCATTTCCTCCAGGGGGTTTATGCTAAGGAGGTTGAAAAAGTCCATGCTAGATGAGGATAAAAGTGTTGAATTTGCTTAAGAGATTATTTCTTGGCATTCCTGAGGTTGCCTATTGATATTAGGTGCTAAATTTACCATTTTCTCCTTGAAGCTACAGACCATGACTGTTCTCGGAGCGGATGTTTCTGGAAAAGTGCAGCAGCGGAGAAAAATTTGCCCTTACTGAAAGTTATTTTGAGGATATTAGGGCTGCTTTATGCCTAATTTGTCAGTCAAGAAATAGAAAATAATACCTTGCAAGCAAAATCCTGCACTTAGAAATCAGAGCTAGTGGGAATTTGATCTCAAGCTCTGGATCATGTAATGCCAGTGTGGTTTTTATAGCTGAATAAAGCTCCCGTACTGATTCTATGGTGTACATGACCTCTGAGTATTCATTAAAAAAAAACACTTTGCATTAAAAAATCCTTTGTGTTGGAGTAAAAGCAAATGTCAGTGTTCCCACTGAGTGAAGGAGTGCTTTTATATGTGTGAAAGGTTGTGAGGGCTGTAATTCACCGAGGCCGTAGAAGGTGGCGTATGTTGGCAGCGTGGCAGACTGAGGAGAATGGGCCCTGTCCGGTCGTTTCCAGAGCCTTTGTGTGTCTCTGTTTGACCAGGCGTCTCCTGGTCCACAGGAGCTGCAGCTTCAACACGTCCAGCCACGGAACAAAGCGGCCATTATCAGCTGGATCTCATCCCCGCTCTGCCTTCCAGTCAGGAGGATCCAGCCGCTCAGGGGCTCTGATGTGGACTGGGGGGGGTCCATTAAATGCGCAGGCGACACCTTAGCTGTGGATAAACATCAGCACAATAGCATGCAGCACCGGTCGCCTTGGAGATGAGAGAAAACAGAGTACGGCGTCAGTATTGACAAAGAAAAGGAGAAGTCTGGAATGATGGGTCGCTGCCAACTGGATCAACAAAATGTTCTCACTTTGCATCACAAACACTGAAGCCTCCGTTCAGAGAACCAAGTCATAAAGGTTGAACCCCACCAATAAGTCGGCTGCATGTTGGAGCTCTGAGGAACTGATTCTGCAGCACTGACATGTCTTCATTACCAGCTTCACTTGGGGGTTTTAAGAGCGTGAGATAATTATTGTTTGACAGTTTATCATTGCGTTGACACACGCTTTTCTCCGAGCTCACCTGAAATCCCACAGAGAACCACATTTTTCAGTGAATATCTCCAAAACACTTTCAATAAGAGGAATGTATGACAGTCAGTGTTCAGACAGAAGAATTAAACCGTGTGTCCTGAATGATCCAACCTCACACACAAACACTGAACAAAAACACTGTTCAGAATTGAAGCTAACGAGGGAATGTTTATAATGAAAGGTTTAAATATTCTGAAGTGGGGTTATGTGCAGTGCTTTTAACTTGTCAGTATCTTATCTGCAGTTGACAACACTCGGAAAAAATTTGGTTTGAAGAATCAGAGGAAAATCTTTCATTAGAGATTCGTGTTAGCAGTGACTCAAACAAGAGCCTATTTTTGAACAAATTTCCACCATCTAAAACAACTTTTACATGTAAGACACTTATTATTGAAAAATACTGTACACAACACCTCTTCAAAAAGATCCCTCCATCCCTTTGAACTCAAAAACACACTTAAATTAAATATCGTGGCACCAAAGCATACTAGAGTTCTACTCAAACAACACCAACTTTTACAATGAATTGTTAAGTAAAAGTACTTTCCAGATGTCAGAGTTTCATTGGATTTGAACTGTATCAACAGCGTTAAAGAAATACACTTTGATCCAACGTCCTTCAAAGAACTGATTGATTTGTGGCTCAATGAATTTAAAGTTTAAAAGTGAAGGTTCATTAAAGTGTTGGTGGTCTGATGAACAATTCCCTTAATAAACTATATTCAATATGTGCGTAGAAGGTGTAAATTCACCCAGAATGCATTGTGGGCAGTGTTAAATTTGTTTACAGTGCAGAATTTTGTGGTAGAATCTCAATTTTAATTTGTTAGAGTTATACTTCTACAGTTTTACCTAAAGTATTGTCCACACAAAAACGCAGCTTTTTCAAAATGATATTTTCTTTTGTTTCTAAAACACCCCTTGTGTTCAAAGTTTTCATCCACACAGAAAACAGCTCCAAACGCTGCAGTAGCCATGCAAGGCCAGTTTGAGGCGATGTAAAGTTGCCACAAAAATACAACAAAAACAGGAAACAAGGCATGTAGCCTGCACATAAAGCTTACACACTGAAAGCAAAATGTAAACGCAACAAGAAGAGGAGGTCTTTCGGTTGTAGGCTAGATAAGATGTGGATCTATGACATCATTTCCAAAACATGGGCTGTCTACACAAAAACACAAGGGTGAGAGTTAAAGATTTTATTATCATTCTGGATTTCATCCATCCATCCATTATCTTTACCCGCTTCTTCCTTTTTGGGTCATGGGGACCACTGGTGTCCATGTCCAGCCATCACTGTGCAAGAAGTGGGGGACACTCTGGACAGGTCTCCAGTCCATCAAAGGGACACATAGAGACAAACGAGACATACAACCATTCACTCTCTTTCTCACACCTAGGGACAATTTAGAGTTACCAATGAGCCTAACAAGCATGTTTTTGGTCTGTGGGAGGAAACTGGAGTACCTGGAGACAACCCACGCATGCACGGAGAGAACATGCAAACTTCACTCAGAAAGGCCCCTTTCCAGGATTTGAACCAGCGACCTGCTTGCTGAAAGGCGGCAGCTCTGCGCCACATGCCGCCCCATTCTGGATTTCATTTATCCGAAAGTAACATTTTGGATTGACTAAAACATTGTTCTGTGACAATGCAAAAACAATGACGTGCACAAAAATGTTCTCATGTGGACACCCTCCCAAAAACAAACAAAAATGCTTAAATAGCTAAGTTCATGTGACAAGATTGTATACATTGTTTTGGGTTTTGAAAAAGGCAAACATTGACTTTGTGGCCATTTCATTTTTTTTCTTTTTAAATACAAATCTCAAAAAATAAATATGCATTGATGACCTTTTTTTTTTAATTAACACATTTTAGTGTTTTTTAGCATTATAAACTGTTGTGCTTAAATTTTCTGCTTCAAGAATAAAATCTGCTTCCACACAAGCAGCTGATTTCCAGAGATGATTTTTTTCATGCTTGTACAGTCTATAAAAAGCGCTTCGTGTTGTACAGAGCAAATGCACGAAAGTAATTCAAAATCTCATTTGTTTCGACTTCTGCTACAAAAGCGAATAGAAAACTTGGTTCTGGGAGCTTCCTTTGACTTGCTGCTCTGAATGATGGAAACTGAGCGCATTAATGGTGGAGCTACAGAAATACTCTGAGTCCCAGAAAGGAGGGAATACAGCCTTTTCCAGTGGATTATAAAGAGCAAAAAGTGTATGAATGCAAGACAGGCAGAAAATAGTTTTTTTATATAGCGAATTGTTCTGCTAGAACACGTCAGTTTCTTTTTTTTTTTTTGATTATCAGCTGCATTGACTGCAACTTTAGAAAGCTAACAATCATTAAAGTAGGTCAGAAAGCCCTGAGAAGTGTTACTGGTTTTATATAACATCATTCAGGTCAATAATCCTAATTTATTCAATCTTTATTTATTCAACTTTTATTTAGACAGGTTAGTCTCATTGAGCTTCGAGGACTCATTTACAAGAGATACCTGAAAATTCATGATGACATCAGTAGACAATCATAAAAGAAGGCATATAAATGGAAAATTAAATGGAAGAAAATTATATTAAAAAACAAAACAAAAACAGCTACTTTATAAAGTGATGTAAAATACTAACAACAGGAACATGTCTGCATTGTTTTTTGCCATGAACTTAACAGATGTTTAAAGTCACTTAAAGTCAAGGTTGAGAGCTTCACATCTTTTTGTAAGATATTCCAGGAAACAGAAGCGGAGTAAGAGAAGACCCTTTATTCTAGTTCAGTCCGCACTGAGGGAACGCTGCAGGTAATAATTTTCGGAGAGCGCACGTTGTATCTGCACTCACGTAGTGACATGTAGGAGATGTATGAAGGCAGCAGACCAAGAAATTATTTAAAGATGAAAATGTACCAGTGAGAGAATCTGTGTGAAGTTAATGATGTCCAGTTAACCAGTGAATACAGGGTGCAGTGATGGGTACGGTAGTTGCAGCCAGTTATGAATCTTAATGCACCATGATAGACAGCATCCAACATCTGCAGGGTGCTTGTAGGAGCGTTCATGTAAATAATGTCACCGTAGTAAATGGAGGGAAGGAAAGTCGCAGATTCAAGGCGTTTCCTAGCATTCAGAGTTAAACGAGATCTGTTTCTGAAAAAGAAACCCAGTTTAACTTTCAATTTCTTTGCTAAGTTTTCGACATGTGCTTTAAAGGAGAGATGCAAATCGTCCAAAATACCCAAGTATTTGTAAGAATCTAGGAACACATTTGAAGATAAAACAGAAGGAAGGACTACTGGGACCAACTTCCTGTTTGAAAACAACATCCCTTTGGTTTTGTTAGCATTTAGCACAAGTTTGAGATGGAACAAATCAGACTGGATGATGTCAAAAGTGGATTGCAAAAGCTGGAGAACCTTAGCAACTGTTTAACTCAACAAACAACTGTGTCATCAGCATATGTAAGGAGGTATCAGGAATGATCTGACCTGTAGATTTTGAAGAGGGTGGGTCCTAAGACTGAACCTTGTGGTACATCGTTGTTAACTGTTGGATAACTGTGAGAAGTACCATTATGTTGAACACATTGCCACCGATCTGAGAGATAATTAGAGAACCAACCAATGGTGTGATCTGAGAAACCATATATATATATATATATATATATATATATATATATATATATATATATATATATATATAAACATATTCCAGATAATATTGGTATTTTGCAGTTCTGTTTAGTATCTTAGAGGTCTTTTTTTTTAACCATGAATGCTCTGTATCAAAACCTCCTAGAAAATGTAACATTTAAAAAGAATATTAGCACCATATAAGAAACACATATGGTTATTAGCACGATGTGTTGATTGATTTGTCTCCCATCTTCACGCTACACAGAGTTTGTAATTTAGTGTGTAAACTGTGAAAGTGCAAATGAGTGGAGTGAAGACTGAGGAACTCAAACATGCGCTCCAAGACTGTTTGTATGGATTCAAACACACAAAACCGAGTTTGGACGTTTCATCCAGCCCTCATGCTGCACGCTAATCTGAACGCTATAAATTCAAGCTGCTGAATTACAAAACTTGACATTCATTCATTGTGAGCAACAATTAATTTTCATGGACTGTGACGTTGTGTTTCTCAAACATCAAGTCATTGGGTTTTAAAGACGACATAAATCATCATCACCGTATTTAGTTTATTGGTGGTGAAGTTTTAACTTTTAGACGACTCCAGATTTACTTCCAATGCATGTGGGCCAAATGACACTGGACATGTTTGAGTTTATACAAAAAAGGCTGGCCACTTATTCAGCAAGTGTTTCCTGCTTTCATTTCCCCCCAGCAGGAACTGCATTTGATGATTTATAGCATGTTTCTGCATCAGAAGCACTTTCTTCCTTCTGACTCGTTTTCACTCCTAACCAGCAAATAAAGCCTGTCGATACAATCATCCCCTCTAACCCCTGAATCTGACAGCACGTCTGCTAAACACTCCAAGTACACGGCTCGGAAAGGGAGCTATTTCTTTTTCTTTTCCTGTCTTTTCTCTCTTCCTGTAAACAGCTCTTACTTCTCTCCACCTGCCTGAGCTGCCGTGGCCCTTTCTGAATTCTCCAGAACTCCCAGTCCACTGCGGTGTATCCGCCTGGAAACGGCGCAGATGCCGGCGCCTGAGAACTTGCTGGAAAATGAGTAAAAACCACAAGGAGAAGTGATGGGATGAAGATGTCAGGTGTGGCAAACAGAACTCTGTCACACTCCTCTTAACGTCTCTCTCACTGATTATCAGACTGGAGATTCAAACGCACACACAAACAAGACCGCACGAGAGGAGCTCTGATTGCACTGAAGGGACCAGATGCAGAGGCTGTTCTGGTGAACGGGCAGAAGCATCACCAAAATGTTAGAACAATAACATTAAAATCTCTCAAATGAGTAATATTAATCTTGTTACAATGTTAGGTTCTGCTGCTTTCATGTGGACGTTCCTCTGACATGTACCACCCACCTTAAACTTTGATGCAGTCCTCATGGCAACGGTGCCCACTGACAGCAGCCGCCGCCTCCAGCAGGAGAACAAACGCCGCCTCAACGCCTCAGGAACAGCAGGAGGAACACGACAAGGATGGGTCCAGTCTTTAGCTGCTCACGTTCACCCATTCACACGCACAGTGTCAGACTAATAATAGACGGATGCTTTATTTGGTTTGTATTGTTCAGCACTTAGGCAAACTTCATGTTTTGTTTAAAATTCACCACCGTGGCCAAAATAAGTCACTATTTTACTTTCAGAGCAAACAGCTGATTTATTATAATGACAAATTAACCGCTGTTTAACATGTGATTTATTTTGTGATGTAACCTAAAGGTCTTTAAAACAACATCCAAGTGAATGTGCTGAAATCAGGAGGAAATGGGGTCAAACTAAACAAAATAAAACGCATGTGGCTTTGTTAAATTAACTTTTATTTTGAAGGGGAAAACAGCAAAAACAGCTAAACGTACAAATGTGGCAAAGCTTTAAAATTTAGGTAAAACCAGCTGAACACAGTAGTTGTCTGTCTGCACTGTTAGCAAAATATCATAAACAGCTGGACATTTTTTAATGAAACTTTCAGGCAATAATTATTAGGTTGCCATTCAAACTATAGAGTCAATACAATTCAAGATGGCCGGCCAACACATAATTTTACAAATGTTAAGCTACAGTTTAGCATGGTAGTAGCTGACAGTCATACTCATGGCATACTCTGAGCACTAATACGTGTTGCGAGATCTCACACTAAAACAGGAGATCCTGTATTTCCAAGATTGAACCAAAACAGCTACAGCTCTGTCAGTTCTCAATCTGAGAGGATCTTGGTTTAAACTCTAAAAGGCTGTGGGCGATATGCATTCCTTCAAGGATGCAATTTTATTATTAACTTTTTAAATGTAACTATATTTGATGATAAACACAGGTCTCTCTTGAAAATGAGCCCTTGAGTCTCAATGAGACTAACCTATAAATAAAGGTTGAATGAAAAAAAAAAACAGTACTGGCTGATTTTATAACTGTTGGGGGTGTGGATTAATTAGAAGACACATTGCTTCGTTGTTTTCTTAAATTAGTTGGACGTGAGCTCCGAAAGATTTTCTACATTTTTATTTTTATTACATTTTTTATGCTCTTCTGCTCAGCATGACCTGCGAAGACTTGACGCGTTTTAAAGCAAGTTCCTCCTTCAAACTCACATTGATAAATTGCTCTTTAATCCAAACTTCTATTTTTGGGTAATCAAACTTGAAAATGATTGCTTCTGTCAGCTGATACGTTTAGAAAACCTAAAAAGTCGAGAATTATTTGACACGGTTTCCAATTTAATTAAACCATTGCTCCTAAAGCAGTCTCAGATTTAATCATTTTAACAACGTGTGTTTTTATTTAAAAGACTGAAAAGAAGAAAAAAACAGATTCTGCAGCTCTTGGTTTGAAACCTGCGGTCAAAATGTTGCAAACAACAGAATCCACCTCTGATTTCAAACCTAATTTATTTCTGCCCGGACAGAGTTTGAGCACCGGGAAGTTCTCCAGAGCAAGGATTTGTTTTACTTGGGCCTTTTGGGGTTGGAAAGGGGGATCACGAGGTGAGGAGTCAAGGGGAGGACAAGGTGACTGATTGAGTCGAGGCGTTAGGTCAGCGTCGAGCAGCCGAATCCGACCCTCCCCACCACTAACTATGATCAAATACATCATCCGGCTCTGTCAACACGTGTCCAGCTGGATATCACTTCCACATGTGCACATGGGCCTGTGGCTGCAGCAACTCACATTAACATGCTTATCAGTGCAGAGCTCACGGAGGATTGCTGACAAAGGCCGCGTTTTGGTCGGAATAATGGCTGCATGAATCCAATCTGTGAGCTTCAAAAGGTCAGCATGTGCACAGGGAAGCACATCGTCCCAGAAAGGAGTCACAAAAGGAGCTCCAACAACAGGATGTTTAATTGGAAACGGGTGAACACGAGTTGTTTTATAATTCAAAACATGCGCGCATTGTAACATTAGCCAGGAAGTTAATGTGTGGCAATCATGACTTGTCGCTACAATGGGATGAGAATTAATCTGGGACGATCAAAGGAGAGAAAAAAAGCATCGCAAAGTGCACGATCCCGTCTTTTCAGTATTCCTCCAACATTCAGCCACAGTATTTTTCAATACAGAATTCAATTACGTGGAACACCTGAACAAACAATATCTCGCAGCCAATTATTCAGAGCCTTTGGAAGCCATTGGCAAACAAATTAGCAATGTTAATGTGAGCGAGCGTCTCGATATTTTTGGCTGCTCACAAAGGGAGCAGCACCAACACCCCCCCCCCCCCCCACCACCACCACCACTTCTCCCACTCTGCCATCCGAGGCTATTGTTGACTGATGAATTAAACAGGTTGGATTTGATTTGTGAGAGAGAGAGGGTGAAAAAAAAAGGAAATTTCAGGTGTCAGTCTGCCGCTCATCCTCAGGCATCTTTGGCATTTTCTATGTTCATTATTGTCAGAAGCTTCTAGGTCATAAAAGAAAGATGTTTTTGACTGCAGACAGACATATTTCAGCTTCAGTTTGAGCAGCACTATTCGGGTTGACATTTCAGCTCTCCGACAGAACAATGAAAAGTTGCCATGAGATGTCTTGGCACGGCTGTTGGTCTGTGTATTGATTGGGCAAAGGTCCAACATCCCCCCCAACTAAAAAGAGATTAAAATATCAGACTTGTCTGAGACATTTATGGAGTCTGTGACCTCAGTCGATGCCAAAGTGGAGTACATACATCATAGTCCATCTCTGTGAGCTACATCGAGTCTTGAGTAACACTGACGGACAGAACCAAGGTGAAAATTCAGCAGAGCCTTCCCTGGCTAATGCAGGCAGGGGTTGGCTGCAAAATGTGGAGTGTAAAACAACTTAGCTGCTGTTTCATTAAAAATTCACACCGTGTCTTTGCATGTAAATGTTTAACACCACGAGCCGTTGTCTGGGAAGCTTATCCTTCTCTTTTATTGTGGGGGGGGGGTTTAGAATGGATGAGATTGATTCTGTGGGAAAGGCAGAAAGACAAAAGCCTGAAAGATGTGTGTGTATCCATTCACAGCTCAAGAGGACCTTCATTACAGAGCAAGCAGGTCCTGTCAACGTCTTTTCATTACACGGTCCCATATATCCACCCCTGGTGTCCAAGCGGTCCGCTCTGTCGCCTGTCAAGAAAAGGCACTCTCGGGGAAAATCCTCCTATCTCCCCGATTCCCCCCTCGCCACGCCTGAATCCAGACTGCGAGGCGGGAGAGGCCAGGCAGAAAGGGAGGAATCGTGTTTGCCATCAACAGCTCAAGAGAGTAGCATGGCAGCAAGATTGATGACACCTTCCCTGAAAGTAACAAAAGAACTCCTGTGCACGAGGGCCCGCTTATGGGGCTTGATAGAGTTGTCATCCTCTTAATAAACAGCTCTGATATGTCAGCGGCAGTGGCAGCAGGGATTATTCCACGCTCACCCGCCAAGCCACGGGCAGGACCACCGACGGGCAACACAGCACACACATCTGTGGGTGATCCATCCAGATGAAGGCTCCTGTGGGGCGTCGGAGGGCATTTACTGGAGAAGAGTAAATAAACGACAGCAATGTCCCAGCCTCTTAATTCAACTGGCGTGAAGCAGAAATTTCAGGGTGAAGAAACATGCACAATGTAAAACATTGCTGTTGTAGAGGTTTGTTCCACTTTGGAGTAAGCTGTTAGGGGAAGAATCAGTTTTGTGTTGTGTGTTTCCTTGACTGATGAAGCCTTCTGGATGGAAGGCGAAACGTTTCGAAAAAGAAACTGTCCAGATGACCTGACTGAAAAATGTTGGATTGAATACCTGGATTATTGAGCATGGACTTTATTGCTGTTGTAGTTCTGCTTTTGTTGGTGTTATAACAGGATGTCAGACTGATTGACTCGATTTGCACTGGGTGGTTTTAGCAGGAGCCAATAGTTGTCAAGCAAGACTTTAATGACTTTAAATGCATTTAAATGTAGCATAACAGGACCAAATACAGACAGACAAAGCAGCAGAATAAAACATCTGCATAAGAAGTAAGAAAAAAACAGAATAAATATACTGGAAAGGACGATTACTAAACTAAAACAGGTGTGCTGATTACAAACAGAATAGCAGGGACTAACATTAGATCAACACAAGATAACAACCTGCTCAAAACATTAAAATATGTTAAATTTGATGTTTCCTTTAAAGAAGCTTCTTTAAACATCCCTTCATTTTTTTGTTCATGTGATGTCCTCTTTGAGTCCCTTTTAGCTCCTGCTCATTTTTGATGAATTTCGAAAGTATTAATGAGGATCTTTTAGGTCTCCACACAAATCTGTGTCAAGCTGTCATATTACTGAACTCTCACTATATATATATATATATATATATATATATATATATATATATATATATATATATATATATATATAATGTGCATTTTAGCTTATATCACTACTTTGAAATATTTATTCATTCTAATTCATCCTGCTTGCACCATCATATGTTGTTGTTTACTATTTCTCTTTAGGACATTGTAAATATTATAATTACTTTTTCACTTTTTGGTACTTTTTTGTGTACCCTTATTGCATACTTTTAGTATTTCTTATTTCTTTGTTTTTTCTTATATTTTTTTAGCGATCGGTTCTTCTCATCCTAAACATTTCATTGCACTGTTGTTAACCTTGCATATGACAAATAAACACAACTTGAACTTGAACTTGAAATCTGTGCTGGTTGAAAATGCAAAATTCTTTAATTTGTTGATGGTTCTTCTGAAGGTTCAAGGTTCTTTATTGTCATTCGCATCACATGTGGTACATGATGTAGAACAAAATTGTGTACTCAGTGTCCCAGTTACATCCAACAATAGCAAAAATATAAAGTATAAAAAGAAGCATTATTCAAGGGTCTAAGATATACGTAAAACTAATAATGTAAAGTAATACAGTATATTAAACAGCAGCCTGAACATTCGTCACTACTGAGTCACTACCAGAGAAAAACTCAAGTACTAATAAAGGAAGAGAAGTAAAAACCCTGATGAATAGTATCTCACATGAATACATTTAAGCAAAAAGATTGAGGAAACTGGAGGTTATGAATAAAACCAATGTTCCCTGAGGGAGGGAAAGAGGTACAACACAGTAGTATGGGGATTACGCCATACTACTGTGTTGTACTACTGTGCTGTATTAGTGTGTTGTACAGAGTGTACTGACCGAAAGGGAACAAGTGTACAACAAGAAGTTTGAATTGGGTTGGGTAAAACTGAGAGTTTGGGAAAGAAAAACAAAACTAATTTCTAACAGATGACCCTGTTTAGAATCTTTAGATTTGTTCTTCTAGTTTGTGATTCATTTAAATGTTCAAAACCTTGCCAAATCATTTACATGATCAAAAACTTTAAAGGACACTTGCATCCATACTTTTAGCTGCATGCAGTTTTAGGTGCTACTCGGGGTAGGTGTGCAGTAACATGAGTAACAAATACTAAATATTTTGTTTAAAACAAGCTAAATGTGCTGAATATAGACAAAAAGTACCGAACAAATGTAGAATTAAAAGGCCTATCGTTCTAGAAATGTACATTGTTCCACCTCTCATGCCACATTTTTAAACTCAAGTCATCTCATGTTCAGAAGAGATGGGAGTTACAGCTACTTTGGTCAAATCTTACAATAAATGATGTTCTGTTTTATTTCATTCTACATTGTGAGATTTTGCTAAATCTGTTAGCACCTGGATTGTGTGTGACTGTCCATCACTGCATCCAACTTTAGCTTAACATACGTAAATATGGGCAGTACAATGGCGCAACTGGCAGAGCTGCTGCCTCTCAGCGAGCAGGTCCCTGGTTCAAATCCTGGTCCAGGGGCCTTTCTGGGTGGAGTTTGTATGTTCTCTCCGTGCATGCGTGGGTTTTCTCCAGGTACTCCAGTTTCCCACAGACCAAAAACATGCATGTTAGGCTGATTGATAACTCTAAATTGTCCCTAGGTCAGGGTGAGAGAGTTTGTCTCGTTTGTCTCTATGTGTCCCTGTGATGGACTTGCGAACTGTCCAGGGTGTCCCCCACCCCTTGCACAGTGATTGCTGGACATGGGCACCGGCGCCCCCCATGACCCAAAATGGAAGAAGTGGGTAAAAGATAATGGATGGATGGATGGATGGATGAATATGTAAATATGACTAAGTTATGTATAGCCAATTCTCTGTTGCTATGGTCAATAAGCTGTTGGATGACTCTAACGATTGTTTCATAGTTTTGTAAATCGGCTGATTCCTGATGATGGAGCCGTTCACACCCCGCACAGACATGAGTTTCCTGAAATGAAGCAAGCATTGTGAAACTAAAAGAGGTGCGGAGCAGAACTCAGCTGAGTTGATGTGAAGCACAACCCATCAAATATATGACAGAAAAACAAGATAAATAAACTTACTTGAGCAATGCTGTTTGTGGTTAGTTGCTGTGCACCATCATTGGACTGCCCTCTGTAATGCACCTGTTTGTTGTTGTTTAATCCTGTGACCACACGCAGACCATATGTCATCACTTCATCACAGTATTGAACCAATGGCTTCCTTTTTCCACATGCCGACTGTTTCACCTCTCTTACTACCTTGTTTCACTGCTCAACAGCACCTCAATCCATTCGGACGTCACACTGAGGCCACAAAGCGTCTCTGTTCCGAGCTGGAGAATCTTGTTCAAGAACCTTAAAGTCAATTAGCTCTACATCTAATTATTACTTCCTTACAAGTGTCATTAAAATCTGTCCAGAGGTTTATGAAATGTTTTGATACCATACCATATCATACCATACCATACCATACCTATGGTACCTGCTATGTTTACATGCGCAAAATTGTTTGATCGGATTGAAATGTATTTGGATTAAATAATCTGAATGTATCATTTACATGGACACAATCTGATCATGACGAGCGTTTACACGCAGCGGGCTTTTATACTGACATGCGCACTGGTAAACTTTCCTTAAAAATCCACAGAAGAAGTTCTACTTTCGTGATGAACATAAACAAACCTGAGTGCCCAAAATGGACCCACGCCAGGTTTTAATGACGGTGGTTGACCATCAAGGCGTTCGATAATTTTGAGCTTTTTCAAAGTTTCTAGTAGAAACATTTTATCGCTCACCGACCAGTTTTGCTTCCCCGACATATTAACATCTAGACATGTGGAAATGCGTGAGGTAGACAAAGGTCGCATATGCGCAGTCAGGTCAGTTTTCCACAATCAGAAAAAGATGATCAAATTAAGTGTTTACACGCATACCGTTCGGATTATGAACAACCGTCAACCATCCCTCTCATTCGGATTACAGATTCATTCGGATCGAGCTGAATCAGCTCAGAATAATTCGAATGGAGCGTTTACGTGACACATTTTTATTCCGAATGGCCGTTTTATCCGATTACTTATGCTCATGTAAACATAGGTCAAAAGCCAGGGAATAAAAGTGGGTTTTTAAGTGAGACTTAAAAACAGTGAGGGAGCCTGCCTGACATGTCGTGGTAACTCATTCCACAGTCTTGGACCTGCAACAGAGAAAGCCCAGTCACCTCTGAGCTTAAGATGAGTTCCTGTGTAGTGAACTAGGCCTGATGTCAAAACCTTGACCTAAGGACCATATGGGACAGAAACTGTCATTTCATTGATTTGAATCCAGAAATACAGGTTGACCCATCCTGAGACTTTCTTTCTTGAATTAATCAAGTAAAAGAAGACTACTTTCTATTATCATTACCATTTTACAAATGTTTTGATAATCAAATTGTGTTAGTTCAAACAATGTTTACATGTTGAAGTGAACTACTCATTTTTAAATCAACTGTGAAACAGTAATAACGATTTTTAATCCTCATTCAAAGAAGAAATCAGGTTAATGATGCATTGTCTGATTTTCTGTCTTCCATGAGCAAGTGTGTAAGTTGGTCAAAGTTCAAGTTTCGGTCAACTGCAAGTTTACTGAAAAAGAAATGTCATGTTTAACTTTTACAGCAAGATACTGGAGAAGTGACTCCACGAAGTCTGAATTCTTCATAACAATCCTCTGTCTGTTCTTAAACAATCTTAATCTTTTTCCTTGACTTTTCATAACACCTTACATCACAAAACACACCTCTGTTTTGGTCAATCGACCAATCAGAAAGTTCTCAAATGAACCGGAAGTGAGCCCTTTAAATGTTGGCACTTCCTAGTTCAACCAAGCTTTTTAGTTGGAGTTGGAGTTGCTGTAGATGGAGAGTTCTGCAAGAGGTTCCACCTCCAGTTGGAGTCGGGTGGAGAGTTTGCAGCTCCAGCAGTTCCAGAGTTCATGAAGGCTGGAATTCAGGATGCTGCTGAAAGAAAATCAAGCTGAACAAGAGAAGATCTGGGAATTATGAAATTTCTGTTCTGGATGACCTCACGACTCCCGAGGTTTAGCTGTTCTTACGGAGACGCTGAAAAGTGGCTCGAAGTGGAACTTTACGCCAGAACTGACATATCTTCAGAAAGGTAAAAAGTTGATCTTCAACCAAAGTGTACCGTTGGGACAAGCTGGTCCAAAGGAGCGTGCTGTTCTGGTTAAAACAGACAAATTCCCTCACACATCTCTCTCAACTTAAACTTCATTTCCCATCTTTAAAATTCTTCTATCTGCTAAAAATCATTACAGATATTTTTAGAAATGTCTGAAGCAAAGTTTTTCAATCACCGCCGTGTGGTTAATAATCTGTTGTACTACTGGAAGTGAGAACAATCGCTGCATTGTTTACTTCCTGTAAACTGATTAATAAGCTGTCGTTATTTTCAATTTTTGCCAATTAATGTAAATGTGTGATGTGTTAAACTTGATTCTGTTAATAAATGACCCACTGTCGTTGGTGAGTCAAAGATAATTAACGTCTCACGTCCACATTTTATTAAATTCAGATGCACGTCATTATACAGTCCAGAAAAATGAAAGAATCCGTTTTATCTATGAATATACCGTCCGTACGTTACTACACCTGGAACCAATAGAAGCATCTGGTCTTCTGACCTCAGAGAGCGCTGTGGGACATATGGGATATGGCTGCTGCAGATCAGCGAGCTAGGAGGGGGCAGAACTGTTCAGAGATTTACAAAGTAAAAACATACAGAAGGATTTTGAACTGAATTCGAAAGTGAACTGGGAGCCAGCGCAGGGAGGCCAAAACTGGTGTAAGAAACACCAGTGTTTCCTGATGCATGCTCAATAATCCAGGTAGAAAAATCTAAAAAAGTTAAATCTGGTCCTCTGGACACCAGTGTTCAATGTTTTTGAAGTGTGACCACTTCGTAAAAATGAGACTTTCTGGTTGGTTCTGCAAAACAGATTAAACGGTTGATGACAGACGGTGTTGACTGAAATTTTAGACAAATAAATATAATGTATAGCACTCCAAGTATGTGTTAATGGGTCTCAGTTACTACCACACTGAATGTTAGGCTCATATCTGTCAAACGGACTGACGAACAGCCGTTTATAAGTTTGCTAATGTTGGTTAACTGTGGTGGCCATCTTCTAAAGGGTTCATTCTAAAAGTAAAAAGTAAATTACTGTACAGGATAATCCTGACACCGACTACATTACTTTGTGTGCTAAAAATAATCACACGCACACATTCAGTCATTAAAAGTGTTAGTGTAGCTTCTGTAAAACACAGCAACGTGCACAGTTCTGTGTTTGGCTGTGTCACTGCTGTTTTAGTCTGAGCTGTCCTAAAACTATAGATTTAGAAATTGGTGTTGTGTTTTCATGGGTATGAATTCTGTTTACAGTGCCACTTTGTATTTTTAAATGTTTTCCTGAAAGCATTTCAAGTTAAAACCGCCTCCAAAGAAAGCGCAAAGCTGTAAGACAAAATGACTAAAACTGGAGAATACTTGATTATTTCAAAGAACAAAGAAAGCTGCAGATATCCTCTATAACATCAAGACTCCCGGAAGATGAAAAACAGAAAAGAAATCTTTACTTCATAAAGTCTCCCACTCACAATATTCCCTTATTTTTCACCAGAAACGTTGTTGTCTCTGTCACGATTCAATCTGCGGCGCACTCCCCTCTCGCTGTATAATACCTAGTTAAAGCCAGCAGGGTGTGAAATGGTATTTGGAAATAAATGAAACTGACTATGAAACAGTGGAGTTGGGAGATATTGCCATGTCAAGATGACAGACAAGTCGAGGAATGGAGCAAAAAAGTTATTATCCCAAAGAACAGCGAGGCTGGATTAAATATAACCCATGATGCCTGGCGCTGCACCAGAACCACAGAGAGCGAGCGCAGCAGCTTCTGTGTGTCATCTGAACGACTGATTGTTTTCTTCATGCTGTGCAGCCAATAAGTGTTATTGCATATTGTTTGCTTAACGATGCTCCATATGAAGAACCCTGGAAGGAGCTTTGGTCCCTGGACGCTGCTGGCCTGATTTACAGCCGGACTGATGAGGCACACAGGACGGGCACTGAGATTCTGACAAATATGTTGTCAGCCTTATTAATTTATAAAGTTAAGGGTTGTCTAGTGGGTTCGAGGGGTGTGATGATATATGACAGCTGAGGGATTGTAGAGGTGGGAGCCTGATGGCGAAGAGGCCGAGAGGTGAAGGAGGGAGCAGAGCCTCAAACCAGGATCAGATCTGTTCTCTGTAGTCCGGCTCTAAAGGAAGGAGATAAAGAGGAAACTCTTCATGTGCCACATTTATAAATCGCTCAACCCTGCCACTTCACTTCTCCACAGAAGCTATGAGCAAACAAAGCAGCTAGTTGACATTAAACTCACCAGCTGGACCAAACACATTTTTACACAAGTAACTGCTGCCCTCTGCTGGAAACACGAATCCACTGGCTTTCAGGTGATCTCACTGATTTCAGATGAACTCCTTTTCATTCAGCTGCTTTTGAAGAACTGTAAAACCTGCTGCTGCTTGTCTTTGGGAGCCGAGTGGGAGTGTGGCACTACAGTTTTATTATATTAAAATAAGGTTGATGCAGAAACATAGCAAATGGACTTTTCCACCAAGTTTCCACAATTGATACTGACATATTGTTTACAAAGTAATGATTCTTAGCAAATATACCATATTCTCCAGTCTATAAGTTGCTCTGGAGCATACCAACAAAGTCCATGCTCAATAATCCAGGAGGTCATCTGGACAGTTTCCTTTTTTGTGCTGAAACGCTGCTGGTTTGGTGGGCTCCTCAGACTGAAGAAGTCTTTCAGATGAAGGATGAAACGTCTCAGCAACAAAAGGAACCGTCCAGATGACCTGACTGAACATTGTTGGATGTACACCTGGATAAATGAGCATGAGCTTTGGTCTACTTTTTGTTTGTGTTTGTTTTTTTATTTGTCTGTTAAAATGAGAACAATTTTTGTCTCTGTGACAAGATGCTAAAATTAAAAAGCCTTTTATCTTTTTTTTTTTACTTTTCCTTCATGTGGAGACACAACACCAGTTCGTCCCTTGAGTTGAGGAGCCTTTTTACACCTGAATGATTCATAGATCAGAGTTAAATCAATAAAAACAACACATTAAAGCATTCTCCTGAAGCTGGCCAGGTACTCAAAGTGAGTAAAAAATGCTGACAAAGTCTAAAAAAAACAACTTTAAAAGGTAAAATAAATGTTGCAGAAATATTGACCAAGAGAAATTCTGGCTCCTTGAATACAAAATAAGACTTTTGCACAGTAGAACCTCAGTATGTAACTAAAATTTACTTAATTATCGAGGTGATCAATTTCAAATTCCTCTTTCTTTCTATTAAACCCTGAGGTTCCTCCAGCAGATAAAGTCTGTCCTCACTGGTTTTATAGATATGGAGAACATCGTAAAACAGAAGGGCTGGTTTGAACTGGGTGAACCTCTGCCACGTTCTTGTTTACCCAAGATTTTCTCACGAATTTCTCCATTCTGTGGTCCTCCTCCCTCTTTAAACATCAGGTATCAGATGACAGGAAACTCCCAACAGACTGGTGAAGCTGCTTGCACCGAGCCCTCAGGGATGTTAGACGCTGAGTAATCTGTGACACCTCCACGTGCTTTGTCTGAACACCTTCCCAACGACTGAGAGGTTCACAGGGACGATGGTGTACTTGTGATCCGGTTTCTGAAAGGAACTGGTTCTGATCCAAAGCAACGAATGAGTCTTAATAAAAAGCGTCTTTTGAAAAACTCAGAGCTAAATGAATCAAAGACTCATTTTGAGTCTTGATCCACTTATTATAACCCACATTTTGCAGAACTATTAAAGTCAGTTTATGTGATTGCAAAAATAATCCTGAAATGTAACTAATCTGAACACATTTAATTAATTTATTTGCTTCTTTTTAAGATGTCTATCATCTGTCGCACAATTCATTGACCAGTAAATATTGTCTTTTGACTTTTTCATGTCTCCTTTTTTTAATTTAATGGCAAAATGTAAAAAAGAGAGAAATAGCTGAGTATATTTTTAAGGAGTTAAATCTTCTATGTTTGGTTTATTACATATCCTAAATATTGTTGTGTTGGTAAAAATCAAAAATGACAAAAAAGGGCATATAGCCTATATATATAAAAGAGACCATCTTTAGTCATGTACACAAATAGCTGCTTTAAATTGATGTTGTCTTAGGATTTATTAAACAGCTAATCGTTCTTGTTTCTAAATTAGATGTTAAAGGTTAAAACGTGTCCCTCCTCATCTTGATGACTGCTCCAAAGAGCTCAGTCCACTCTGCAGCGCTGCTCACCGACACAGGCAGAGCAGCACTGTCAGGATGACGGGTTTATGACGTGATGAAAGATGTGAGAGGAGCGCGTGTGTTCAGTTTCTGATATGTTGTATCTTTATCTAGTTAGAAACTGTTCAAGTGATGTATTGATTCAAAGGAGGGAAATGTAATTGCATGTTGAAAAGAAGATGTTGCAGTAAATTCATCAATTTGAAGACAGGACACAAAACTGCTGAAGGGATGCTGCACACTGACAGGAAGCCTGTTTGGGGTCAAAAGGCCTGAAGTGGGATAAGTCTGCCTCTGACGAGAACACAAAGTTAAACTGCAACACAGTCCCAAGTCAAAATAAAGGAAATTGTTTGATTTTAAACTAGAGGAACCCTTATAAGATCTACTGTACTGTGTTTTGAAAGAAAAAGGTTCATTTTCGTCTTTTGGATGAAACGTTGTCCAGATGACATGATTGAACCTCTTTCTGTTGTATTTTGAGAGGTTTTGCAACATGCAAACTCCACCCGGAGAGGTCCCCAGCTGGGAGTTGACCTTCTCGCTAAGAGGCAGCAGCTCTACCGACTGATCCACCGTGTCCCCCTGCATGGAACTAATCAACAGACATCTAATCCACAGCTGTAGTAAAAAGGGAGTTTAATGGAAATTTAATTGGAGTGAGAACTGATTGAATTGCTGTATTTTACTATGAGATGTTTTAGGTTCTGAGGTTTCTTCTTCTTCTGTAAAACTGTCAAAAGCTAATGAACATCAGCCGAGCAGCTTTGAAATAAAAAGTATTTTCACAGAATAATAAAATAATTAATCATCAAAGGTTAAGTTGAATGTTTGGAGAAATAATCCTTCATGTTTGGCTAATAATGTCATCTGTTCAAGCATTAAACCACCTCTATAGGAACAATTAGACAAACGGTGTGGTTACAATCCTTGAGTTTTATTTTGAAATTAATTTGTTTGACAAAGGTGTCTTTTTCTGCTCATTTTATGTCTGTTCATTTTAGAATAAGGCTCCATTATGTTTGAATTTTAAAACTGGGTTTGGAATAAAATCCTGTGCTGACAGTATGTGTGGGTGCAGACCTCATTATAACACCTGTGCTCGTTTCCACTTTAAATATCTGCTGTGAACGAGAGCCGGCCCTGACAGACCAGCTCAGACCAGGCCCAACACCAGAGCCAGTTTTCTATCACATTACCCACCCGTTACAGACCATTTTCTGCATTCCCATAACTCAAATCTGATTACGTTGCAAAACCAGAATAGGCAGGTAAGCTATCATAAATCGTGATATTTGCTCAAAAATTGATTTATTGTGCTTTTTAGTTTTCCTTGAAACTTTTTAGAACATTTAATTTATTTAAGTAAAGTTAATTCTAATATATATATATATATATATATATATATATATATATATAATATATATAAAATTAGTGGTTTGAATATCTTGGAAATATGTAATATCCTTTTAGACAAAACCTGAGTTTTCATTATTGAGGTAATCAGTTTTGTATATTCTGAAAAAAAAAAGTAAAACTTTTGTTACTCCAGCTTATATACTGATTAAATATAACATAAATTGATTGGTTGTCATTAATAATCGGACAGGAATTTAAAAATGCAACTTCTGCTTAAACACTGCAGTCTGTGAGCTAGCTCAGCCTAGCAGTACCTCCAAATATTGTCTAAATATGCAAAAAGTGTGAAGGTTAATCATTGAGACTGTAACATTTTCTCTAAAATGATTTGAAAATTAAACTATAACCCCACACTTTTTGTTAGCCTGCTTTCTTTAACTTTTATTAACTGCGTTTTTCAATCAGCTGAATACCTTTTTGATTCGTTTTAGTCTAAACTGATAATAAATCAAAGTCAAAGTCACTTTAATGTCAAAAGCTGCAATATGTACAGGACATACACAGGATTGAAATTACATTTCTCTCAGACCCCGGTGTAACAATAACCATTTCACATAAAAACATTTATTAAACATAAGCATAAAATGAAATAATAAAAGCATGATACTGTCTTAAATTGTACTATAGCGGTATAAAAATATTTTAAAAAGTATATCAATAAAATGAAATGAAATTTCTGCACAGTGATATATATATATATATATATATATATATATATATATATTATATATATATATATATATATATATTACAATTAATTTATTTTTTTTTTTTTTATTGCGGCAGTCTATTTTTTAAACTGTTGCAGTCCTAATATCCACCACACGGTGGCGCTTCAGACCTGTCAGGACTAGAAGTTTTGGTACATTTGGTACAAATTTTGGTACATTCTGTCCCACGCGGTTCTGAGTCCATCACTGATTCGTGTTCGTTCCGTTTCAGAGACCTTTGTTTGTTTCTGGTCTCATTTTAAGTAAAATAGCATAAAAGCCCTTCAGATTAAGTAATTATCATTAGTTAAAGCTCTCTGCAGGCGGCTCAGGTGCTGCCTGGGAGTCTTGTCTCTTGTCCAATCACGTCGCAGCTGCTGTCCTCTCTCCGACCAATCAACGACGCGCGCCGTCCCACTTCCTGCTCTTATAAATGCGGCTCCGCTGCCAGGCTCTGGTACCGGAGATGAGAGAAATACTAGTGAACCACCATCCGACGAGACTTTGGACCTGCCAGTCCTTTAGTTTTTATTTCAATTTTCTCCTTTGTCCAGGTAAACCTGCTCTTCTTTCTCTACTTGTGTCCATTTTTGACGCGGTCACGCAGGACAGGCGCGCAGCGTGAACTCTCTGAACCTGACTTTCTCCGCTCATGTAGACTTGATCATGCGGTGAATTCTAATTTACGGTCTTTTATGTTGTAGAAACGGCCTCTGTTACTCCTAACTCGATGTTTAATGGTCCTATTCTTCGTGTTCGGTAGTTGTGGTGTGTGTTCAATTATAACCAGGAAGGAGCTGATGTAATGCTGCCTCTGTCTTGCTGCCATCATCCGTAATCGTGGTGATTTCAACAGCACGCTGTAGATTAATGTTATATCTGCAGTGTGTCATCCTCTGTCGGCTGTCAGTCACCAGAGTTAAATTTAATCCGATAATCCAAAAAAAATGGTTCTTTTGTTTGACAAGATAAACTATGTGGCTTTTTTCTTACATCCTCGGTAGTTTTCATCCCCTCCCCCCTTCTGGAAAACAGTGGCGCTGTTTTTGTGGGTGGTTTGGGCACCCCCTTCAATCCGAACCCCCCCCCCCCCCCCCATTACGCAACATGTGGTCCACCGCGAAACACCGGGAATCTCAAACCTGCTCTCCTCATTTTCAGGTGTGTTATAGTATCAAGCAAGATGGCCACGTCTGCCAGCGCCACCTTGAGTAAAACTGTCAAGCAGCAGTACATGGAGCTCCCTCAGGGGGACAAAGTCCAAGCCATGTACGTTTGGATCGATGGAACAGGAGAGGGGCTCCGGTGCAAAACCAGGACTCTCGATTCCGAGCCGAAAAGCATTGAAGGTAAGATGGGAGGTTTCTGGTTCTTATGGTGTTTGGCGAGCCCTCCTCCCTCTGCAGTGTGGTCATGGTCGCGCTCTTGTTGCAGAACTCCCCGAGTGGAACTTCGATGGCTCCAGTACCTACCAGGCCGAGGGCTCGAACAGCGACATGTATCTGATCCCTGCTGCCATGTTTCGAGATCCGTTCCGCAAAGACCCCAACAAGCTGGTGCTGTGTGAAGTCCTGAAGTACAACCGCAAACCTGCTGGTAAATGACAGTTTCTTGTTTCTTTTCTTGGTTATTGGTGGAATATTTTACCTTGATGTGACCCAAATGCAGTCAAGTTTCATTGTGTGGAAATCACATCTCTAGACGTATTTTCCATAGTCTGTAATTAAAATAGCAGTTGGTGCTAAAACATTTATTAGGGACTAACCTCTAGACACCTTCAACTCTTGGCTGTTTAAAATTGAAAGGGTCACACTTTAATCCAGGCGTGTCAAACCCACTTGCAAAAGGGGGGACCAAAATGAAAACCTTTTTTCAAAGGAAGGGTCGATTTCAGAATCTACATAAACTCAAGTTAAGATACCAAACATCTTTTCTTGGTTGCATGTTCCTCAACAATAGTTTGATTGGCCTCATTCGACGTTCTCTGTTGCACTTTTGACATCATAATCAAAGATCACTGAAAAAAATTAAAAGTATTTTTACATTTAAAATAGCATCTTGGGGACCAGATTTGGCCCCTGGGCCTTGAGTTTGACACGCATGCTTTAATCCATTCTGAGCCACCATTGACATGATGATTACAAGTTAAACTTGGCTGCACTGACGTTATTCACCTTCTTCCTGTGCAGAAACCAACCTTCGGCTCACATGCAACAAGGTGATGCAGATGGTGGGGGACCAACACCCCTGGTTTGGCATGGAGCAGGAGTACACCATCCTAGGTACTGACGGACACCCATTTGGCTGGCCATCTAATGGTTTTCCAGGACCACAAGGTGAGGAGCTGAAGTTTTTGTTGTATCGCACGTCCTGCGTTGGGTCGGCATTATCCAGGTAGTTAACTCTGTAACTTTGCAGGTCCGTACTACTGCGGTGTGGGAGCTGACAAAGCGTATGGCAGAGACATCGTAGAGGCTCATTACAGAGCATGCCTGTATGCTGGGGTCAACATTTGTGGAACAAATGCTGAAGTGATGCCTGCTCAGGTAAGGATGGGAAACCAAAACATGACTTTGTAATAAACCTGGTATTTGTAACCAGTTAAATGATCAAACCACACTTTTGGGTTTGTTTTTTTTTAGTGGGAGTTTCAAGTTGGACCTTGTGAAGGAATCAACATGGGTGATCATTTGTGGGCAGCCCGCTTCATCCTTCATCGTGTCTGTGAAGACTTTGGTGTTGTCGCCTCTTTTGACCCCAAGCCCATCCCAGGAAACTGGAATGGCGCAGGCTGCCATACAAACTTCAGCACGAAAGAGATGAGAGAAGACGGTGGATTAAGGTGAGTCGACAAACCTTCGCAAAGTGCATTTTCTAGTCTGAGCTGCTGGTACATCTTGCATTTCTGACACCGTCGCAATGCTTCTGCTTTCAGAGCCATTGAAGACTCTATCGAGAAGCTTTCAAAGAGACACAACTACCATATACGTGCCTACGATCCTAAAGGAGGTCTTGACAACGCTCGCCGTCTGACCGGGCACCACGAGACGTCAAACATCCATGAGTTCTCTGCAGGTGTGGCCAACCGAGGCGCCAGCATCCGCATTCCCCGTAACGTCGGCCAGGAGAAACGAGGCTACTTCGAAGACCGCCGTCCGTCGGCCAACTGCGACCCGTACGGCGTGACCGAGGCCCTGATCCGCACCTGTCTGCTGAACGAGGAGGGTGACGAACCAACGGATTACTAAACCCCAACTTGTGGACTCTCTCTCTCTACTCCCCTCCCAATTTTCTCTTTTTAAATAGTACTGTAATATTTTATTTTTCCCTCTCCCACTATGATTTTAACACGATGCTAATGGTTTAAAGTTGGCTGGTCAACTTACAAACATGACATGGTAACGAGGTTCCTGGAAGTTTTGAGCTGGTATTGTCAGGGTACATCTTTTCACGTCTTTAGCAAGGATTGACTTTTATAACTGTTTTTATAACCTGCGTCATATCGTTCCCTTTTTGTCTGTTTGTGACTAAAATTAAAACTAAAGCACAAAGGACACTGCAGGGTAGGGCTGCTACGACTGGACGACAATGTGTTTAAGTAATAAATGTGACTAGTTCATGTGTTGTTGAAGTGTTGACGATTCAACTGTCCGGTTTTCAATGTTACTAATGTTTTTATTTTTTAATGTCTTCAAATTTCTGTCACATTAAGTCGACTTGTGTGGTGCACTTGTCCCAAACGTAAGTTGTTCATAATGTGGTGGGTCATTCTATAATGCCATTTGTAGATTTTCTCGAGGAGTTTTATCCTTTACTTTTTTTTTGGTTGTTTAACGACTTTAATGTAATGCCACCTAATTTGGTAAAACATTGTTTACTGAACCTGGTGTTTTTTTATTGATGCACTTAAAACATTTATTTTATCACAACACATCTGTGTGACTCTTGAATTTAAGACCTAAATGACTTCATTCTTTCCACAGGACAAGAAAATATTTCCTTTTTTAAAGGCTGAATATGCTACAACTTTAGCATAAAACAAATGTGAGTTTGCCTAATGGTTTAACTTTTCCTCCCAACTGAGCTAGATTGGCATCTAACAAATAGCCTTTAGCTTTGCACGAAAGGTGAATCTGCCCCTTTAGCAGCAAGTTGAAGCACAAACCTTTTTTGTTTGCTGTAGACTGAAATATTCAAACACTTGAGGATTTTTTTTCACAACTACATAAAAAGAGGAACATATTGGCATCATCAGTCCAGGCTGGTCTCCGGATTGCAGAGTAACGCCTTTAGTTGGCAAAAGCTGTTGAAGCAGCTGCTGCAGGATTTTATGGTCAACAAAACGGAGTAGTGAAGTGAACTACACCCAAAGGTAACTAGTAAAGTTTTAACGAGCTCCGCTTTCTTTTGCCAAGCATGCTTTTGTGTCATATGGCTTGTTTCAAGCCAAAAGCTCAACAGCAGCTTTGTTTTGTTGTTTTGCCCGTGGGTGGTAACTGGAAATTGGTGAACTCACGAGACGGTTATTCGACTCCTTCCCTGCAGCAGCCTGAGGACAATACTCCCAGAAGTGCAGCAAACTCGTCCGAAACTAATTGTGGCTAAGAACTATGGTAATTATTTAGTCTGTCTTGTTGGTTTAAAGAAAATAAAACTTAGTTTTTATACGTTTAATGCTGGAACGCATTTGCTGCTGTAGCTTTAAGATTCACATCTGGGGCTGAACTTCAGTTTGGAGAAGTCTTGGTTTTTGAAACGGAGAGAAAAGAGGCTGTTCGGCCACATAGCATACTCCTCTTTCGTGACATAAACACGGACCTCTTTTGTGCTCTCCTATCTTTGGGGGAAGGGCCTGAGTTTGTTTCTGAGACCTTTCCCCTACCTCCCAGCTGCCTTCACGCCACACGCTTTTAGTTAGGCTGCTGATTGGTTTCGCCTGGATCAAGTTAACCAATCGTAAGAGAAAAGGGCAGGTTTGTTCCCATGTCAGGGATGATGGCTGGCTTGAGGCCAACAAATGTACTCAAAACTTCTTCTGTTTTTTTGCTTTTGTCTTTATCTGCTAGGCACTCAGGAACGCCGAAACATTGTGTACTCTTCACCTGCATGTTATTTCTCGAGTCCCAGACTCTTATTTCTGAGTAGTTTAACCTAATGCGTGAAAACATGATCGCGTTAAAGCCTTGTTGGCTGATGTCGTTTAGCTGTGGTGGTCATCTTAATCAGATTGACATCAAAGCTTTCTCAGTTGTAAATGTACCGTACATCCAAGGATTACTTTACTAAAGATTTTAGAAAAAATCTTGCACAATGAATAGTGCTTGAATTATGTGATGTGAAAAACTCTCAGCTACTATCACACCAGATAGGTGCACATTATCTTTAAAAGTTGACTGAAAAAGAGCCATTTTTGTGTTTTCTACGTTCCGTTGGCTATGGCTAAATGGTAAATGGACTGTACTTCAAAGCGCTTTACACTACAATCTGTGTCCTCATTTACCCATTCATACAGCACTCTATAGATCTCTACAAAGCTAATGGAACAAATCATTCTAAAGAGAATAATCAGAGCTTTAGATCACATTCAAACACCGACTGGACACATATCGGAGGCAACAAGAGGTTCAGTGTCTTGCCCAGGGACACTTGGGCATGTGACTGCTGGTGGATTCAAACCCCCAACTCTTGCATTGGAGGACGACTGCTCTAACCACTCAGCCACAGCTGCCATCTTGAATTGGGTTGACTCCAAAGTTAATCAGTTGTAGAGGTATACCCAATGATTATTTCCTGAACGTTTCATCTAAATCCGTCCAGTAGTTCATGAAATATTTTGCAAACAGACAAATACATGAAAAAGCACAGTCTCCTGTCACATTCTAAAGGCAGGGCAAAATGATATCTTAGCGAAGGATCTATCAAACACTAATACAAAAATAAACAAGTCTTATTACCGACTACCACTCTCAGACCAGTCCTTCAAATATAATTAGGATTAGAAGCTAACAGAACATGATGTTCTGTTCCCAGAGATGCCCAGTCATCGTGTCCATTTCTTGTATTCCTTTTGTTCATGCAGATAAATGAACACTTAAAGTTCATATTCTGATCGGAGGTCTTGTTTTTCCTAAAGCGAGCTGTAACACCACCACCACCCCGTTACGGTGGGAACCCCTCCTCATCACGTTCACCCTCCAAATAAAATGTTTGCTTCCTTGCTTTAAAGCTCAAGTAGGGTTCCAATTTGCATGCAGGATCCAAACCTCCCCATGCCTGGGAAGCTCGAGCGACTGGGGGGTGGCACACCGGACAAAGGATGGAGAGGGATGCTGCTCAGTTGCCATGACAACCACTGGAATATACAGGCTGGATCATGGTACCTCTGATGTGTGTGTGTTGGGAGAAAGAAAAACACACACATCCAAGTTATGTAAGTATTAAAAATATGAAATGGGGTCAACAAGTGTGCAATCACATCATAACATTAAAGCTTCTTTAACCATTTTTGATAAACACAGATTTTTAAAATCTATTGCAAAATGGCAGGTAGAGGTAAGAAATGTGAATAAAGGGGGTAATATTTTCACCCTCTTGTCAGCGTGCGTTCTGCTGTGTTGTGTAACTCATCGGGCTGGTTCAAACCAGAACCCACTCTCCTCTTCACAGTGTCAGACAGAGGAAGATGTCCACGCACAAAGTTCCTCACTTATACCGACTGGCAGACGGATGAAGTGTGCAAAGCAGCTTTTAAGTAAAACTTTTAATTCTGTGCAAAATGCTGCATGAGAAAACTGCAGAGACTGAGTGATGTCAGCAAAGCACACAGTTGGCTCGTATTTTTTGGACATAGCATAAATATCCTATTAAAGAGTTAAAATAAGTGCATGGGATGAGTTACTTGAAAGGATGTCTGAATATTTTTGCAGAAAACTGGAGACAAAACATTTCTTTGGATCTAGATTTATTATTCATAAATCAATGTTTAATCCTGGGTAACTTGTTTCAAAAATGCATTTTCACCTGCTTGTTCTTCTAGCTGAAGCGTCTTGTTTCTTAGAAACATGTTTTTCTGCCTGTGTGAAAAATGCTGCATACTCATGTGAAAACTAGAGGATTGTTGGAGTTTCCCGATTGGCTGAGTGCCTTCGTGCGATTGGGTTAACGGTGGCTGTCCTGGTGTCCCTCAACCCTGCCTGTGCTGTGATTGGTCCTGCCGCTGCATGACACAGTGACACAGATTTGGTCAGTGCTGCTGCAGCTCAGATACGCTTGTCTTTTAGATTTTGAAGTTAAAGAGCTGTCAGTATGAACTGATGAAGTTGTTTTTGCAAACCTCAATTGTAACAAAGTTGGGAAGTTGTGTAAAATGTCAATAAAGACTGAATGCAATCTCTTCTTTTAACAACAGTCTGTAAACATCAAGGATCTGAGGAGAGCAGCTGCTGGAGTCTGTGGAGGGGAATCTTGTCCCATTCCAGTCTGATGAAGAGTTCTAGCTGCTTAACAGTCCTGGATCTTCTTTGCTGGATTTTATGTTTATGGTGCAGTAAATGTGTTCATTTGGTGAGAGGTCTGGACTACAGGCAGGTCAGTTCAGCACCCACACTCTTCTACAAAACTGTTGTAGTGGATGCAGTACGACATTTATGACATGGTCTTACTGAAACAAACATGGTTAAAAAGGCTAAAACAAAACAGAGAATCTGGATTTGAGCATAAGTTAAAACCTGCATATATTTGCTGCATTGATCAGTGCTTTTCTCGATTTGCCTATCCTAGAGGCACCAATGCACCCCTACACCATCAGAGAGGCAGGCTTTTGAACGATGCACTGATAACAAGCTAAAAGGTCCTTCTTCTCCTTAATATAAAGGGATGTTGTTTTTGTTTTTTTGCACTTATGACTTCATTTTTGTGTGATAGAGCTTTAAGCATCATTTGTACTTATCAGGGTGAACTGTGTTTACAGACAATGATTTTTTTGAAGTGCCCCTGATGCATGTAGTAATGGCCAGGACAGGATCAGACCTGTTTTTGATGCAGTTCCATCTGCAGGCCTGAAGATCAAGAACATCTAATATGGACTTTCAGTCTTGTCCTTTAAGCTCAGAGATTTGTCCAGGCTCTTGAAATCTTTTGATGATATTATGAACTGCAGATGATAGGATATTCAAAGTCTTCTCAGTAGTTTGTTGAGGAATATTATTCTAAAATTGTTTCACTATTTATAGACACATTTCTTTACAGACTTGCGAACCTCTGCCCATGTTTACTTCTAAAAAGCTCTTTTTATTCCCAGTTCTTTTACTGACCTGTTGTCAATCAGCCGATGCTTTGCTAAATTCTCCTCCAGCTCTTTCTTATTCATATCCCTTACTTTTACAGCTAATGAATGTGGATGCCATCAAATTCAAAATATCCTTATTTTCTTTCCCAAATATATAATGCAGTTTCTTAGTTTAAACAATTAATATATTTAACGTATTCCACTGAGAATAAAATATGATATAATGCTCCAACTTTTTCAGAATGGGGTTATATTATTATTATCATCATTATTATTTTGCCAAAGGTCAAATGAACTGAAAAGAACTCAAAGACTGATTATATGAAATGCTGTTTGTTGAGTTATTTATAAACCAAATGGACTTTTGTATTTAAAGAATTAAGGAAATTACCCACTGGGTATCAAACAGTGGTCACTGCATAATCTGGGCTTGTGACCCGGTTGAACCTGCTAAGCAGAATCTGCATTTCACTTTTCTTTTTTGTTAGGATAAACTTTTCATTTGCACAGTCTTCTTTTTCACTTTTTGTTCTGCTTTGTTACAAACTGTCCATCCAGTATGAATTTGAAATTTATCACAGGGACATTTGAAGCCTTCATTCATTAAAGGTTCCGGTCACAGCTCCATCACGGTTCTGACAGATTGTCCACCCATGAATCGACTGGCCGGATGCCAGTACTTTTCCATCTCCAAACTCACAAGAAGTTCCCCCCCGACAGCATCCTGCTGCTTCATCTGCATGGGCTGCCCCCTCTACTCATAACAAAAGATGACCCCATACACCCCCACAAGTCCACTTTCTCTGTAACTTTCCATTTCATTCTAAAGTTTTGAGTGCTAAGAGGAAAAAAAAAAACAAGAATGATGACTAATCATGTATGTGTAACATAATAATCCAAAACATTGGTGGAAACTATGTACAGACCCTTTCCAAAAAAATTAAATATCATGGAAAGTGGTTTAACTTCCATAATTTCTTTAAAAAAGTTAATCTTTAATAGGTGATAGATTCAGGGCCCACAATTTAAACAATTTCAAGTATTTATTTGTTTATTTTAAAATAATTTGGGCTTCCAGCTCATGAAACCAACGAAAATAGGATTTCAAAAAAGTAGAATACTGTGGAGAAATCAGCCCAAATTTTGCAGAGTATGAATGTTTTAAAGTGAGTGTGACACTAATCATCTAATAAACTCAAAGCGCCTGTACAGGTTTGGTTCAATTGTCTCAGTTCGGTTCAATATGGGGAAGACTGAAGACATAACAACTGGCCAGAAGACCATCATTGATACTCTCCATGGCAGGGGTGGGCAATTATTTTTTCCATGGGGCCACATGAGAAACAGCAAATATTGTGGAGGGCTGGCACAAATGACTTTTTCATTCAACCGTTATTTAAACAGGTAAATCCCATTGAGCCTCGAGGACTCATTTACAAGAGAGACCTGATTTCAACTTAACTCATCCATCCATCCATTATCTTTACCCGCTTATTCCATTTTAGGTCACGGGGGTCGCTGGTGCCCATGTCCAGCAATCACTGTGCGAGGGGCGGGGTACACCCTGGACGGGTCGCAAGTCCATCACAGGGCCACATAGAGACAAACAAGACAAACAACCATTCACTCTCTCACTCACACCTAGGGACAATTTAGAGTTACCAGTCAGCCTAACATGCATGTTTTTGGACTGTGGGAGGAAACCGGAGTACCCGGAGAAAACCCACGCATGCACGGAGAGAACATGCAAACTCCACCCAGAAGGCCCCTGGACCGGGGTTTGAACCAAGGACCTGCTCGCTGAGAGGCAGCAGCTCTACCAGTTGCGCCACCGTGCTGCCCTAAACTTAACTCAATACTGCATAATATTAATAGTATTTCATTATTAAAAGCAGTACATAGCACTGTTTTAACAAGCTGGTAAGAGTATTTCTTATGATTAAGCAACGAAAAAGCGAGGTTTCCTTACAAAAAATGTCATTTATTCAATTAAATTTCCCAGTACAATGGTAAACTGTTAACATTTTTACCATTTGTGACGTTGTATTAATGATCATTTTCATTCACCCCAAAACTCATTTTGAGTTTTATATACTGCTGGAAAAAGTTCTTAGCTTTGTAAATATATCACAATATTGTCTTTGTACTCCAAATATTATGAAACATCATATAATAGTGATCATCACTGAACTGTGGTTTCGAGTCCCGGTTCTTTACGTGCCTACATTTGTAGTCTAAACATCTCATTTGGTGTTTTTCAGTTCTTTTTTCTTGTTTAGTGAGAGAAGTCTAGTCTCTGTTGGGCTTTAACAGCAATGTTAAAGTCAGGTTGAAGGTCTGAGGTGGAGATGTGAAGCAAAGCTGACATCATCATTGAGAGAGGATCTATATCTGGATTTGGTTAACTTCATTTGTTTACATATGTATTTTGTAATTCCCCTTACGGGGGCCGGTGAGAGTCAACCAAAGGGCCGCATGTGGCCCTGGGGCCGTACAACGCCCAGGTCTGCTCCATGGGATGGGTAAGCCACAAAAGTTTATAGCTAAGGAGGCTGGCTGTTTACAGAGTGCTGTGTCCAAGCATATCAATGGAAAGTCTAGTGGAAGGGCAAAATGTGACAGGAGAAGATGCACCAGCAAAAGAGATGACTGGGCTTCAGCGGATTATCAAACAGAGAAGATTACAGAATCTGGCAGAGATCCAGAAAGAGTGGAATGAGGCGGGAGTCACAGCTTCACAAACCACCACATTCAGACACATCCGGGAGATGGACTACAACTGTCAGGTTCCTTGGCCCTCTTTTCCGATGAAAGTAAAGTGTGCCTTTCATTCGGAAATCAAGGTCCAAGAGTTTGTAGGAAGAAGGGTGAGGAACAGAACCCATACTGCTTGAGGTCCAGTGTGAAATATCCACAGTCAGTCATGATTTGGGGTGCAATGTCTGGTGCAGGTGTTGGTAAACTCTGCTTTCTTAAATCCAAGGTCACTGCAATAATCTACCAGAATATCCTGATGCATGCTCAATAATCCAGGTAGAAAAATCTAAAAAAGTTAAATCTGGTCCTCTGGACATTCAAAAAAACAAAACAAAGCAAAACAACAAAAAAATGTAGAAACGTTTCTACCAGAAATGTAAAATCTAATCTACCAGAATGTTTTAGAGGACTTCATGATTCCTTCTGCTGAGGAGCTGTATGGAGATGCAGATTTCATCTTCCAGCAGGACCTGGCCCCTGCCGCCAGAAGCACCAAAACCTGGTTTGATGCTCATACCACAGTGCTTGACTGGCCAACCAACTCGCTGGACCTAAACCCCATTGAGAATCTATGGAGCATTCTCAAGAGGAAAATGAGGGGCACCAGACCCAACAACAAAGAAGAGCTGACAGCAAGCATCAAGGAAACAAAGTTCATGCTCAGTCATCCAGGTACCAAATCCAATAATGCTCAGTTAGGTCATCTGGACAGTTTCTTTTTTTTAGAGACGTTTCACCCTCTATCCAGAGGGCTTCATCAGTCTGAGGAGATCCAAGTAAACTGATTCCCCACAAAGCAGTAAACTCCTTAAGTGGACCAACCAGTTTGCTGGAGATAAGATGGTTTCTGGGGGCTGTCCTGTACCCCATCGACACCTCCCAGGCAGGCATCCACAGCCAAAGTGGTTCATGGCAACAAAGTTCATGCTCATCCAGGTACCAAATCCAATAATGTCAAGTAAATCTGGGCTTCCATAACTCCCAGGCAATGCCACAGGCTGATTGCCTCAATGCCACATCACATCGAGGCAGTGATTAAGGCAAATGATTCTCAACCAAGTATTGAAGATTGACATATCGTTTTGAAAGTACCATATTTTGATTGATTTGTTGTGATCCTAATTTCTTTCTTTTTTCTGCAAAAACTGAGTAATGTGAGCTGATGTCTTCACAGTATTCTAATTTTTTTAAATCTTGTTTTCGTGGGTTTCATGAGCTGGAAGCCCAAATTATGTAAAAATAAACAAATAAATACTTGAAATTGTTTAAATTGTGGGCCATGAATCTATCATCTATTAAAAATTAACTTTTTGAATGGAATTATAGATGTTAAACAACTTTTCCATGATATTCATATTTTTTGGTTAGAATAAAACATATCTTTTAAAACATAATTGGTTCATTATCAACTGTTATTATAGTTAAAATGATTTTTTTTAAATTGTTTTCTGGAAAATGTGATTCAGGTGAGGTGCAACATAAAAAAATACTCACGTGTTGCTCAAAAGTGAAAACATGTCATTCCTTGAATTAATATTTATTGCCTGCTGCCTCGTGTCAGTTTTAGAATAAAATGCTGATAATAATAATGTTGAGAAATGGTGAAGTTGTAGCCATTTTGACAATAATGATATTATGTGCAATCTCATGCAGGATGTCATACTCAGAGTGTTGTAAAATGACTCACATCAATTTTTAGATCAGTATCTATAAAGCTGACAGCCATTTTTCTGTTTTCTAAAGTCAGTTGTCTATGTCTGCCATCTTAAATTGAACTGGCTCTGAGACTTAATTAGTTGTAGCATATGATGATTATTTCCTGAAAGTCTCATTAATCCCATAAAATTCAGGATACTCCACAGTACAGAGACTGCCCTGTTTAAAATCACCAACAATTTAGTCACTGCTGCAGACTCCAGACTCATCAGTTTGCTCCTGCATTTAGCAACATTTCTTCCATCCTACTCAACTTCTCCTACCTCTGTATCACTTACAACTCACTCCTGCTTCCAGTCTTACATATTCGATCAGAAGCAGTTTGCCCTGATTGGTAACACACACTCCTCTGAAGCCCCATAATCATGGAATTCCTCAAGCCTTGGATGTCGGGCCTCTCCTCTTTATCATTTACATTGCCTTGTATACATCATCTGCTGACATGCACTTAAAATCCACTCATATGCCGATGATACTCAAATCGACACCACTCCACTTCTCTGTCTGTTTCTGGTTATAACTGCCTGCAGGATACTCAAACTCATCAGCAGCAAAACTCATCTTCAGGTTGTTACTCCTCAGGCTCTTCTCATGAATGTTGGAGTTCATCTGGGTCTAGATGGATATTTCATCTTCTCATCCTGTAATGTATGGGTCTTTGTTTATTTGGACTCTACGCTCGTCTTTGAAACGCAGACCAAATCTGTTACTAAATCATCTTATTTTTTAACTTATTAAACATTTCAAGACTATGTCCCTCTCTCCCAGACTCTGGCAGAAATCCTTATCCATGTCTCATCACTTCCTGTTTTGGAAAGCTGTATGGATACTTATTTGGGATGTAGGATCTAGTAAAACTCTTGTTAAAATTCAGTATGTTCAAAACTCTGCTGCCATGGTTCTCACCCACACCAAACTTTGGCAACACGTCACTCCAAATTTCATTCAGTTCAGTGGCTTCTAGTCAGGTCTCTGATTCAGTACAAAATTCTCCTTCTCACCTATTAATCTCGGCACAGCTGTGCCCCTCAGTTCCTTCACCCCCATCCTAGAACCTCAAGTCACTGGACTGCTCTCCGTCCCTCACATAAGGGTGCAAACTTTTACCATACCCATACCATTTTATTTATAGAGCACTTAAAACAGCAACAAGGCCAACCAAAGTGCTGTACAGACAGAACAACAGGTAACACACAAAGCAATATACAAAATGAAGTAAATCAGAATATAGAGATAAAAACGATGCAGATAATGACAACAAACCAGTGTGGAGCATACAGGTTCAAAACACAGATCATCTGGTGTTGAAAGCCACCTAATAGTAGTGGGTTTTTAAACGGGACTTGAAAACCGAGAGGGAGGGGGCCTGTCTGACAAGCAGAGGTAACTCGTTCCAAAGTCTTGGTCCTGCTACAGAGAAGGCCCTGTCACCTCTGCGCTTTTGGTGACAGTGTACTGAATTTCAGCCGCAATCTTCTGAAATGTTCTCCCTGCTGACATTTGCAACACTTCTCCACTGGAAATATATAAAATATATAAACCGCTAAGGATTATTGTGCATCACTTTTCTTAGACCTGTCTAAAGCTTTTGACATAGTGGACCATGACATCTTGTGCCATAAGCTCTCAGAAATTGGTTTCTCAGAACATACCATTGGTTGGTTCTCTAACTATCTTTCAGATCGGAGGAAACGTGTTCAACATAATGGTATTTCCTGCAGTTATCTAACAGTCAACAATGGTGTACCACAAGGCTCAGTCTTAGGACACACCCTCTTTACAATCTACATAGGTAATGTAGGTCAAAGCATCCCTGATGCATCCTTACATTTCTATGCAGATGACACGTTGTTTATTGTCGAGCTTAAACAGTTGCTATGGTTTTCCAGCTTTTGCAATCCGCTTTTAACATCATCCAGACAGATTTGTTCCATCTCAAACTTGTCCTAAAAGCAGACAAAACCAAAGGGATGCTTTTTTTTTTCAAACAGGAAGTCGGTCCCAGCAGTTCTTCCTCTGATTTTATCCTCAAATGGTGTCCCTATTGAGTTTGTCGATTCCTACAAATATTTGAGTATCCTGGTCGACTCACATCTCTCTTTTAAGCTTCATGTGGAAAACCTAGTAAGGAAACTTAAAGTTAAACTGGGTTTCTTTTTCAGAAATAGATCCTGTCTAACTCTGAATGCTAGTAAACGCCTTGTAACTGCAACTTTCCTTCCCTCCATTAACTACGGTGACATTATTTACATGAACACACCTACAAGCACCCTGCAGATGCTGTCTTTCACAGTGCACTAAGATTCATAACTGGCTGTAACTACCGTACCCATCACTGCACCCTGTATTCACTGGTTAACTGGTCATCATTGACTTCACACAGACTCTCCCACTGGTACACTTTCATCTTTAAATCACTTCTTGGTCTGCAGCCTTAATATATCTCCTCCTACATGTCTCTGTGTGAGTGCAGCTACAGCGTGCGCTCTCAGGACATTATTACCTGCAGTGTTCCCTCAGTGAGAACTAAACTAGGCAAATGGGCCTTCTCCTACTCTGCTCCTGTTTCCTGGAATATCTTGCAAAAAGATCTGAAGCTCTTGACCTTGACCTCTCTAAGTGGTTTCAAGCATCTGTTAAGTTCCTGGCAAAAACCAATGCAGACATGTTCCTGTTTTTAGTTTTCTACACCGCCTTACAACGTAGCTGGGGGTTTTTTTGTGGGAGGTTTTTGCTACATTTTCTTTTAATTACCATTATATTTTCATTTGTTAAAAAATAAATAATTGTATGCATCCTTTATGATTGTCTATTGTTGTCTTTGTTGTCCACTGTCATCACGCTTTGTTAAAATCAGGTCTCTTTTGTAAATGAGTCTCCAAGGCTCAATGGGATTAACCTGTATAAATAAAGGTTGAATGAATGAATATATAAATAAAAAAAAACTAAAAGGTTACTTATTCACCAAATAATTCTTCACTGGTGCTTGAACTGACTTGTTGCTCAGTTTACTATTTTATTTTTTGTAGTTCATAGTTAGTTCATGTTTTAGGATGATATCGCACTTATAGCATCCTTGGGTTTCATGAAAGAGGCTTCTCAAATTATTATTATTAATGTTGTGATTACAGTTGTTGTTCACAATTCACTGCAAATAGTTAACGACAAAACTTCATATTAAGGATATTACACAAACTGCACTCAGCCACTAGCACACACAATTTAAGTTCAACATCTGTAAAATTGAATGAATTATAGTCATTTCTGGGATTGTTAAGGTCAGTTAGCTGTGGCAGCCATCTGCAATGGGGTTGACTCCTGAAGTTAAACAGCTGCAAATCCTCTAATGATCGCTTCCTGAGAGTTTAATAAAAAGTTGTCTGGTGGTTCATGAGATATTTTGGTAAAATACACACATGGACACACACAGAGACACGCACATGCACAGGCCAAAGGGTCTCTTATCCTTCTCAGTGATGGGTTTAAAATGAACTCATGAAGTTTGTGCTGTGTGCTGCATGAGACGGGTTGGCAGAGGACGTCACTTTATACGTAAGAGGGAATCATACAACATGAAATCCTTTAGTCATGTGTCGTAAAAAAAAAAGAATGTGTGTGTGCGTGCGTTTGTGTGTGCATTTGTGCGTGTGTGTAGGGTTATATCAGCTGCTGTGGCTGTAAAAGTTAATATTAAAATCACAGAATGCAGAACTTATCTTTGTCATGAGGAAGATTTTCATGTTGGACACTTCTCTTTGACTTTATTGCGTGACAAGCTGAACTCTTTCAGCATATGAAAGCTACATAGTTTCCTCAAAAGAATTATTGGTGATGTAAGTCTTCTCAAAAATGTTATGATCTCCTTTTTTATTCTGGTATTTGCTGTTGCACTTCCTTGTTTGCTGTCTGGAGGCTGCTCCTGATGGTCTTTATCTGCTCCCATGCAAACAAGGAAAGCAATCAAGTCATGATTAATATATTGGAAAAACTGGACTCATAAAGGGGTTTATTGCTTAAGGTATAATTTATATATTTTTTTATAACAGTCTGTCACCCTGAGGGAGTAAAAGGAAATTGCACACATTTATTCACACAAGAAAATATCTAAAGGGATTCTAAGTGATTTTTATTTTTAGCTCAGAAAACTAAAAATAAATTGACCACCTCCACCAGGAGGGCCTTAAGTTTTCACCATCACAGCTCGAGATCAAATGTTATGTTATACACACAGTATGTGTTACAATTTTCATAATTTTTCATATTACGTTTCATATTAGATTAGGTTTTCATAGGTTAGCAACAAAGCTGCACACAAGACTGACAGAGTGACCACAAATAGATGTAAACAAAGACAAGATTTGCGTTTAAATACACACATCATCTCCTGTGGGTCTAGTCTAGGGGTCTGCAACCTTTCAGAACAAAAGAGCCATTTCTGCCCCTTTGATCAATAAGAAAAATGTGACCGGAGCAGCAAAACTTACTACAACTGGGATTATCAACTGGTGGCCGATTGGTCACTTCAGGTTTGTTTGGGGGGGGGGGGGGGGGGGCATAAAGCCCCGAGGGGGCCAGATATTATAATAATATATAATAATAAAAAAACACACACACACATATATAAATATAAAAATTTATATATATATATATATATATATATATATATATATATATATATATATATACATGAGTGTATATGTTGTAGAAAGGTTCAATTTGATAACAAGATAGATATCTTATAGATATATTTAGTTATTTTCTCATACCTCAGCTTGATGACTTGGATATGAAAAGCAAAAAACAAGAACCATAAAATAAATTATTCTAACACGTTGTGGCTCAAGTACATACGATCTAAAAGGTTTTACCACAGAAATAATAGCAGTTATAAACATACTCAGGTTTTTCTTTTGGTCATCATAGTTTTTATACATCTGCAGTTGAAATTTCCCAAACTTAAACATGTTCCAGTAAAACGTGTATAGTTGGTGAGGCTCTCAACAGTAATTACTGTAAAGTCTGTTAGCCTAATTAAACTCAACACATCAGTAATAAAAAATGAATAATTCATGCACGCATGAGGTCCGGGTCAAAGTATAAAGACTGAATAAAGGCCAAGCATTCATTGAAAGAAAGAGCATATTTTCAAGCCACTGGTTTAGTCTAAGATCATATTTAAAAGAATGATGGAGTTGCAGCCATTTTGGTCAAACCTTGAAAACAACATTTTGCTCAATCTCATGCAATGCTGTGAAAGCTTGCACAATTTGTTGGCGCTAAGAGTACTGTATGCATTTTGAATGACTCTCAACAACTACCACATCATATATCTGAGCAATTCACAAGTCACAGCCTGTTTTGCTTCTGCTGAAATATATTTTGCTAACAGAAAAACACATTTGAAGGCAAAAGCTTCTCTCCTTTGCGATGGGGGATAACAAAACAATCTGACCCATTCAGTAAGTTAAAAGTAAGAGTTGGACTCCAGTCTCACTGGCCTCCACTCTGCCGTTCAGTACATAAACAGCATGGAGGACATTAAAACTGGCTGTGGCGGCCATCTTGGATCAGGTTGGCTCCAAATTTCAATCAGATGTACATAATGATTACTTTCCTGAAGGTTTTAATAAAGTTTGTCCACTGGTTCATGAGATATTCTACTAACAAGCAGACAAACAAACCCACACACGAATAAAAACATCACAGCCGAAAATAAAAAGAAAAAAGTAACTTAAGTATTATGTCAACTAGTATGAAAAAATTAATTCAAACATGGACTTACAGTTTCAGACAAGTTTCAGTCTATCTTTCAGTCTAAAAGCAAACAGGATACAAGATCCTCTTCCTAATGACGCATTCATCCTTTTCATGTCAATACTTTTAATTTCTTTCAGCCGCACAGATCACTAAAACCTAAAGATGACATTATTTAAATCCAGATTCAGTGTGCGAGTTCTGGTCCTCCTAAATTACCACTTGAGTTCTGTATTGCCACCACCGTGCTGCGATCTGAAAACCACTTTTTGGAAGTTTAATTAAAACCAATGTACTGGTTCATGCGATATTTTGCTAACAGACAGACAAACACACATCAAGGCAAACGCATTTTAACCTCTCTCCTTTGGGATGGGCGATAACTTAACAAAACAATCTGACCCATTCGTTAAAAGTAAGAGTTTGACACCACCGTCCTCCGCTCTGCTCTTCAGTACATAAACAGCACAGAGGATATTAAAACTGGGCTGAACTTACAAATCAAACAATCTGGTTAAAGGCGGTTGTAAGTGACGATAAACCGGTACTTCCTGGAGCTCACAGAGAGGCAGCAGGTCACACAGAAACAGCTGCTTCCAGTCCTCACCAATAAAAGCAGGTGAAGCCTGATTTGCCTCTGACCACCTCTCATTATTATTTATAGCTGCAACAAAGTGAATGCTCGTTCTTCCAGGACTGGCATTGGCCTGTTTTATGTCTGTAAGCATGTACGTACACATGCATGCACACATGGTTATTCATAGCTCATGTACACTGAGTCAAAGAGTTTCTTCTGATAAAAGTCTAAACTGAAATCCGCTGGGAATAAAGGATCCTATACAGGTTATAATTATTTAATCTCGTTTTGCAGTTTGTTTTGGCTCCAAGAGGCAGATAAGACAAGTTTTACGTAAAATGGCTCGGTACATTACGCTGATATGACTACATGGATTATACGTTCCCAAAACCTTGAAATGCAGTTTTTCTCATCAACTTTGCAACTTGTACAATAATACTTTCTACTCTTAGCAACACAGCTGGCACAAATAAAACTCCCAAGCTCATTTGGTTACAGATGAACTTGATCTTTGTAACAATCGTACGTGAGCAAGCGTTTTCTTCATCCCACGTTGATCGTCATGAACACGAAGAGTAAATAAAAGCGTTTAGCCGGTCCTGCCCACACATTCACACTGGGTGCTACCTGATATGAGTCATTTCAACCTGCTCAGTAAGTTCGACAAAGGAAAATACGACCAGCCAACAGCTTCAGCGGTATATAAAATAACCCTCGGAGATTTAATCAGGGCGTCTCATGCAACTCCCAGAGGATGTAACACGAGAACAGAATGATTTAGATCAAGATGTGCTCTGCACCTGCGTTTACACTGACGCCCATCTGCTCTGAGGTTATGTAATCTGATGTGTAATATTGATGTGTGGGCATGTTTTACACTAACTTTACTTTGAAGCTGCTGAATATTTATTATTTTGTGCTTTTTTTTTTTTTTTTGCATAAAACTCTTCTAATCAGCCACATACAACATAAAAATGAAAAGGGAGTGTTCCTTGAGGGAACCCGCAGCTTAAAACTTTCACTGGACAGTGTGAAAAACCCACAAGCAACAGAGCTTTTATCACCTGGCTCAGTTAATATAGCCCTCTGACAAATTACTTCAGTAAATATGCATAATTTTGTTTAAATAGTTCTTTGTTTTGCTTTTACTTTTATCATATTATTTTCTAATTCGCTGCGCCTAATGATGTTACTTAAATTTAAATTTGTTCTGAATAATATGTTAAATTGTTGTTTGCAAATGTTGACCTTAGGAGGTATGACAGAGGATTCTTCATGTGTTTATATTGATCATTTTTGTAATTTGAGATTGTCACTTGTTCTTATGTTCAGTAAAGTTACAAAATAAAATAAAATCACCCACAGCCTTCCATGACTGAGTTTTGATGGAAGATGGCCGCCACAGCCTTCTCTTACAAGGTGTTAAAGCTTAGAGAGTTTTCAGGATTATCCTCCACTATGAACTTTGCCTCAATGGCTGAAATTATAATAGCCACTTTTTATGATATATTTTGCTAACAGACAAACTGTTTGCTCCAGTTATTAATAGTAAATTTTCCACAACAGATCTTGCTCCATTATGTGTGTTGGACACGTGTCTCGGCTACAATCATAAATATGTAATCTGGGTTACAGTTGTGTTTACTAAGGTCTGTTAGCTGTGGCGGCCATCTTGAATGGGACTGACTGAAAGTTAATCGGCTGTTTATGTGTTGATTGCTTCCTGAGAGTTTCATTTAAAATCAACTCGGCCATGAGATATTGTGCTAACGCTAACAAATAAACACACACACACACAAACATCATCGCTCAGCCTTCGCCTTCTGTGGCAGGTGATAACAAACGCGGCTCATCTTGTCGTAATTTGATGATTACATCATGTTTACACTTTAAATGTACATTTTAGTACTGTTTTGCAATCTTTGTTTTAAAGTCTTTTGTACATTTTATGTGTAAAATTGACTGAAATTGGGTGTGTCCAAAAGTTTTCCTCAAAACACAATGATTTTAGGCCTCTGGAACAGAACTTTCCCATCTAGCAGCACTGGCTGTTCCCTCTTCACGGAGCGCCACAGCGAGTCGTCCTTTAATGAACTCTCATGCTTGTTTTGTTTTTTTGCCCGATGCCCTTCTTGACACAACCCTCACCATTTAATCGGGCTTGGGACCAGCACCACAGATACACTGGCTTCTGTTCCATAGTGACTGGTTTAGTTGTGTGAGAACAGTGATGCACAAAATAAAAAGTTAACAATATATTTAAAAGCAAAGATTCATGGCCATAAGATTTGTATTTATTTGTATTTGGTCTCCGTAAGGTCTTTCACGACTGAATCAAAGTTGTCAGAGATGCAGAAGACTGAGAAAAGGCACTGATGAGCTGCAGTTCTTCATTATTTGGCAATTTAAAATACCTGAAAGACTTTTTTATAATAAAAATTCTAATAAATACTACCTGTTACCTGAATCAAGAGTTATAGTTATCAGGTGTTTTGGAAGGTATTGACTCCTGATCAGGACCACAGTGAGCTGGAGACACTTTCCAGCTCCATAGGCGAGAGGTGGGGGACACCCTGGACAGGTCTTCAGTCCATCATAGGGACACATGGAGACAAATGAGACAAACAACCATCCACTCTCTCACTCACACCTAGGGACAATTTAGAGTTACCAATCAGCCTAACATGCATGTTTCTGGTCTGTGGGAGGAAATCGGAGTACCCGGAGAAAACCCACGCATGCACAGAGAGAACATGCAAACTTCACTCAGAAAGGCCCCCAGCTGGGATTCAATCTGGTGACTTTCTCGCTGAGATGTAACAACTCTATCAACTGAGCCACCGTGCTGCCTTCTCATGAACCAGTCGGGGATTTTAATTCAAGGTGGTTGATGCAGCTAATCTACTGTACTTTTGCCAACACGAAAATATCTTTAACTCAGAATTACTGACAATGAGGTAAAGTTTGGGGTCAGTCACTACCACACCAAACTTGATATTTTGAAGTGGGACCAGTTGCACAAACAAATGAACACACACAGAAACAAACAAAACATCATCTCTCCAACTTTGCATTTGGTGATAATTTAAACATTTTAAGTTATTTTATTTGCTTTTAAAGCTCTAAATGGACTTGCCCCACCCTATCTGTCTGAGTTGCTATATCCATACACACCCTCTCAATCCCTCTGGTCATGTGATCAGCTGCTCCTGAGTGTGCCGAAGACAAAGTGTAAGCTCAGAGGAGACCGTGCTTTTGCTGTAGCAGCTCCTAAACTGTGGTGTGACCAACCCTTGAACATCAGACAAGTCTGTTCTTAGATCCCTTCTTAAAACCATCTCTTCTCCCTGGCCTTTGACACCATCTGTGATGCTGACTTTTAATATTAATAATTTTAATAATTCTTTATTGTCTGGTTGTTTTATTAGCACTTTGGTCCTGAAGGTGTTTAAAGTGCTCTATGAATAAAGCTGGTATGGTATAATTAACAATAATATTAATATTTTGTATTACCTTGCATTTTGTATTACTGATTACTTTTTGGAGTCAATCATTATAAGCAAACACAAAAATGGCATTAACTCAGTCAGTGTTACAACTGTTGGGCTAAAACTCAGTGTGGTAGTAGCGGAGAGTAATTTCCAACACATAATCTGAGCCCTGGCTGATCGGTTCTTGGTTTAAAAACTTGGGCATACCTGTTGGGGTCAACACTATTTATCTGTTAGCAAAATATTTCATTCACCACTCGATGGCCACTGCAGATACTCAAGATATCGAGCCAATATTTGGTGTGGTAGTAGCTGAGAGTCATCCGCATCACTCCAAGCACTCACTGTTCACGTCTTTGTTTAAACCTTTAAGTCAGCAGGCGTAATGCATTCCTTGAGGATAATAAGGAGCGTGAAGTTGCTCCAGTACTGGTCCAGGAATGTTAGTTTTAATGTCATTATTTCTTGTCCCCCCAGACACCACTCAGCCTCTAATCTTTGTTCTCATCCAGTCCCGATTCAAATCAAGCAGATTTCCTGCTGTCGCCGCGTCATATACAACAGGGTGTTAGCGTTAGCGAGCCGTCTCACAGAGACAAAAGTAAACACGCGCAGTTAATCCCACAGCTGCAGAGAACATTACGCTGACATCCTTACATCGATTTGTCGGCACTCTAACTTTAAATCAAGATCCCAAATGATGCTGACATTTGCATTTTGTCCCTTAAATAAAAATCGTGTTCTTGCACAACAAAAGCAACACAAATACAGGCTCCACTCACAAACATTGACACCAGTCACACAGTTGTTTTTTTTTAATTGCATTCTGCCAACATTTTTTTTTTTTGGGGGGGGGGGGGGGGGGGGGGGGTATTACAATAAAATTAATGAACTAAAACTGTGAATATGACTAAAATAGCTCATAAACCTCTCACTGAACACATCAGGCCTCCTGTTAACCCTGAGATTTTACAATGATTGCACAAAAGCAGCTCCTGTAAGATTAAAGGCTGATCATGAATCTGATGGTGCCACAGCAAGTTTCCTACTGCCCTTCGACTGTTGCAAGGGTCTAATCCCAGAAAATCCTCTTTTTTTTTTTTTACTCCGTACATTCAGCACACGCACAAGTTGCAGCCTTAATGGAGGCCAAAGAATGAATGAAGTAAGAGCACAAACTGCTGCGTGTGTCGTCACAAGAAAAACAATTTTCTTTTAATCTAGAGGCAGTAATCAAAACGGGATGATGCACAGCAGACAGGAATGACGCATTTTCGCATAAGGTTGTGTGTCTGTCTGCGGCCTGCTCGGAGTGATGGGATCACAGCAGAGTTACTGGAGAGAGATCATGAAGCAGCAGGAGTGTAGCCGGCCGCTGAGACTCCAGAGATTAGACAGATGTCTTATCTGAACATGTGTGTGATCTTATAGAGCAGTGGTCCCCAACCACCGAGCCGCGGACTGGTACTGGGCCGTGGGTCAATTTATACCGGGCTGCACAGGAAAAAATAAATATATATTTTGAAAAATCACTGGATTATCTCCACTACATCTGTCAATGACTCACCTGACAAAGAGTGTCTGTAAAACTATTAACTAAATAAAACTATAATTTTAAACAAAGCTTCCTAACATCACATCAGAGCTGGTTTTGTCTTGAACTTTTTTGAATTCACATCAGAGCTGTTCCTTCGCATTGTTGCTTCTGCTCTTAAAACAAATCTCCAGCCCTAAAAGTTTAAAGTCATGGGCATTTTTATTAAAAAACACAAATATAATTAAAGTTTGTGCACTATGCATAAGTTCCTGCGCTTTTTTGTACAATCTGATGTGTGAATCACTGCGGAGCAGGGAGGAGGATGACGAGGCACAGCTGACCCCGGTGTGGGATCTACTAATTAAATGAGAACTGATCCTGCACTTAATACACTTATAAATCACACATAAAGTGATTAAAAGTAAATTTGAAATACAGAATTATTATTAATTAGAATATTTTGAAAAAGTTGATTTATTTCAATAATTCCATTCAAAAAGTGAAACTTGTATATTTATTCGTTACACACAGACTGATAAATTTCAATTGTTTGTTTCTTTTAATGTTGATGTTTATAACTGACATTTAAGCAACTGACAAATCAGCGACCTCAATTCCTGAAGTGAACGCCCCTTACCTGCAGAGCTGCAGCAGTTTTGCATTATGAACGCTTTGTAGTCATTTGAGTTTACATCTTTTGTTTCATGTTAATCTACTGTAATAAACCTTTGTAAAATACACCAGAATGCAGGAAATGGCATCTACTTTTCCAATATTCTCTGGGGTAGGACCCTCAGACTCCCACCCCCTCGGTCCATGAAAATATAGTCTTACATTAAACCGGTCCGTGGCGCAATAAAGGTTGGGGACCACTGTTCTATAGCATGAGGAGCACCGACATGCTCATCACATGAGGTGGAAAAAAAAACGTTCTGAAGTGCTGAGGTCAAAACAAATCATTCACAAATGGAAGGACTGTTAACTTGTACATCCAACAATTTTCAGTCTGGTCATCCGGACGGTTTCTTTTTTATGCAGAGACTTCTTCAGTCTGAGGAACCACCAAACAAAACTGATTCTCCACCAACAGCATACTCCAAAGTGGGAAAAAAACAACAATTATTGTATTTTTCGGCATATAAGTCGCGTTTTTTTTGCGTAATTTACATGCCCTGTGACTTAAATGCCGAAGTGACATATCTATGGATTTTTCCTCCATATTTAAAAAACAATTTTTGGCTGAGATATGACCGTTTTTATTCATTCTGACTGAAAATATTGAACACTACCATGTTCAGCCACTAGATGGCATTTGAGTAGTACTGAGTAAAATGGTTTTTTTTTGTTTGTTTTTTTGCACATCAAGTTCGATACTACATAAACCATACTACAGAAAAATTAAAACATTAAACTCACTGTTGAGTCAGCGTTAGAAAACAAAAAAGTCCATGCTCAATAATCCAGGTATAAAATCCAACATTTTTCAGTCAGGTCATCTGGACCATCTAATCACAAGCAGAACTGGTTTGTTCCACTTTGGAGTAAGCTGTTGGGGGAAGAATCAGTTTTGTTGTGTGTTTCCTTGACTGATGAAGCCTTCCGGATCAAAGGCGAAATGTTTCAGCACAAAAAAAAGAAACTGTCCAGATGACATGACTGAAAAATGTTGGAGTCAGCGTTAGTTTCTATGACCGCCTCGGACATGCTGTTTTCCTTCAAAATCAGTGCAGCAAGCGTAATGTCACGTGACTAAGAAAGCAGATGTGGGTGTTGGGTTCTGACATCCTTTGCTAATGTCTGTGACCTGAAGTAACCCTGCCTCTTTTACACTGAATTTTTAGACATTGAATTTTTAGACGCTGAATTTTTAGACGCTGAATTTCAGACAGCAAAGTTGATCCAGTTGAATCTCAGGAGACTGAAAGTATTGCGTTTGAATTTTGAAAGGTTGAATTTTTTTAAGTGCCAAATTTTTTAACACTGAAAAGTTCAACTGAAAAACAGCTATTGAAAATGTGATCGCTTTGAAATAATGTGAATTCTTAGCTTCAAGTGAAAATAACTAATGAAATTTCAAACATATAGAAATAATGACAATGATTTTCTTTCAGGTTAAAATGTATTTTAAATATATTTTAACACTGAAAAATTAAATACAAACATGCAACATTAAAATTTCAGTGGCATTTTTAATTCAAATCCTAGCGGCACATACTTACTTCCACAGTATTCAGTCAAAACAATCTTAGCAACGATACCCTTGAGTTTGTAGAAAAAAATATTAAAGCTTGGTGCACTTTTTTTGGGGGGGGGGGGGGGGTCTCATTCTTTGCAAGAATATTCAAGCTTTACCAGTTTGGTTAAAAGTGTGACTGAACTTTCTGGTAAATCCAGATATTCTCTCCAAATTCTGGTTTAAAACATTTATAGTCTATTTCAACCTTATCTAGCTTTTAAAGTGGAATCCATGGACTCTAAACAAACTCTAAACTAACTCAGTTCTGTGGAGCTGAGAGTTAAATAAACTAAAGTTACTTGTGTGAGTGTAACATTTGAGTGCATCAAACTTAAAAGCAACATCTCAGAGAGGTGCGCCTGTGCAAATATGGTTAACAAGTCAAACGTGTCCATGTTACGTGGCAGTGTGGCCTTTCATGACAGCATGCGCTGAACTGTTTCTCCTAAACGTCTGGTGAACTGATGGTGACTAGCCTGCATGACAGCATTAATACCTAATGAGCAAAGAAATTAAAGATGAAGGAATCTTTCTTTGTGTTTGAGACGCCTGAAACAACAAGTACAACACACCTACAAGCGCATAATTATAAAGGCTGACACTTTATTTTGAAAACGTGATCTGTTCCTCAGGCCTTCTGGGTTCTTTTGAGAAGGAAAATGTCATTGTTTGAATGAGAAACATGATTCAACAGATTATTTTCCACATTGCTTACATTACTTTCCTCAACAATCAGGTGAAAATCCATTAAATCAAAGGTCTAACAGTTTTTGATATATGCTGCATTTCATGCCAGAGTTTTAAACTAACATCATCTTATGACAAAAGGGGATGGATTTACAGCCATTTTGGTCAAACCTTAAAAATTACGTCTCGTGTAGTCTCATGCAATATTGCGAGATCTCCCTAAAAGTGTTGACGATTCTCCGCTACTCCCGCGTCAAGCTTTAGCTCAATATCTGTAAAACTGACGGCGTTAAAGACATTTTTGTGTCTGTGAAGGTCGTTTGGAGTTAAAAATTGTTCTCAACTTTCAAATGGTAAACAAACTTCAAATTCACACAAAAAACAATGTAACATGTTGTTTGGAAAATTGAACCTGAACCTTGAAACTTAATTTTGAAGGTTACATGCTAACAAGTTAGCACCAAGATGCTAATATTACCTGAAGAAGAGTGGGCGTGTTGTCAAATGTTTGTCCCGGCATCGCGGAGCGAAAAAGAAGAATTGCAAATACGCTCCGTTCATCCATCCGTCCGTCTGTTTGTCTGTGCATGTTGTGAGCACAATATTTTTTAAAAATATGTGAGGCTCCAACTCTATTTTTGCCTACATCTTAGAGAAAGAAACATTCCTTTTGAAAGCTGGAGTGCCACGTAAAAATCCAAGATGGCCACCACCACCTATGCATGTAAGTAAACATTGTGAGTTGAATAACTGGGAAAAACTTCCATGTTTTTCCTTCCTGTTTTCTTTCATAGAAATTGTTAAACTTGAATGAAACAGTAAATCTTTAAAAGCTCGACGTTAGCTGACACTGGGCCACAGGAAGGCCGGGAAATCAGCGGGTCGTCCTTGGTTTCAGCTTTAGTACAACGCTCTTTATTTAGTCTCCTCAAAGCACAACAGTGCGCTCGTTCCCAGCGACATCAAAGTCTGCAGGACCAGTCTGCAGCTGCAGCAGTCTAGACCTGCAAATCATCTTGGAAGTTAGATATGATTTAAAGAAATGGTTCTTGAAGATTACTTTATATTGTGTTAGAAACTCAGATGTGCATCCAAAATGATGGCAAATGATCCATTAACAGACCATTAAATAGAAACAATGGCAGAAATCTCTATAAAAACCTACAAACAGTTAAGGTTTCTCATCCCTTAAGGACAGTCCTTGGCGGTTCCTTTGGGAAGGCTGGACATGTTCAAGGCTTTCTAAACTAAATAAAAGAACATGTAATGTTGATAAGCACTCTTGTGAAAAGCTGAGCAGAGCAGCTGCCTCTGCAGGACGACCGACGTCAGCAGCAAGGTGCAGCATTTGATAGTACAGGTTGAATAGACGAGCAGATATTTGTCTCACAGATGTTTGACTTTAAAACCCTGACCTAAGAAAAAGTCAAACTTTTACAGAGAAATGCCTCATCGGTGTTATCCTTCACTCAGCGTTGTCTAGCTTCACACAGTGTGTAGTTGTTACAGCTTGAAGGCTTATTCACACATGGGGGGAAAACAGTCAAACAATCCTGCGGTTACTTCCTCTGCCATAATATCTGACGTCGTAGAGCCAAATACGTTCGTTCCTTCGAGGGGCTGAGAACTGATAAAAGAAGGGTTAGAGGTCAAATCCTTTATTTCGTCTCCTCAGCGGGGCTTCATGTTTTTGCACGTGTGAGTTCGTTGACGTCTCACCACGTCGTCTCAGAAACTTTGCGTGACATTTGCTGGACAGAGACCACCTGTACTGAGAGCCACGGCGTTCATATTTGACTTGATCTGCACAAACTGTTATTTAAAGGGTGATGTTGTATTCTGGTTAGTAATAATGATTAGTATGATTAAGGCTTTTAGAGAACTAATCAATGCTGGAGAGTTATTTACTGCTTGAAAGTCAACAAGTGTGGCTCACCTAAACAGGTTAAATCAGGATAAAGTCCTAAATACTGTTAGCTTTTGAAATCTAAAGTAACAGCTGTCAATTTAGCATGAAATCCACATTTTATGAGTTTAATTTAACCTCTTTAAGCCATTAAATTGTACTTTTTTTTACAACCGTTTTTAATTGCAGCCAAACTTAAGACAAATGGAAATATAAAAATTTCAAATTTAAAAACCTAAACGTTAGTCTTATAAAGTGTGCATGTGGGAAAAAAATGCAGTAATGGCAAAATGTATATAAAATAATAGACTTAATGCCCTAAAGCAAATTTTGACTTGTTATTCCTCCAGTTTTCTCTGAATCAGGCATGTCCTGTGCAGGGTTTCTGGAGCTTATCCGAGCCGTCTGTTTGGATTTCCAAATCCTCTGAAAATTCACCACTTTAAAGTGAAGAAGAAAGCCACTGGGATATTTACAGAAAGAAAGTGTGAACTCCGCACAGTAAAACCTGCAGACTTGGTTTCATTTGTTTTGTTTCACCTGGCATGCGAAGGTGAAGTGATACGTTCACATATCATTAACCACGTTTGAAGATGTTGCCACGTAGACTCAAAACTGCCTGAGCACAGACCATCATCACTTTTTGAAACAGTTTAAGGCATAAAAAATGTATTGCACATATTTTATATACTAATACAATTTCAGGTTTGTAGTAAAAATTAATTGCTTCAGTTAAATTGACAGTTCAGAACTTCTGAAGTGCGGTTCTGTGGAAAAGCTATGAACAAATAGTATCTTACCTGTTGCAAATAGTTCTTAGAGCCACCTCCATTTGGAAAAAAAAACTGTTTATTTCTGACCGGATCCATGAGCTAATGGTTGGTCTGAGAGGAACCGAAACCAAAGTGGGCTGCTGTTTTTAAAACAACTCGTTTTAAACATTTTAGAGTGGAAACACTGTTTTATAAACTTTTAAACAACAGTAACGTTAGCAGTCTGTGGTTATTTACATAGAAATCTGTGTGTTTGCAGTAGCAGTTAGCCATAGCACATCTGCTGAAGCCTTCATCACTTCTGAAATATCACATTTACTGTATCACTAATTATTGGGTATTAAATAGCATTCACATGATTTTCTATGAACATGTTGAGTTTGGCCTTCATTTGCTCAGATAGCCTTTAGGAGCTTGCCCTGCCAGGATAAAAGCAGACAGTTTCTGATTTGACTCCTCTTCCATGTTGAGTATTAATAAAAAAAAAAAATCAAAACAAAAATGACTCGATGGCTTGCTTTCAGTGTGTACTTGTACACAGCAGAGCAGTAGATTCAGCTGACTGAAAACAGCACTGATTGTTTTAGCGGCGTGTTCATCCATGAGTTTCTCCCACTTCACTTGCAGAACATTTAGACCCTGTGACTACCTCTGCTGCTGATTTCAGAGACAACTCCACACTGATTTCTCCTCGAAGTTTACAGACGAAGGAGGCGCATCATTCCAGCCTGGAAACAGGATGGTGTGAAAAAACATACAGGGACGTTACAGGTTCAGTTTAATTTTCACTAAAGTAGCTTGAATTGTTTAAAAAATGGTTGCAAAATATTCATAACGTTCATGATAAAAGCTATTTGTTCAAACTGGTCTGATTTCAGCTCTTCAATCATTTACCTCGTTTCTTGAGTCTTTAGTTGGGGAAGTTAGGGATTGCCCTCCAGTGGCCAGATGAGAGGCAATTTTACTGAAACGAGTTCAGGATTTATAGTTGCCTAACTCTGCATTCAGACCCACAACATATTTCAGCAACCACATGAAAAAGCATCAACTTCAAACTGATCTGAAACCAGCATCTTGAAGTAAATGACAAATTATGACGATGTTTTCTTTAACGTAATATTTAAATGTGCATGTGTTTCAGGTTTAACAAAAATCCCCTTAAAGGGCATTACTAAAAATTGAAATTCGAAAACTCAGAAAATGCCACGGTTGTAATCACAAGCGCCAGTGTCTTCGTACTGAACACATCTGGATCCTCTTTGTGGATTTTTTTTTATTTTTTTTTTTGTTCTTATGAAACAAAAAGTCCTCTAAACTTTAATGTTGCTCATATGGAACATTTAATCAGACTTCATGCTGGCATCAGTTGTCTCGTTCAGAAGGTTTCTGTTTGAATTAAAGTGAAATCTCTTGGGACTCGGTCAGAAAATACAGAAAATAACTTTTAAGGGGAGATTTTGTGAGTCAGCAGGAAAGGATTTAGAAACTCTCCGTTTCACCTTGAGGCGAATTCTTCCATGTTCTTTGTGTTTACGACCCACAGCTCGGCTGCACAAGTCTGGAAAAACACCTCGACCTGGTTACCCTCTGCATGGCTCTTCCCCTCTTTGTCTAGCTCCGTTTCCTCCGAAGCATTTTCACATCTTCTTTGTTGTTCCAGTTCCCCAAAGTGAAGCAAGTTTTCACTACAGCATGCCATGAGGTTTCTTTTATTACTTCTTACAAAAGCCACTCCATTTCCTTCAACTCTCATTGTGGCCCCTTTAAAAAGACGTCATTGAACGTATCTTAAAGTTTAGACATCCCAGTTCTCTGAGCGTCATTTAATCAGTCCCCCTGCATGCTAAAAGCCTCTGGACAGACACTCAGGCAGCTTTAACTGCACAGCATGTCCCAGGTTGATCATCCTATCGTGGGAACTGTGTCCATGGAGCGCAGAGCATTGTAGCGAAGGCGCTGTCAGGAGGGACAGTGGGATAAAACAGCAATTGTCCCGTGGCATGAACCCAATTCATTTATTTGGCGCACAGCAACCTGTTCTTGTAACGCCACCCGAGTCAACCCAAACAGGTCAGAAGCATCCGATTGTTCCTGCAGCTCTGAGGACAGACTGAAGGCGCTATTATTCCCTCGTTCCTGCTGCACTGACATTTACCTGAACCGTCTCAATTAAAACCTGCACAAGGAGGGCACTAAAGGCCTCTTTGAGTTTTCAAGTGTGAGACTCTAATGGTTTTTACTTGTCTTCTTGTGATGGGGCTGGAATTTCAGCAGCATTTTTATTGCTAAAGTCACAAATAATTATTTGAAGGTTTACTGTGACTATATACTGTGTGAATGAGCAAAGCTCAGCGTAGAAGTCCCTTGTTTGAAAGTTTATTGCACTGTGCAATAATCATAACTAATACAAATTTAAACCAACAGATGAGCGAGTCCAGCGATGTCAAAAAGACGTGTAAATCTCATGGGTTTTTAATTTAATGCATCACGTCACTTACTGCCCCCAAAACAAAGATTGTTACAACCAATTACCAAAACAAAAGTGTTTTTGAAACCTTTTTATTTATTTTTTAATACCTTTTTGCAGGTGGTTGCATTGTGATATGTGGCTGATGGTAATAACGTTTTAGTTCTTATTTAAGAGGAGTTTTGATTCAGCTTCACAGCTTCAGTTTCTGATAAAACTTTTGGCCCTCATGACATCCACTTAACTGTAACTTGCTGAATGGATCAACAAATTATCACATTTTGGATCAACAAATGTGCACATTAATATTAGAAAATATCTTTCATCTGACACCAACATCTAAAATCTGCCATGACGCACTTAAATCGGTGATCTTGTGTACTGTGCTCAGTGACCATTAGGACAATAACTTTGGTTCAAGTCAGCAATTTAAAATGTAACCATCCATCCATCCATTATCTTTACCCACTTATTCCATTCTGGGTCACGGGGGTCACCGGTGCCCATGTCCAGCAATCACTGTGCGAGGGGCGGGGTACAACCTGGACGGGTCTCAAGTCCATCACAGAGCCACATAGAGACAAACGAGACAAACAACTGTTCACTCTCTCACTCACACCTAGGGACAATTTAGAGTTATCAATCAGTCTAACATGCATGTTTTTGGTCTGTGGGAGGAAACCGGAGAACCTGGAGAAAACCCACGCATGCACGGAGAGAACATGCAAACTCCACCCAGAAAGGCCCCTGGACCGGGGTTTGAACCAAGGACCTGCTTGCTGAGAGGCAGCAGCTCTACCAGTTGCGCCACCGTGCTGCCTATTTAAAATGTAACTTCACAGAAAAATACATCAAATTAGTTTTCATTGACTGATTTGAGGAAATAAACTCGGCTGTCTTGTGTAAGCAAGTATCAAAACTAGAATGTTGCACATCGACTGTAATAAACAGAGTTGCTAACTGGAAATAAGGCATTTAAAGGAAAAACTTGAAAATGCGTCTTCAAGATTTCACCTTGTTATGTTTGCACGTATTATGCTTGTTACGCTTTGGATCATGGATAAAGAGCGGGATCCCAGATACAAGTGGCTGAAATGAGCTTCCTTGATAGGGTGGCTGGGCTCGGCCTTAGAGATAAGGTGAAGAGGTGCATCGTCCAGGAAGAACTGGGAGTAAAGCCGCTGCTCCTTCGCATAGAAAAGAGTCAGTTGAGGTGGTTCTGAGTGGTATCTGATTAGGATGCCTCCTGGACGCCTCCCTTTGGAGGTTTTCCAGGCAAGTCTCACTGGTAGGAGATCCCGGGGAAGATCTGGAACTTGCTTGCTGGAGGTATTGTGTATCTTTTCTGGCCTGGGAACACCTTGGAGTTCACCAGGATGAGCTGGATAGTGCTGCTGGGGGGAAGGGTGTTTGGGTTTCTCTCCTGGACCTGCTGCCTTTGTGACACGACTACAGATAAGTGGTAAGAAAATGACAACTCTTTGTACTTTTCTTTTACTGTAACTACGTTTTTTGAAGAAACCATGTTCTGCCTCTGCAGGTGGCCTTGTCTTTGAGACAAATAAAGTTCACATAAACAGCAGAAAGAAGAGGTAAAAGGCATAAAAAATAGCAAATGACAAACTTTGCTTTTGGACTGCTGGATTAGCTCTGACATGCATACGGAGCAATTTATATATCATGCACTCAAGAGCAGAATTAAGTATATAGTAAAAGGTATATGAACCTTTTAAATCCAGTTCTGCCTTTAACTTTGCATGCATTTACTCTCCTCACAGATTTATTATTCCAATCTTACAACTGATTTCCTCTGCAGGAATAAGTAAAAGATGTGAATTTATGTCCAAACCCATCATCAAACAGATCAAATAGCTCTTACTCAAGGACGTCCGTCCTGGAAGCTCATTGTATGAAGATGGGCATTAATTGGAGCTGGCTCTGCTCACTATTTATGTAAGAGGGACTCGTTTATTCATAATGAGTTTGGTTTCATTCAAAACAGCCTCATAATTGTGTGGGTAAAACCTCTTTTCAAACTTCAAAGGTAATAAACCTCCAGCTGGTTAGCTGCAAACAATACTTCTGAAACGTTATCATTCTGCTCGGCGGCAGCAGTGTGGACAGAACTGGGAGGAAATCACAGGACACAAGGTCCTCTGTCCATTACTGAGTCCCAAAAAAGTCACACAATTGCTGCTCTTCCTTTCTTTTTGATGAAACCCATCAGGATGCTTTGTTCCCGAAGCTGTCGGTGCCATGAATGCACACAGTCATGTTCCAGCTGAAGCTGTAACACCTCCAAAAACATTGACAGTCAGCTGTTATGTTACCCCTGACCTGTTCTCTGAGCTTTCCACAGGTCACACGACATCAAAAAGAAAACCAACCGACACATAGTTGGGTCATTGTTCTGGACGGGAGGCCCGGTGTGTGCAAAGCCTTCTTACATTAAGAGCGGATGGATGTAAGCCTATTTGATGGTACGTTCTGCACCGGGAGACACTGAAGTGTGCAGAGCTGCAACAACGCAAACCGCACGTTTCAGGTCAGTGATTGATGCTCATGGTGGTAAAAACCTGGTGAAGATCAGGAGAGGAGGCAACTTCTCTTCCTCTCTGCACCACAGTTTCCTCTCCGGAGAATCTCAGTCCTGATATGTTCCCCAGAATTCACCTTTGTTTCTCATAAAGCCATAAGAAAAGATTGTCCTACTTTAAACTGATCTAAAATCTCTCAGTTTGAGTTTTAGCACTCAGTTATAGTAAATCTCCCGTGAAGTGGTTGTGTAATCCAGTCTTTCCTCACATCAGGTGCAGAAACTGTTGGGTCAAGCTCTTTATCTTGACGTGCACTAGTTATCAAAGGAGCCCCAGATCAGCAGATGAAATGACTGAGACCATTCATGGTGTGTGGTCGTGTGAATGAGTCTTTATGGCTTCTTGATTAGGCTGACCTCACCATCGTGCTGACTGTCACATGGCTAACCATACGGCAATCACCGGATAAGCACCACAGACGCCCGGCGCTCTCGTCACGGAGACTGGCAGAACCTCTGAGCTGGGAACATTCTCAAAGAAAGCACTTTTGGAAGAGAACAGGACCACTTCTTTTTAAGGTTTACTGGCTGAGATGGTTTAATTGAAATAGTTTAATTGGACCATTTTATCCTCAGCAAGTTATTTTAAATTGTTTGTTCTGTAAAAAACATTTAGTTTCAAAACAGTTTTGTGATTACTTCCATCCATTTCAGATCAACACTTGTGAGCAGGACAAATGACCAATATTTAGATCTCTAAACCAGTGGCTGTTCTAATGTTTAATAGATTTATGTCACAATTTTGAATATTATCTGTAGTTTAAACCAAACAGAACAGGATGTTTAGGTTCAGGGTTGTTTATTTGTCATCCATTTCAGATCACTCTTGTAAATGAGTCCCCGAGGCTCAATGGGATTAACCTGTATAAATAAAGGTTGAATGAATCCAGCACTTTGGCTATACTGGAAGTCCCTAAACATCACCCCACCACCACCCCCAGTCAGTAGATTGGTCCTTGTGGCATCATTTTATTTGTTCATTTTTTTACAATTTTGTGTATATTTAAAGCCAGTTTATGTAAAAGTGGGGTTCATTTTAGCTAACAAAACATATTTTGTATATTGTACATTTCAATGGCACCATTTATCTGCTGTTGTCTGCAATTGCTGGCTCTTGCTTCTGTCTGTCCTGACTGATCGGGTGACTGATAAAAAATGCCTAAGATTGTTCGTACAAAGAGCACCAAATCTGACTGTAAGTACGCCTGATACAAATGAGTTTCATGGTCATGAAGTCAAGAAAAGAAAGCAAAACTTAGTGGTCCCTCGCTACTTTGCGGTTCGTTTATCGTGGACGCGCTATCGCGGTTTTTCAAAATAAGATTGGACGTGACACTGATTGATGGATGAGCCGCACGATCGGCATGGAATTTTTATTTAAAATAAACTATTTCAAATTATTTAGCACCCGCTGCACCTCTGTGCAGCCCATACTGCAGGATAAACTTCCTCCTGCAGCTGATCAGTTGTTCTCCGTGCAGAACGGAAGAGTGGGCGTGGCCAACACTTGCAGGAGGCAAAGAGCAGAGGAGGCAGGGAGCTGAAATCATGACATTCTGGGCTCTTTTAGAGCATTGTTTAGAATATTGCAAGTGTGGGAAGGGTTTTAAACGCCTTAATATATATAAATACTAAAATAAACTTACTGCTTGTACTACTATCCCTACTTCACGGTTTTTCACTTATCGTGGGGCTTCAGGGTATGGATCCCCCACGATAAACGAGGGACTACTGTATTTCAAGGATGTTAAATGTAAAGATTCCAGTTCTGGTTGTATTCACTTCACTTTTTTGTACACTTAGTACACATGAAGACATTGTGAATTAACTTTGTTTTGCTTTAGAATTTGTTTCCTGTGTTCAAGTTTGAGACTCCCCTTCGTCCTCGGACCATCACCTCAGTCAAGGCAAGGCAGCGTTTTTCTTCTGTGGCAAGTTAAGTTTTGGCAAGTGGAGTTAATTATGAGTCACTGTCAAAGTATTTAAATGTTCAGGTATTGATGATCAACCAAATGTCTTTACGTCTTGTTTTTCAAGACCCTCAAGATGCTCCATCTCCACAAATGTAGAACCCATCATATTGTAGTTCAAGCCTACTAATCTCGAAGTATCACTGCTGTTTCTGAGTACACAATAATGAGGCCTGATGAGCAAAAAAGGGGACAAAATTACATAGCTACGTGGAATTTTGGATGGGGAAGAGGGCGGACATCAGAAACCATCTTATATCACCAGTCAATCATCTTTGAAACATCTTGGAATACCTCATTTTAAGTTTTGCTTTATTTTTGACATCATGACCATGAAACTCATTTGTATCAGGCGTACTTACAGTTAGACTTGGCACTCTTTTTTTTTTTTTTTTTTACAAACAATCTTAAGCATTTTTTATCAATCACCTGATCAATCAGGACAGACAGAAGCAAAAAGAAGTTTGCAGTTAACAAGTGGTGCCATTGAAATGTGCAATATACAAAACCAATTATCTTTATCACCAGCAAACTGATTGGCCCACTATGTGAGTGTGCTACTTGTGGGACTGAGTTTGTTGTGGCTCCTCGGACTGATGAAGTCCTTTGGATGAAAGATGAAGCGTTTCAACAAATAAGAAACTGTCCAGAGGACCTGACTGAACTTTGTTGGATTTTTTTATCTGAATTATTGAGCATGAACTTTGATCCATAGCTATATGTTTTCTGCCTTGTAATATATACTTTTAAAACTGTTTAAACTACTTCAGTTCGTGTATAACGGTAAGTTAATATATATATATTGTGCAACTAAATATATCACTATTTGATAAAAGGTGAATAATTTGCTCAAGTGATCATTTTTGTGGAGTTAAAATAATTTTTGCTCTCCTTTGACTTTCCAAGTCCACATGTGTGTAAGAAAAAAACAAAAACATACGAGTGAGAAATTTTACCCCAGCAACAGTTTTCTTGGTGTCGGAGCCGTCTGTCAGCACTTTGTAGAAATGATGAAATGACTTTGTTCTTCATGAGTCAGCTGTGACATGAGTCAAGGAAACAGCTGCTTCCTCGGGTTGCTACTGAATTCATGTTGACATATTTTAATGAGACTGTTTTTTCTCAACATAAAGAGGAGAAAATAACACAAAATATCTGTAGGCTGTAAAACACAGACCGGTGCAGACGTACTCTAGTTACATTCATGGTAATAAAAAATAAAATAAAAGCTCAAAACTTGGTTTTACATCTGAGTGGTCAGGTGTTAAACATGTTCTGTATTGTGTTTCCTTTTCATCAGCATCTCCATTACTCATGCTAATATGCAGTTTCCAGTTTCATGTGAATTGTTTCCCCCTTTTTCTCACATGGTTTGGCAACAAGTGAACGCTCATTATCTGATCAGGCACAGAACAATACAGTCTGATCATGGCACCCCGAGTGTTAAGTTTTTAAAAAGTAGTCTTTTTTTGTATTTGTCATTATTAACTCTAACAAGTTTGCTTTACCTTTCCATTATTTCCTGAGCACTTTGCATTGAACTTCCTGAGACAACCACTCCCAAGAAGATAACCTTGAGAATACATAATGTCGCTCTTTGTTGAATAATGGCGTCCGCTTTGTTCAGAAACACCAAGGATTTTTGAATGTCTGAGTTTATAGCTCATCGTTCTGCATTGCATAATCACAAACCAGAATGCTCCAAAGCTGCAAATGTCTGATTCAGCTTCTACAGAGATGCTCACCTGCCAAAAACAATTCAGTATTTTGGTTAGGACACCTACATATTAAATCATTTAATTAATATTATTTATTTATTTTTTTGCATTAAGTCTTAGTTTGTGTTAAATTTATGTCAGATTTCAGCATACCATCTCCTCTAAGGTTGTGTTTAGATAATTTATTGATGATTTTTAATGTATTTAAAATAGTTTCGTTTAATAAAGAAAATATTTACGGTATTTAACTTTTTGTATACAATCCTGCAAAGACATGAATGGAAATTTAGAAAAAGGCACGACAGGCAGCGAGTAAGAGTGCATTCACACCAGCCATGTTTAGTCTGCTTTAATCGAACTCTAGTCCGTTTGCCTAGAAAGTCCGGTTTGTTTGGGGAGGTGTGAATTGTGCAATCAAACTCTAATGTGGACCCAAAAAGCAAACTCTGGTCCACCTAAAAACTTAGGTCTCGGTCCGGTTGAAGTGAGCTCTAACGCTGTTCAAATGCAGTGTGAATGCAAGCAGACCGGAGACCGCTCCAAAAGCAGGAAGTGGACTACAGCTCAGGGCATTCTGGGTAAACTCTACCAAAACAAACGCGCATTTCTCTTACTTCATACGGCACCGTTTCAGCCACCTTGTGTGAAAAACATCCTCCATGGTCTTCTGCCTCATCTTCTGCTCATTCTGAGTCTGTTGTTGAAAAATGTTTGTTTGGCACATGAGTCACAGACAAAACAGAAATCCTAAAACTGCTAAAATTTGACGCCATTCCTTTTAGTTTTTATTTCCAGAAGTAAAGTTGTGCTCAGTGTCTCCTTCAGATGTTTTTGTGTTGTTTCCTTCAGTAGTTCTTGGTGCAGCGCCACCACAGGCGAGGGGGGAACAGGTTGGCTGGACTGACTCAGTGCAGTGTGAAGTGAATATAAACCGCACCAGCTGAAAATGTTAATGTTCCGAAGTTTGGTTCCCAGTCGAACCGAGTCTACAGACTATCAGGTGTGAAAACAACCTAACAAAACTATTTTAGGATTCAACACAGACCTCTTATCTCTTCCATCCCTCAGTGCATAAAATGCTTTTCTCCATAATCCATTCTTAATAATCATCGTGATGAATTTCCATCATCAAAGCCTTTGACCTCCTGCTTCTTTCTGTCTTTGATATCAACTGTGGCAAACAACATAAAATGATCATATTTATTTGTTCTTGGTTGTTTTTCACAGCTTAAAATATAAGAACAGGACAAACTTTAGAGAACAATATTCATTGAAAGTTGTAAATAAAAGTAGGCCAGGCGTGAGACAGCTAACAGGAACGCACCCTGGACGGATCAGGTGGCCATCACAGCCCGTAAGAACAGTACATGACAAAAAACCTGCTTGCTGTGGCAACAAAGCACAAACTGAGAGTCGATTTTATGATATTGCATAAAAGTTAACAACAGAAATGAGTTTGTGAAGTCAAATTTGAACAGGACTGATTGTAATAAACACAGAAATGTGGCGCCGCTTTACAGAAGCTTTACAGCCACATGAGGAGGATTATGTTTTATTACACGTACTGTCACAGGTTGAATCCACTTTAACGGGGCCTTGTTCGCTGACGCACTGCAGGTAGGACAAACAAAAAAACAATTCTGTCAAAATCAGGGCTGAAAATAAGGTTGTTAACCTATGAGATCTTGACACATGCATCATTTTCGAAAGCACAACATGGACAAAAATGGGCTTTAATTCCCGGCTCATGATCAGAACAAGACGACTTAGTCTCAGACCGGCGGTCAGAATCAAGCAGATCTTAAGTTTTTCCTGCTCGATGATGAATACATCGCTGATAAATAAATACATCCATGACTAGAGTCTGACTTTTAAGAGTGTGTAACAAACTAAGTGCAGTTTCTGTCACTAAAGTTATGATTTATTTGAATACATCTGTTTATGGATGCATAATTTTGGAAGAGTTTTCTTTGAAGGAAAGCATATCTGCCACATCACATGGCAAAGTTTTAAACAATACTCCACATTGTTTGTTACTACTTGGAGTATATAAAGAAGATGACTCTCAGCTACTACCACACCAAATTCTAACACTGTATCTGTACAATTAACTGAGTTATACATTTTTTTTGTGTGTGTTTTTCACAGCCTATTAGCTTTGGCAGTCAACTTCAATCAAGCAAATTCAAAAAATATTTAGCTGAAGATGTGCATCAAATGATTATTTTATAAGTTTTATGAAAATATGCCAAGTGATTTAAAAGATATTTTGCTAACAGACAGACAGGGTTGACTCAAACCATTAAACTAAGATTTTGTACCATTTCGATTAGCCTTCAGAGTACATGATGGTGCTGACTCCCAGCTGCCACTACACCAATTTTTAGCTCAGTATCTGTAACATTGACTGGATTATACCCACGTGTTTGCTCATTTTGATTAGCTGAGGAAGCCATCTTGAATCAGCTTCACTCCAAAAGTTGATCATTTGTAGATGTGAATGAAACAATGGCTTTCTGACAATTTCATTGGAATCCATTCAGCGGAGATATTTTCCAAACAGACAGACAATAAAAACCCTGGAGAAAAATACAAAGTGCTTCTGATATTTACATAAAATGACCAAAAAAAACATTAAATCCAGATTTTTATCCTGCAGCTGGCATGTTATTTTCTATATAATGTTCAGTTTGAAGCAACAGTCTCATTTTTTTTTTTGTTGCCTCTGAAAAAAACAAACACGCCGGTGTGTTTGCAGGCTGTGTCACAGTTTGGTCATCTTCAGCTCAGCCTTGTGTCAACAAGTTTTTAAAAGTTTTTTTTAGAGGAACACGGAGGTCATGTCAAACAAGTTAAGTGTTGCTCTGCATTTGTTGACTTTGAAACCAGAGGACTCATACTAGTACAAATACCTGGAATTAAACGGGAAATTTAGGAAACAAATGGCCTCATCTGTTTGCCTTAAATCTGAACGTCTAATGGCTAGTTGATCTGGGGTTCTTTGAGGGAATTAGATGTACTGACCTCAGTTTGTGTTACAGGGGTTGTTTCAATGTGACTATGAGGAACAATTGAAGCGAGATGAGGGGGAGGGCTGCGTGGACAAGACCAAAGCTGTCCCCTGTAGTCCCCAAGCTGCAGAAAGATCTGATTATCTCCCCCCCCCCCCCCCCCCCCCCCTTGCTTCATGTTGGCTGGCCTTGCAGGTCGAGCACACAGTGGCCCCAGTATTTCCCTTCCTCTGCGGAGCGGTGGGGGACTCTCTTCCAGCCTCAGCGGTGATTTGAGGGGAGCTTGTTGTTCAGGAGAGCCACTGTGGGAAAGTCATTAAAGTGTAAAAGCATCCCTCTTTTATTTGTTTGTGAAGGACTCCTGGAAGAGGCTTCCAATGAAGCCCTGGACAGTAATGAGTGCTGACACTGACCAGCCACCCCCACAGTGCCGTGTGTGCCCATGGCCGCTGCCATGGCAAACCGATCCGCAGCTAGAAAGACCATCTTGTTGGACTCACTGTGAGAATGGCTTCCCTCTTCAACAGGTGGCCAGTGTCTGCAGCCATTAGCTAAACTACCAAGGTCGTTTCACCCTGCAGGAAGAGCCTGTCATTGTTGGAGGTTTTTCTTCAACCAACAAAGACGAGAGTCTATAAACCTGCCACACACATAAGGGGTTAGGAGGCCTTTCATTTTTAGGCTCCTCTCTCTGATTATATCATTGCATTTTCATGTAATGTGTGTGTTTAGGTGGTGCAACAGAGTCAGCAGAAAACTGCCTTACATCTTTTCTGTCATGGAGGTCTGCTATCAAAGCATTACAAAGCCACAAAAGCAGACGTAAGAGCGAGCTGGGACGAAGGTGCAAGTGGCTGTTTGGACCGTGTGTTAATGTCAAAGGATTACCTGCACTGCAAGGACACAAGTTAAACTGCAGCATAAAACAATTAGAGGTGATTCACTCTCCTTGTTGCTACTGTGATCGGGGCGGTGCAAAGGGACAAGCGCGGAAAGAGCTGACATATCAGTCCAACGCTGATTTCCTGAGGGTGACAGCCTCCAAAAATGTGGAGCACAGAAACCAGTCTGAAGCAGTCTGCTGTACTGGAGTGCTTTTCATTCATTGTGTCTGCTGTGTTCCTCTGAGGAGCAGGGGCCTCTGCTGGAAGCGAGCAGTACCACACATTGTTTACCAAAACTTTGGCATCTCAGGAGATCCTGGTACAGTGATTTGGTTCTGCCACCAGCTCAGACCTCTGTCTTCTTAGAGATAACCCCCGAGGTAGTCCCCATTAAAAGCGTCCTACCAGAGGTTCAGCTTTTAACAGTGGTTATGGGCATTTTTATACGTTCGCCTCACTCATCGCATTGCGTTGTTTTGATTTGCATATGTGAAGCTGAATGTTTGACAAGTCGTCACCCTCAAATATTGGTTCGCTGCTGTTCTATTCTGGGTTTGTGCATTGATTTGCTCAGTTAAACAGAGGGTCATAAGCACGAGGATAAACTTCACAGAACTGGTCAAAGCCACGTAAAGAGAAACTGTCAACAAATGCATGAATGAGAGAAACACTGGCTTAATAGCTGAAGAGAAGCATTTATCTGATATTGATATTTTCTTGCAAAGTTCAATACCAGTGGTTGCCCTGTTATTGGCATCCTGTTTATCCTCAGACCTGCAAAGGAGAGAGGGGGGTCCCCATTCACAGGGCCCACATATAGATTTGTAACAAATAAAAGCTAGGTTATGCAACAGCCTGACTACTTGAATATGCTTCTATTTACTGAGGGTGAATGGAGGAGTTAAGAACTGCAAGGGATCCATTGTCGACGCTCATTGGTATGCAACGCTCTCCAAGCGCTGCTATAAAGACTATAATGACGTTGGTTGATTTTGATCAGAGACATTCTATATCTTCTCTCCAGATCTGCGAGGAGCTTTCTTCTCTAGACCGACTCAAAGGGCCCAGCGGTCACGAGGCCCGCCCATACATGGCACACAGAGAACCAAAACAACGCTGTCAGCACTCAGAATGAAGCCGGCGTTGGGTGCTTTCTCACCAGATCAGCTGTTTAAAGGGACTCAGTCTTGAGTAAACTCGTGAGAAGACAAGCCCACCTTATGGGTTATGCATGCTCAATAACAACCCAACCATTTCCAGTCCTCGACACTGAGAGTGCAGTGCTCTTGCTGAGCTGGAGAGCAAATGTGAAGTTTTTGCTGGATTTTGTCGCCTAAACTCGCATCCAGATTATCAACGACCCAGTTCAGTTTAGTCTGAATGAACGGGTTCTGTACGTGTCCTTTCGTCGCAGTCTCCCTGGGTGGAAGCAGATTGAACTGGGTTAGCATTATATAACCAGTGTCTGCTCTCTTGGATCCTCAGCAGCTCGTCTTCCCCTAATCTTTGCAGCTTGATTACACCCTCCGTCCTCTGCCGCCTCATTCCACTGAGTTGTTCTCACACACACAAAAGCACATGAGCAAAGCGTCTGGATCCGCCGCGCTCCGGTTCAGAGCGGATGGGATTCTGGTGATGCGAGCGCAGGTGCCTGTAATGTATGTGTTTTCAGCTGTTCGGCAGCATTTGCTCGCGGTAGTGATGGAGAAGACAAACAATGAACGCATCCGAGGTCAGCTGTGAGTGTGTTTGACAGCGTTTCTACCAGACCCTTTCTTTTGCGGTTTAAAGTATTTCCAGCATCGTATGCAGTCGTATCTGCAGAGTTGTACCTGTGGGAATGAATTCAGACTCTGGACTAGGTACACTGCACTGTCAGTGGTCATGGAAGCAAAGTGCATTTCAAGTTTTAGCCTCAGCAAATAATCTTACTGAGCTTTAAGATGTTTGCCTCCTCAATGCTTTACAGTGCACTAAACTTGTTTTCTGTTCTTTTCTCTTTCTTGCTGATCAGCTACACCCAACAGTCTGCGGTAAAATAAAACGTATCCAGGTCAAAAGCCCTCGACAGTACGTCTACAAGCATTCATTATCCATCATTTGGCATGAAGCAGTCCTGCCAAATGAGCTGTCCAAGAAGCCCAACTTATTACCAGCAATAAGGAAGTTTCCATTTCTGTCCCGCGGAGCTGTAAAAGAACCACTTGGCTGCTTCTAAAAGGGATAGAATGGTGTAGTGTAAAAACATGTTTTGACAGTTCGCCAGAGAATGAAGGCCGCAGCTTTTTCCACTTTTCCGCCTATAAAAGGCGTTTAAAAGCAGAGGACAGAGTGTTGTCACGAGATGACGAAGGAACTCCAGGGGTAGAGAGTGACATCCACTGGTTACTGTGTTTTTTTGTGACAGCTAAGCTAAACTCCAGTGGTTAACATGACCCATCTCCTTGAACTTTGCCCGCCATAAACAAAAAGATATTTTTGCACAAACTGCAGCTCAGCCACAAACCCGTTCACCTCCAAAAGGACGTGAACTGTTCAGCATCCAGGTGGCGAAAGGTGCAGCGTCTTTTGATAAAATCCTTCATTCGACAGATAGGACATGAAGGAAGCACAGTCCAGGAGCGTTATCTACAGCATGATGTAAACTTGGCACCGAATTAAAGCAACAAATCAAATCTGCTGAAATGACATGCTGTGAACAAGCTATGAACAATTATTATCTTGTTGTAGATAGCTCTCTGAATGACCTCATTTGGAAGAAACAGAGTTTAAGTCTGACCAGATTGATGAGCTACATGAGGCTAGTGTGAGCGGGGCCAAGACTAAAGGGGATTCCTGCGCTGTCTTAAAACAACTTTAGTCTCAATAAACCTTTGCGCACACTATTTCTAAAACCATTGGGATTTTTATTTAGATTGGTGCTGTTTTAAGACACCAGCAATCCATTCTGGTCTGAGCCCCACTCACACTTCCTGTTAGCTTGGAGTAGGATTTTATTAAAATCTCCTGATTCGATTATTTTAAAGGGGTTATCAATGTATTTTGGTTATCTTTAAATGTAAATGACAGACTTATTTACATAAAAATACTGCTTTATTTATTTTATATATGTATATATATATATATATATATATATATATATATATATATATATATATGGCAGCACAACTGGTAGAGCTGCTGCCTCTCAGCGAGCAGGTCCCTGATTCAAACCCCTGTCCAGAGGCCTTTCTGGGTTGAGTTTGCATGTTCTCTCCGTGCATGCGTGGGTTTTCTCCGGGTACTCCTGTTTCCTCCCACAGACCAAAAACATGCATGTTAGGTAACTCTAAATTGTCCCTAGGTGTGAGTGGGAGAGTGAATGGTTGTTTGTCTCGTTTGTCTCTATGTGTCCCTGTGATGGACTTGCGACCTGTCCAGGGTGTACCCCGCCCCTCGCACAGTGATTGCTGGACATGGGCACCAGCGACCCCCGTGACCCAAAATGGAATAAGCGGGTAAAGATAATGGATTGATGGATGGATGTATATGTATATATATATATATATATATAAACCCTGTTAATCACAGGCCATTGACCAGCTGTTAGCGTAGATGCTAACTTAACACTGAAAATGTCATAAACAAGCTAATGCAATTAGCATTGAATTGATCACTGGAAACGAATCAAACATTTCAAAGTTGTTACTAAAGAATGTCATGATATGATAACTTCAGCAATTTATAGACACATATTCTTCATAATTCAGGGAAAAAAAGATAAAAAATAATGATTTTACTAGTTGAAGCTACTTTTTTAACCGGGCAATGATAGATTTCACTTCTCTCCCCGACTCTTAGCTTGTCACTGTGGTCAAAAATAAACTGACGTTGTTCAAAGGCCTACAGGTAAGATGTTGATTGTTTATGACCTTTCCACAGAACCCCACATAAAAAGAAACTCAAGTACCGTAGTTCTTTAATGGGGATGGTTACTCTATGAAAATGTGGTGAACACATGACAGCCTCAGTTTCTTGGCTGAGTGTCCTTCTTGGCTCATGTATGAACAGCAACAACCCTCAACAAACCATCTGCTTTCTAAGATATTTTTAACCTCATTGGTACAGTTAAAGGAAGTGGATGAGACCGTATTTTTTTTATGCGCTAAACCAAAATACACCATGATAACTCATCATTTTTAAACCAGTGCTTCTAAACTCCCGCAGGTTTTGGTCCTGCTGCTGAGGACTTGTTTGGTGGATATGAAGCTCACTTCAAATGTATTTTTCTAATTAAGGTTTTCTCTGACTAACAGAATGCACATGGAGTTCCCGAGCCCATTTTGTTCATCTGCCTCAGAAAGTAGGGCAGCGCAAGTCTGTGTCCTCATCATGCACAAGACAGCCTCGTCAGATTCTTTAAATAAATCCTCCCCATCATTAGTCATTAAAGCTGAAACAGCACTGTCATGTTTTCACTCTAAATAACATCACGGCGACAATCATGGCCGTTTATCTCTTGTTAGAAAATCACAGTTTTATGAAACCAGGCTCCTGTAATGATTCTGCGTTTGAAAATAATCCAGTTTTCATTTCCCCTCCCATTATCTCTCACAGCAGAGCTCCAACCTCAACAATAACCAGCAGGTTTAATGATGCCTCTGTGCAGGCTGGAGAATGACAGCCTCATATTATATAAACCACCTGAGAATCGGAAGAAATAACTCTGGCGCCCCCTGGTGGCCGCTCTTTATCATCACATATAAAACTGTTTAATTGGAGCAGCCAGATGGAGCTCATGTTGAACTTTCTGTCACAAGCCATCTTGATAAAATGTGTTTGGAAACTAGGCAACAATTCTTGTGCTTTGCACCAGATTTTCCACCAGACTTTGTTGGTTTTTAACCCCAGAGTCAACGTGAACAGAGCTGGTTGAAAATTAACAAGCGAGAGTTGAACGGTTGTTCAATTAAATTGACTAGTTGAAGGTTTTACAGTGGTGGCTGGACAAAACAAACCTCATTTAAATAATTTACCTTCATAATAACTGCAAAATCACATATAACCACTAACCTCATATTTTACTGAAATACATGTTTTTTATTTATATGTTTTAAAGGATTCACACTGGCAATGGCTACTTCAAATTATAAACGTCACAAAAATAGTTCATTTCTTACATTTTTTTTTCCTTTGTTTACCTGCTACACAAACAAAAACACATACACACAGACAACACCAGCGATTCACAACAGGATGTTTTCATCTCCGTAAGTCTGTTATTTTTTAATAGAACATGCAGAATTCGGCTCGGCCCCATCATTTGGCACAACGCTGAGCTTTGAGCAGAAAATTGATCCTTGTGAGGATAAAAGAATGTGTCTCTGAGTCCGGGAGCTCTGCTCCTTTTAGGTTTCTGAGATCGAACATTTAGGTCATTTGCATGCATTATTAATACTTACAACAACAAAAATAAATCAGACTTTACTTAAAACCCAGAGCCGAAGAGAGGCTTTCTGAAGAAAATGGCAATTGTGCACTTTTGTTTAGCCCTCATCGGATTGATCCTGATATTTCAGTCTAAGGCAACTTTCCTTTCAAAGGATCAGGGTTTCAATGTTTCCTGTGGCCGCTCAGGTTTATGGCTGACAAGACATCACAGTGATAGGGAGCAGATACTTTTGAAATGTCTAAATTCAGATAGGCTTTTCAGTGATGTAAATATTAGAAAACTCATGTCCAAATTAAGTTCCACAATAGATTAAATGTGTGTTGTTGTTTTTTTTTTTTTTTATGATTAACAAAATGCACCATAAGGTTTGGAGCTGCAGTATTCACAGTGTTACTGTTAAGAGATGACAAAAAGCTACATCGAACTATAGATGCACTGAAGGTCGGTGCGTGTGTAAATATCCTGCGGATGTACTGGCTGTGGTGCTGCGTCCTCACACGCTTGTGCTGAGAATTTAATCTCCAGTGAGAGCGTATTGCTTTGGGACCCCTGTGGCCTATAAATTTTGTGTCCATAAAAACAAGTTCATTACCGAGCGCCGCTCACTGAAATGCCAAATGTCTCCTGTCAGAATCAACTGCTGACTTTCAGAATGTAACGTTTTCAGGATGTAGGAAGGATCGAGTTTGTCTTTTGAGCCCTCTGGAACGTCCGCTGACAGACGGGGGTCACTGCAGCTGCAGCCACAAGGTGAGTTCAGATGGTTTTAGGTGCGTTCGTTTCTAAACCTGTTTACAATGCCCCTCGTTTGAGATGGACCAGTAAGGGAACAGCAACGGAGGTAGGAATTTCCATTCCAAAACGTAAAAATCCACAAACACTTTTAATGTTTCTTTAACTTTGCATGCTATTTAACTTTGTGCACAGTAAGAGCGATCAAAATAATACTCTTGACAACCGGATATGGCACTGACAAGACTCTATCCCAGCATCCCCTGGGCTTAGAAGCATATTTACACTGAAGAACTCTGGCTTTTTCTGGCCTGCTAGGCGGTGGCTTCTTCACGTGGCAGGTTGAGCCTCACCTCCCCGTCTGCTGCAGCCGAGGCTGAGTACGCTGCGGTGGCAGAAACGCACGAGGGACCGTTGGTCTCCATGGTGAAAAACTTGCATGGTCCTGGCAGGGCCGCGTCAAGAGGATCCATATCAGGGCTGGGGGCCCTCGAGGACCCAGGCGAGGATGTGGGGCTCAGCTGCACAGCTGTGGTGTCCTGCAGCGTGTGCTCGCTGGTCTCGATCTCGAACGTCGCCCCGCCGGACAGCCCGCCGTGTCCCATCAGCCCCGTGCCCCTGCCGCCCACCTTTGACCCCCGTGAGCTGTGGGGAGGGGGCAGGCGGCTGCACACGCAGCAGGCCCCGAAGAAAGAGAAGGCCACCAGCAGCAGGACGGGTCCGATGATGATGGGGGGGTTGGCAGAAGGCACCAGCGTGCTGAAGGCGAACGCTCCCACCAGGGTGATGTTGAGTCCCGCCAGCATGATGCATAAACCACAGGCACAGCAGAGAGCCGGAGAGGGGAGGCCATGGGGGCGGGACTTCCTCTTCTTCGGCTCCTTTTTAGGCACAGGGGTGCTGTTGTTTCTATCGGCGATAACCATGTCGTCACCTCCAGACGGCTTCTATCGTCTATCTTTTATCAGACACACAGAACAAAAGAAAATGAGCGCGGGGCAGTCACTACAGAGACCGGAGCGACGCTCAACCGTCACTGCACTGCTAGTTCACCAAACATGAGCAGAGGTCGTGAACAGTACACAACCACCGGCTTCTGCTTGAAGAGATCAAAGCGGGAAACAAAAAGGAACTACAGGTCAGACTTAGTTTACACTGTAATCTGAGATCCTAATCCTAATTCTGTGTAACCCTCATTCCTTGCTTGCTGCTTTTGTCCAAAATGGCAGCACCACTAAAACTAATTATACCTCCATGATATCAACTGGTGCTGTTTTATCAGGATCAGAACACATTTGGAGCTTCTGTTTGTTTTCCACTCTGATCTGAGCTTCTTGTTCTGAGTAAAACATTATTTTGACTAGATATTTACAGATTAAACAGGCTGCGCTGTTTATTAAAGATTACTGTTTCACATCTGCTGCCTCGCTCTGTCCAACTTCTGACTCTCTCTTCTAGAGGATCTCTCATGCCAGGTTGCTGGCCTGCACTCCTCCTCCTCCTCAGGATCCAGTGATTCAATAACAGGAACACAAACGGTCCAAACTTTTCTTCATCACGTCTTGTCCACATTGTCTGCACAAAGTGTGGACATCTCATAACGATCAGCTCAAAGAGAATGTTTTTAATGATCTTTTAGAGCGGAAGCGTGACTTGATCACAATCAGAGTTAAAGCCAAACTCAGGAACCAGTTTGGAAAAAATAAATAAATAAATGCTGGTCGAAAACATGACACTTCATCTGTGGAAGCCTCAAACGCATCCTGTGACTCAGGACTGAAAATCTCCTCACTGATTCTTAATTATTGAACATCTGTGCACAGCTGGGTGATGCACGGCCCATCAGAGGAAACTGCTGTAAACAGATTGAAGAGAAGCGTCTAAATGAAGTCTTACCCTTCATGTCGCCACAGTGAAGGTCCATGATCCACTGGGCAGGTTGTCACGAGGGATCCTCCGCCTGATGGTCGCGTGTGATTACAGACAGGATGCGCCAACACCGAACCGAGCTCCTTTTTAATGATTCAGCCCTGAGAGGCACGAGTCATGAGTCAGGGAGCTCGAGGAGAAGAGGAGCCGAGCTGCTGCGGGCTGTCAAATCCGTCAGGGGGGAGATCTCTCAGGTGAGGCGACATTTCTTGTGGTTTGGACGCGCAGCCGCAGCTCCGGATGTGGACCTGGCGCGCACGGAGGCGCACCTGACAGCTCCTCTCCTCCTCCTCCTCCTCCTGCAGCGGAAATGGTTTGAGGTCTGAGGCGGATCTCCTCCTGGTTAATCCAGGTCTGATGAGCCAGTCCCCTCTCTGCTGGATGAGACGCTCCTCTTGTCTCCTCATGGATCCATCCATCACCGAGGAGCTGCTCAGTGCGTGCGCGCGCGTGCGTGCGTGCATGCGTGTGAAGGGGGCGGGGTGACGAAGATGAACGCTGTTGCTGTGTTTCTCAGTCTCAGCAACAAATATGTGAGCGGGAGATAACGTTTTTGCTCATGTCTGCATGCGTCTGTTAGCAAAATATCTCGTGAACCACATGGACGAATTTTAGTGAAGCTTTTGGAAAATAATAATCGGATGAAGATCTGCAGCTGATTACCTTTTGGTGTCAACCCGAGTCAAGATGGCCGCCATAGCCAAGTCACCTTAAAGAACAGAAAAATGCCTCGAAGTCAGTCAGTTTTAATGACACTGAGCTCAAATCTGGTGTGGTAGTAGCTGAGAGTCATGCTCAACACAAGCTCTAGACTTGAGCAACGTACGGCCCGAGGGCCAAAAGTGGCCCTTGGACAATCTCCAACCGGTCCCCAAAACTCTTAATTGAAAAGAAAACAACTTTTTAAAAAGTTGATGAAAACATTTTTGAAGAATCTTAAGTTTAAACTAAACATTTTGGATCAATTAACAAAACCCTTTAGAATAAGGCAATTTTTAAGTTTTTGTAGAACTACGCTCCAAAACTCAAATATATAACTTTTTGACACCATATTTAGGCTTATATACAGAGACATTTCACAGAAAGTATGTCTTATATTTCTATGGTGTTTTGGGGGGACATATTTTTAATCGAGCAAGCTATGCTAACAAGAAAAAAAAAAAACGTAAATATAATATTTTTATATGTATATTAGATTTTGTGTCTTAATAAAATTTTATTTTGCAATTCTTTAAGCGGCCCTTCTGTTGTTTTAAATATTTTGATTTGGCTCTTTGGAAGAAATAGTTCCACCCCTGCTCTAAGTTCTGCTCTGTGAGAGAGGTATTCGCTTAACGCTTCAGCCGTGTTCGTCTGTTTGCAAAATAACTCACAAACTTCCAGACAGGTTTTAGTGAAACTTTTAGAAAGTAATGATTAAATATACAAGAACAACTGATTAACCTTTGGAGTCAGTCTGCTTCAAGATGACCACGACAGCCCCGAAATGGACACAACTCCGTCAGTTTTACAGAACGAAACAAGTTCCTTGTGGTTCAGGGACTCTGGAGCTTTGAGAAATACTTTTATTTACATCTTTTTATTTTTTTTATCCAGCTGGAATTCCTTAGAAACTCAAAAACAAAGACAATTATAGAATTCCATGTTTTTGCTTTGTCTCACCTGGACTTACAAAAGGTTAATTATTCAGTAATGTTTATTTATTTTTAGATTAAATTGAGTCTTTTGTGTAATTTAAGTTTATAGAGGCCAATGCAGATGTGCTAATAAGAATTGTGTGAATGGTATTTGTTTATGTCAAGCATTTGTTAAAGTTCAAAACAATAAAAGATTAATAAAAAAATATACACAAGTGAACTTATACTTCTGAAGGGCTTTAAATCTCTCTTCTTCTGCTGCTTTTTCACTCCTTTTCTGTCCAGCGCCTGCTCATCCTCTGAGGTTTGTTTTGTTAGTTAAGCCGTTTAAAATTGAATTATGGATAATTCAGACAACAAAAGCCTCTGAGCTCAAGAGAAGAACCAAAGATATGTCAAAACCTAACAAAAGATTATTTAAGAAACCGTTTTAAACAAGATCTTCAGTCGTTGTTGCTGACAACCCGCTACAAATGATTCCCCTTTCTTGAATAGCATCTAAACACCAAAGGAAACCGAGTTGGATGATTTAAAAAGTATTTCGGCTGCTCCTGCAGTCTCAAAAGAGCTGTTAGCTAAAATCTCATCAACCACAAAAAAATCTGCTGATGGATGACACATCTCTCAGGGTCTGTGTCAGGTCAATGATGGATTTCCCCCCCCCCCCCCCCCCTCCTTTTTCTAATTTGATCACTTTCTGTGCTCTTTATCTGCTGCCAACACTCCCTGTGCTCATTTTACTTATTTTTAACGCACGCATTGCGCAACATGTTGTGATGGTCGTGTAAAACGACTGCACGGAAAATGAGCTGTAAAGACTTTATCAGGTTACAGGAACGTCTGGCTCCTTGAAAGACGTTAGAAATGATTTAACATTTTATATTAGGTTTGCATTGAAAATAGGAGGATAGTTTTAAACTGGTCAGCGTTCTCTTTGTTCTTGTGCACGTCTACAATGCATCCTGAACTGACCGAGCCTTCTTTGTGAGTGAACGTCAGAGCGACTGTGCAGGAAGGCGTTGCGATTTTAAGGCCTGACAATCAAGCTACTGCCTGCCATCGAGGCACCACCAACTCGTCAGCCTCTTGGTGGTTTCCTCTTATCGACACAGCTCGGCATCATTCAGCCTCGCAGCACGGTGTGTTTGTTGTCAGGCCGTAGCCCACCTCCACTTGCTGCTGTTCGCTTGTGTTGTCCTGAATAAGCACATTGTGTGGCCCGGCGGGGTGCAGGTCACTCCGTGTGTGTGTCTGTGTGAAGCACGTGTGTGTGCAGGGGAACTTCAGCAGAATTCTACTCAACACAAATTCTTAAATGCGGCACGGCGCCATAAACAACTCATAAACTGGACCTTTCTGGTTATTTTGGCCCACTTTCTACCAGGCAGTACAACACTGTTCTACCAATAATCATAACTTCATCTTTAGAGGTTTATTAGATGAAACAGTTAAAATATGACGAAGTGATCTCAGCCCACACTTCAGCTGAAACATTTGTTCAGAAGCAGATATTTTTATTGATTCGTCATGTTGAAATCATGGCAAGTCTTGATCGGTAGCTGACTGTTTCTGTTTTCGTCTTGATAAGACATCTGGCATGTCTGAAGTCCTGAAACAGACAAAAGCATGAGTCACAGCAGTTTGGTACACTGTGTTACAGGACTAGAGAAGACCTACAGCGGATTGATCTGTTGAGTCCAAACAGGCTACGGTACATTAAATATATAATCTAGTCAGATGTTCTTGTAATATTTAAACATGCTCATTATTCCTCCAGGATTTCTCTAGTTTGTTTTCTTCTGCTTTTAACTCATGCTTTTTCACTAATTGTTTGTCCACTAGATCATTTTCAGAGTAATAGTTTTATTCAACTCTCATCTATGAGTTGATCAGGCCTTAAAAAGCCCCTAAACTCAAGGGATGAGCCATTGTTGTGTCTACAATTAACAGAACCAGTGTTAAAGTGGATCCATAGGAACTTCCTGCAACAGAGGCACTAATTATTCCAGTTCCTTTAGTTATGTTTTTAAATAATACCAAAGGTGATGGTTTGAAAGAAGAAAAACTGTATTTTTGCATCATCGAGGTGATTCTCAAAAAGAGGTAACGTGACATGTAGATCAGCTGAAGGCAGATATGACAGTTCTGGTGTGCCTGGACTTTGCTGGATTTTTTTTTTCTGTTTCTTAAAGACTTTCAGATACTGTTTATCTGATGTAAATTGTGTTTTTGTAGCTCTGACACTTAAGCACAAACCCTTACTAACACCAGGCACATATGGTACAATATGCTGTCATGGTCAAACATGAGGACTGGATTGAACCAAACCTTCAGCTCAATATCACTTTAAAAGATTACAGTAAAGTCAAACATTTTAAATAAATTAGGGGTAGTCTAAAACTTCTGCACAGCACAGTCTTGGTCTATAATACTTGCAGTCTTAGTACCAAGGTATGCTTCCAGATAAAAACTGTTCTCTTTGGTATAATATCACAACTCTGCTTTCTCTTTGTATGAAACAAAGAAACAAACAAAATAAATCACACTAACTGATCGTTATTAAATGAAAGATGACCGTTTATAGGTTCATACCCCTCATCTGGGTTGGGTTCAGACACTGGTCCTCCTTCTACAAAGGTTCCCATACGACTCTTAGAACGCTCCAGTTGGATCTGGCTCTGAGTTCCTGAGGAGACCAAAGGAGAGCAGACGAAATGGGATGAACTGTCACTAATAGGTGCGTAAATGAGACAAGAATGCAGGCAAAAACTTAGAAACGCATATGAGAACAAAGAAACTTAAAACAACAAGGAATGGAGAATAACACTTGGGGGGGGGTGGGGGTGAAATTATAATGCATGTTCATTCAAACAGTAAGTGTATGTTGTTTTTATTCTTCTTTCAGCTTTTCCCTCTTCAGAAGTCATCACAGCGAGTCATCCTCCTCCATCTCACGCTGTCCTCACTCCACCTACCTCCATGTCCTCTCTAACTGCATCCATATTTGCATTTCTAACATCCTTCTACCAATATACCCACTGCCCCTCCTCTGGACATGTCCAAACCATCTCAGTCTGAACTCCCTCACTTTATCACCCAGTTGTCCAACCTGTGCTGTACCTCTGATGATCTCATTCCTTATCTCATCCATCCTTGTCACTCCTAAGGAGAACCTCGACATCTTCATTTCTGCCACTTCCAGTTCTTTCTCCTGTCTTTTTGTCAATGCCACTGTCTCCAGACCATACACCATAGCTGGTCTCGCCACTGTCTTGTAAACTTTTCCTTGGACTTTTGAAGCCACCCTTTTGTTGCAAATCCCTCCTGAAACTTTGTCTGAAACTCTCTCTGAATTTCAACGTTCAAAGAAGAGCCAGAGAAGGTTTACGTTACAAAGAAATGAGATGAGTGCAAGTTGGTGTGGCTGGTGGATGAAAACAACAGTTTTGAAGCTGTTGTTGTCATGACTCATGCAGTGACGTGGCTCCATGGTCAATCAATGACCTGCAGTCTAATGTGAAATCATCAGCTTGCCTGCAATCTAGACCCCTTAAATCTTAAGAACCGACCTGCTAGCAGGTAAGATCATTCAATGGAAGGCCACTGAACCAACCCACGTCAGGTCGACTCATGTAGGGCCGAGTCGAGCCCATGGGAAAAGGGCTCCTGGCTGGTCTGGGAAAGCTTTGGAGTCCTCTCAGAAGAGCTGGAAGAGGAGGCTGTGGAAAGATATCTGGACCTCCCCGCTCAAGCTGCTGCACCCGCGACCCGACTCTGGAGCAAGTGGAAGAAAATGGATGAACATATGAGGATCATCCTGAGAGATATTAATGAGATTTAGAGAAATACATCTAAAAACTACCCCTCCCCCACTGGAGGTGACCCTTACCTCGTTTATGTTTTACATCTATCAAGAAGTTTTTTTATTAAGAGAAGTCAATGGCGCCACATCTTTACTGAGGATTAAAAAATAAATAAATAAAATCAGCTCACCTTCTCGTCTCAGCGTCTCAGCTGGTTGATCGGCTGGTGTGGGATGAACTCTAAAGTTTCCTGAGATGTTAAGAAGGCAGAATGGATAGAAAACTTTTTTTAAATTTTATTTTATCAATATAGTGATTGAATTTTTGTATCATATGCAAAAACTTACCAAAAGATGGAAAAATGTTGTTGATGTTCAGCCAGGCTTTTATGAAGGGAAAAATCGATATGAGAAGACCTGAAAAAGGGGGAAATAATTTGATGAATAAACTTGCATGGCTTAATGACTGGCATATTCAAGTATAAAGTAATATCTGAGCTGCAGGGCTTGTGTGCCTCTCTGTGGCTCTGAGCTCCAATTCAACAGTTATTAATTCGCCTTATAAGCCCGAAGAGCTGTCAACGCAGGCCGGCAGCTCCTGAGGGTGGCTGTGATGCATGTCTGTGCTCGAAATATCATGAAACTGCAGAAGGAGTGAAAACTATCCGCCGAGAACACGCTGTTCATACTCATTAGTCAGCCTATGTGTCGGAGGCGTCATCATGGCACCCCCTTCCAAATAATTAGGCGCTGCTCAGTCGCACAGATGCTGCGAGAGGAAAGAGTCTCAGTCACGCTGATTTGATTTGCAAATTTAGAAGCCATGTTATAGGAAGACAAGTTAATTATTGAAAGCCGATCAGATCGTCAGTGAGAGTACATTTCACATTAACTATGCATGCTGGTGACTTCCTCAGAGCAGAAGAGCTGCCCTTTGCTCTTTCTGGTCAGGAAAGCGGTTAAAGACACGCCTTTATCTTGGCCACGCAGCTCGGCCCATCCACCAGCTGCTTCTGGTTACACTGCTGTATCAGATGAACAAACGAAGGATGGAAAATGTCACAGGCCACAGATCCTGATGTTCCTCTTTAATTCATTAGTTTGATCCTCGTGCAAACAGACACCACGCCGTTTCACTTTTTAAGCATTAATAGAACTGTATTGGCGTTTGGAGTCTTCTGATAAAGATTTGTGAAATTTATTTCCCTTCAAATACAATAAAAAAAAATAAGATATTAAAAGTATTTGTTTGACTTGATGATGTAGTTAGGGATAAAACTGAATCACTTGGTTCAGCTTTTCAAAAAAGACCCTGTTCGAACTCGAAATATACAAAATAACTAATAATCTAGTGAACCTAGAACAAGATATGTTTCAAATTCATTGCACCAAGAAATCTTCCAAAGGTTTTTTTTTGTGTGTGAAAATCACTGCAGAGCATCAATAAAAAAGGTTAAATCATGTCATCTGGACCAGTTTCTTTAAGTGAAAAGTGTTTCGTTCCCCATCCAGAGGACTTCCTCAGTCTACAGCCTGCCAACCAGCTCTGTTCCATAGGAAGCCTTCGCTGCTGTGTTTCAAGCCAACCTCCTGCTTGAATACAACAAAGTCCATGCTCAATAATCCAGGTATAGAATTCAACATTTTTCAGTCAGGTCATCTGGACAGTTTCTTTTTTTTTGTGCTGAAACGTTGGGGGAAGAATCAGTTTTGTGTTGTGTGTTTCCTTGACTGATGAAGCCTTCTGGATCGAAGGTGAAACATTTCAGCACACAAAAAAGAAACTGTCCAGATGACCTGACTGAAAAATGTTGGGCTCCTGTTTGAATCTCAAAAGTAGGCTTTTAACACATGCAAACACACCCATCAATCATCATGTCCAACAATCACATTGGCCAACGGTCAACTTGCACAACACAGAACAACCATAACCTAAAAATGTCTCCATGCTGTGTCCTACAATGTTCATCAGTCTCACCGAGGCCTCCGGCTCCAAGAAAGATACCTCCTACAGCATCAGCATCACACTCCCGGGACACCCCGATGATGATGCAGCCGGCCACAATGCTGAGCAGGGCTGCGCCCACCCGTAGCCCATGGTACTCCCCGATGCTAACAGGGTTCATTCAGCAGGTGGAGGCACCCCACCTGCCTTCCAACACACAATTTACAGTCCTGACACTGGACTCTGCTTCAGCCCCACTGCTGTCTGTGTGCACAAAGCACTCCCATCCCTGCCTTTCACTCTCTGCAGCACAGAAGCACTTTCTCTGGCCGAGCCTCCGTCTCCGTTTCTCCAAACTTCTCATGCATCTTTAAAGCGGAGCTCTGGTTTCTGCCACTGGACATTAAGAAGCTCAGAGCGCTGACTCATGGCAGAGAATCGTGGCGCAAATCAGATCTTAGATCAGATTTGGCTGAAGATTTTTTTTAATTCAAAACTGACGTGTAACTGTGGTGGTCAAGGACTTTACAGGAAGGCGAAGCAGCAGCTGCAAAGGTGGAGCAGCAGGAGCAACAGAGAAAGGAGAGCTGAGTTAGAGACAGAGTTGAACTATGGGCATTGTGTGATTTTTCTGCGAGCTTGAAGGAAATGTGCAATGAAAGGTTCAGCGAGTCCTTCATGGTGGGGGCTCAAGGCCATCCACAAAGGCATGCAGTTGCCATAGGAATAACATATCCATGGCAACGCCAGGATAGAGAGAGTGAGCGGGACTAACGCCGGTGAATATAGGGTAACAAATTAACGTACAGTAGTGGGTGGAGGAAAGGCACATTTCCTCCTCAACAAGTAGGTTTTTTTTTTCATCTGTCTTCAGAGCAATGCCTCCATTCATTATTAATTAATGTGTGTGTGCCTGTGTGAAAAAAAAAAATAAATAAATA
>NC_056506.1:31669743-31675095 GCF_014905685.2 Nematolebias whitei
TTTTATTATACACCAGATGTTTGTCAGCCATTGATGTTATCCCCTTTCATTAGTCAGTAGTGAACAAGCTGTATCTTAGCAGATAGAAATTTGCCAGTATGTTGGAGCCTCTAATTAAAACAAGTATTAGCTGGAGTTAGCTAAAGTTATTGTGTTTCAAGTGACATTTTTCTCTCACTCATATTTCTAGCAGACAAAGTGCAGGAAAGCATAATGCTTATTGACTGATCTTTTTATTTATAGTGGCTATTATGTTTTTTTGTTTCGTACTAAAAAAATGCAAATATGTAATCTTTCAAAAATGTTTAGTTTGGATTATGTCATACTGTAAAGGCAAAGACTAAGAAAAAAAAATAATGGAATGCGTTGGCCGGGAATCGAACCCGGGTCAACTGCTTGGAAGGCAGCTATGCTAACCACTATACCACCAACGCACGTCACAGTAAGAACGAACACAAAATCATAGATTTCTGAATGAAATGATCGGACGTGGCTGAACTACAAAAATAAAGAAATGGCTGCCTTTTTTTCATTATGATCACCATGCTCAAATCAACTGGGCCAACCGGCTTATGTCACGGTGTGCGAACGAAGAAATTTAGAACACGAAATCAAATCGAAACGTGCACATCGGTGTTTGAATCATTTATACAACATGACGTATACAAGGAACGATTCATATAAAACGCAACAAAACAAAAATGTTGCATACTGTGTTGCTTTAAAAATTGCATTGTTACATAGCTTATTCAGACCTCGTGGCGCAACGGTAGCGCGTCTGACTCCAGATCAGAAGGTTGCGTGTTCAAATCACGTCGGGGTCAGTCAGTTTTTTTATTTTTATTTTTATTTAATAATGACTTCGGATACAGATAATGCCTTCAGTGTACGCAGCTGGATTGCAAGAAATACAATAGAATCCACAAATATGCTGTTTTTTTTCCTTTATTGTTTTCTTGCATGTTCGAAATTTGCAACACAAATAACTTTTTTTTTAATTGTACCGTATGAATTGCGTCGATAGGCTACATTTTGTTGTAAAAATGATTATAATTCTGAATAAGACGGAGCTAAGTCCGTCCTTAAACATGGCGATTGCAACTGTAACTGCTAATGGTTAGCTTAGGCCAAAACAGTGAATGAGAATAATTTCACACTAAAATTGATAATACTCAATATTATACTTAATACTGTACTATTATACTTACAGTATAATCAACTGACTAGAGCAAGAAAAAAAAAAAAAAGAGGGCTCGTCCGGGATTTGAACCCGGGACCTCTCGCACCCTAAGCGAGAATCATACCCCTAGACCAACGAGCCACCGCATACTATCAATTGCCATTGCTGTGAATTTTCTTAGCACACCGATGAAGTTCTCATGAAGTGTATTTGCTTCATAAAATTCCTTCTTTCTTTGTAACTATTGTAAGACACCTGATAGCGTGTAGCTACAATATTTTAACCCGCTTTTACTGTAGTTTGGTTTTGTTAATCAGGAAATAAGTTTTCATCAGAAAACGAATTTTTATGTAGAAATGTTTAAAAACTGTCTCGAACAGAAGATTACATCCAGGTAAACACGAACCTCCCTAAATTTACAATTTAAAAGCTTTAACTGAGCAACATTTATCCGTAAACTGTCCTGAAACTTACTTGGTCTTCAGATAGCTAACTACTAAACATGTTAGCATGTTATGCTAATTGTAAACTCAATCGTTAAAAAAATGCTAATGCTACAAGCAATATATCCAATACTTACGTACTCAGTTTATCCGAGCTGCAGTCAGTAAGTTAGTTTTTTAAGTTTCTAGGCTGTTTGCCTGCGGGCACACCCAGCCTGCCTTTGTGATAAAATGTCCTACTCCTACTGGCCTAACCTGTCCAAAAGGTGATTGGGGAGTTTATACAGTACATTACTTAATGTCTTTGTGATCAGCATTGTTTCAAAACCTAAAACCACACCCTAAATTAAAACTGGAAGTCTAACATTGCTGATGGCTATCTTGTAATCAAAGCTTAGCTGATATCTGCTATATTATTAATTTATTTGTTTATTTACACACTAAAACTTGGTCACACAAAATGCTCTCCAGTGCTACTTTTTTGTTTCTTGCTTCCAACAGGTCACTCATAACTGCTAAATGGCATGTTTAATATATCCCTTTATGAGAAAGCAATGCCAACATACTCGTTTGATGAAAAAAAAACATATATGACAAAACTCTGCTGTAATGCTTTACCATTGACTATGAGCAGTGCATGTATAGCAGTGCTATTCAGCTAAATTGCTCAGAGGGCCCACAGTTACTGAAAGCCAAGAGCTCAGGGGATGGACATCCAGAAGTTATTGTCATTAAATAAGGTTGTTTTATGATTTAAAATCGAGTTTTATTTAAAAATTAACCCATTGGTGGGCCAAACTGAGCACACCCGTGGACCTTATTTGGCCCCCGGGCCACCAGTTGAATAGCCCTGATTTATATAGCCTCTGCTTTGATAGTAGGCAACTATCCTGATGCATGCTCAATAATCAATAATAATAATAAGTAGGCAACTATGTGCAGGACCTTTATGTTGCAGGTTTAGCAGAAGACTATAAGCCTCAACTTCTTTTTCAAGAAAAAAGTACATCTAGATTCATGTTCAAAAAATGATGGAAAATGGAATACAAGTCAAGTCAAATTTATTTACACAAGAATAGTAACACTTAAGATCTCTTAAAATCTATTAAAAATGTCAGCCCTGAACATTTTATTAGCCTGCATGTCATGTAGTCTTAAATGAGAAACATCAAACTAGGCTTCAAGATATTTAGTTAATTTTTAAAGTTAATTTTTTTTCCATAACTTTTTTTTTTTATTATTACAGTACTATTATGTGACGTCTAGAAAATAAGATATATTTCTCTTAACATTTTTTTTATGTGTGAGCATGTGTGTAAAGGCAGAGTAATAACTCATTTAAGTATATCTTAAGTTTGGTCAGCATGAGTGTATTGTGTTCAACATGACAGTGATAAGTACAGTAAATCATCAACGCTTACTAATAAGTACGAGTCAGCAAATTGTACCTCCTGCATACGGGTTCGTACGTGATGTCACGTGACCCAAACTCAGCCATCTTGTGGAAAAACGAAAAGAGAGAGCTAACACGCATACAAACCCTGAGCTGTCACAACTAGTCGAGGTAAGACAGCCAAAGTTTCATACACTAACCAGGAAAATACCTACATTTGGGTTAAGAGCCATATGATAGGGGCATGTTCTCAGGATCTGCGCTGTTTGGGAGTGTTGTTAAAACTAACCATGTTGACGCGGCCTCGCAACACCGGACTCCGGTGAGTCCGTGTGCCGGTCGGGTTGCGTGGAGTGCGGCAAGCTGCTGCTGTGGATCCAGGCTGCTCGGGAAGGCCGCGTGTAGCCGTTAGCTAATCCGTTAGCCAGCTAAGTACAAACGTTAATCGTATATATTTGTTTCTACCGGAACAGTTGTTACGTGAAACACATGATTTACAATAAAACACAAAAAAATACATATGTGACATTTTTATAGTGATTATATTGGATTAAAACGCTGTTTGATAGCTGAGGCGCTAGCCCAGAGATATGGGTGTCGTGTTGCAACAGCGTGCGGCTAAGGGGTACTTTAAACTCCAGTGCCTCGTATTCACCCTGTCCATACCGTACAGGCAGACCTTTGTTCCTTATAGGATATAATCAAACGAAAGACTTAAGTTTCTCGGTGAATGGTTTATGTTATTTTTCTGGTTAGTTCATTTTGTGGCACTGCAGTGTTGGCAAGTGATTTAACCTGTTTGAGTGGCCACAGATCCAGTCATGAGGTCAGCTTCAACCTGATGTTCAACACCACTATGTTGCACTGTGATTTGTTAAACGGTATATTAATGTTTACGTTGTGAAGCATCGACTGATCGTTTTATACCACAATCCTGAAAACTTTTGCTACAAATAAATCATTTTCTATGTTCTTTTTAAATCAAAGAGCATTACATTTGCCAAGATATTTACTGCTGTGGACCAGTTGGGTCGTTTTCAGGAAGCCATTGTGAAAACTCAATGTTTTGCTTTCAGTAAACAGAAAACTTGTCCAACACACAAGACGCTTGATGTAGTTCTGTAAAACGTGTCTGTATAAATTGTCTGAAGTAGGGCTTCACAGGCTTTCCAATGAACTGTGGATTTATAAACCCTCTGTAACTTTTTGTGTTAGAGATTTGAAGAAGTCTTGCCCCATAATAACAGAGTGCCATCTTATAGAGTTAGTATTTTTCTATTAACCTTTTTTATTTTTAGAGTATCTTATGTACTTAATGATATTTATTTTGTCAATTACAGGTGTCTGACATAGACTGCAGTTTGGGAGACTTCCTAAAATAGCTTTTAGCAGATTGAAATCTTATACGGTTTGTGTGCTAGTGGGATGGGCCGGTGTCTCTTAAGGGACTAAAATGCATAAAACCCTCTAACAAACCTATTATTTCTCTGTTAATAAATCCATCAAGTGTATGCAATGAACAAAAAAAACACTTATAGAAGCTGGTCTAGTATTTGGAAAGGCACACCCTTATTTCACACATATTTGAGATCATTTAGACTAGAGAGAAATATATCTAGACTTATCTCACTTTGTTCAGATGTTCAAAGGTTGTTTTGAAGAAGCTGAGCTAATTGTTGCATGTCATATGTATGAACAGACTGCAGAGGGGTTCTCTCTCCAATCTGACAACAAAGTAACAACTTTTTATTTGTGCAAGATAGAAATGTGATGCTAACCCTAATTTTTTCTTTTGCATCTTTGTAGAACTCCAGGAAAAAAAAATGGCCGAAACCCAGACGCTTAACTTTGGACCAGAATGGTAAATAAACTTGTATGATTGAATGATCAGTGTGGGAGACTTAACTTCTGAGAAGTTTTTCAGTTTGACCCTGGTGCAAGGTTTATGGCCTGTTCAGACATGCCACCTGCCTTCCCAGCTTTGGTTGTCATCTCTTGTTTCTCAGTTCATTTAGCTTGAAAACATTTTCTTTCTCTGCAGGCTCCGTGCTCTGTCTGGAGGTGGCAGCAGTGGAGTTGGTGGAAGCAGCAATGCTGTTGTTTCTCCACCCCTCTCACCTGCATTGCCAAAGTATAAACTTGCAGACTATCGCTACGGGAGAGAAGAGATGCTAGCACTTTATGTAAAGGATAACAGGGTGAGTTGGTTCTCAGTGTTTACACCATTGCTGCCAGTTTAGTTCATTTTTAAACATAAACAGTATTACTGTAGTTTCACCATGAGGTAGTTGTATATATATATATATATATATATATATATATATATATCTCTATAT
>NC_056506.1:31675195-31696080 GCF_014905685.2 Nematolebias whitei
ATATATATATATATATATATATATATATATATATATATATATATTTGGTCATAATTCATTTTTTAAAGCATTAATAAATGAAAATAAATGTGTATTTTCTCTTCCAGATCCCTATAGACCTACAAGATAAGGAGTTCCTGTCCATACTGCAAGAGGAACCCTTACCACCTCTGGCGCTTGTGTCTTTTACAGAGGAGGAACAGGTTGGAGCACTTTTTAGAATGTCATGTTATTCTAACTGGAAAATTAAAATGTAAATATCCAACATAAATTGGCCAAAACTTGTTGTATCACAAAAGCGTGAATGCTGTTAAGCAGCATTCATGGCTGCCAAAGATAACCCACGCTTGTCCATCAGCCTATGAACAATGTTTTGTCCAAGCTGTAACTCTGCAACCATGTAACGTAGGAATGTCAAACATTTACGGCTGGATACCTCATAGGTGAGCAATGATGCTTTTCAATTTTAGGGTCTTGGGGTCAAAGGTTAGGGTCTAGGGTCACCCCTTTCTTTATATCACTTTAATTTGATAACTATTTAACATAGACACCTTCTTGGTCAACAAATTTTACTATTGATTTCAAGGACACTGGGTCAAGGATCAAGGTCAAAAGTCACGCCTTACTTTAAAATAGTTCTGATTTGTTAACCGTTAAAGAAATGTTAAACTTCACAGCTGGACACCATGTGGGTCAACAAAGATCCCTATTGATTTTTAAGGTCATGAGGTCAAGGTTGAATGTCACTCCTTTCTTTAAACAGCTCTACGTTGGGAACTCTTTCACACAGAAATCTCAAACTTTTTTCTGAACACCTCATCGGTCAACAATGCTTTCTATGGATTTTATGATTAAATTTAATTGTTACATTGGATTTACCACAGTTTTGCTACTTTTAGCTCTTGGTTAGCTTTTTCTTGCTTTTTGCTAGCATTTTGTTTCTCTTTATTTCTTTACCATTTTGCTACTTCTAGATCCAAGCTAGTTTTTTTGCTGCTATTTGCTTAGGATTTGCTACTTCTGGCTATTAGATAGCAATTTATTTATTATTACTAACATTTTATCTACTTGTGCTGTTATTCACATTACTTTTAGCTTTTTTTTTTTCCGTTTTTTTTTTTGTTGCTAATTACTGCTTTTCTGTACATTTGAGCTTTTCTTAAACCTAATTTCAAGCATTTTCTGCATTTGTATTTTTATTTGTTTTGTTCTTCTTGCAGGTTCATCTTTCAAATTTGTAGCTATTGGTGTATTTAAAGTAAACTATTTGTTTAATCAGCTTTCAGCAAAATCATTTAGCAGTCTGCATTGACACTGCGTTTTCACAGGAAATGCAATTTCTCTAGTTTATTTTAATGTTCAAGACTGTTACAAGATGTCCAAATAAAGATCATGAGCAAAGAACAGAGCACCGAGCTGAGTATTTGTCCCCTTTGCTCCCCTCCCCATTTGTGTCTGCAGAGAAACTTTTCCATGTCTGTAAACAGCGCAGCTGTACTTCGGCGGGGAGGTGGCCCAATAGTTGGAGCACCAAGAGGCCGAAGTACCTCAAGAGGTAGAGGTAAGAATCCTGCTGAAATTGCGCACATAAGTGTCACATTTCACTCCAGTTGTTTAATGTGGTTGTAAGAGCAAATTGAAGATGTGGAATCAAAATCACAAGTTTATTATTTTAAATTGGCATTTGTTTTAACTTTTATACTTGTGGCTTCGGAGTGGCTCCTACAACTGCAGATAGTTGAGATGCCTTTGAACAGCCCACCATTTCTCCCACAGTTTGAGACTGGGGGTGTAACAGTAATACTCTGTAGGCTTTGTGCTTACTTGTGCACTCAAATCTCAGCTGCTGACACTCGTAACTGATCTTCCCTAAAGTTATCTTCCCAAAACAATGATTTTTGACACAATCAACAGGGCTTGTGTCTCAGGACAATGTCGTTATACATAATTCATTAACCCTCACTCGTTTAATATTTATATTGTGAAAAGGCTTTGCACACATTTCAGGTAATATTTTATATAATTCACATAATAAAAACTGGTGCAGAAACTAATAATTTACAGCAAAACTGTAGATCAAGCTGCCTTTAATCCTGGAGATCACTCTCAGTCTTTCCCTCTGTGTGCAAGGCTGTGTTCCTGTTGTTGTTGTTTTTTGGCATATGTGTGTTTGTGTGTTTGGGGGTGGTGGATATACCAATAAGTTTAATTCATATGAAATGATAAGAGCTACCAAAACTGCAGCATCCTCAGTGTTTCCCCTAGTTTACTTGCCTTGGCATGGTTCTCAGATCTTCTGTGATTTTTGTCAAGTGACAGGGGTAGATGGAGACTAGGGATGCACGATCCACTTTTTCCCCTTCCGATACTGATGTCTGAGGTTTGGTGTTGGCCGATCCGATACCGATTTGATACAGATGCTTGATTAAGTTGGTAGTGTTATAGCTGGAAGTTTTATTGCCACCTCTTGGAACCGTCGATACGCACATATTGCACGTAGCTGTCGAATGTGTTGGCTGAGGTAGTGTGATATTGTTCCAGATGGCTGATCTTTTCGCTCGCTCCATTTTCAAAAGAATCTGCGCAGCGAGTTCGCTAGCGCGTGACGTCACTCAGAGCACAAAGCATAGAATTAGAGTGAATAAATCTGCCCAGTCATGGATCGGTCACATTGTCACCGATACCCGATCCAGAAGTTTTTTCAATATCGGGACTGATAACCGATATTGGTAATGGATCGGTGCATCTCTAATGGAGACACGTCTGTGTTGCGCCCTGCTTGTACTGAGTTTTTGTGGGGGATGGTGGAGACGGCTCAGCGTGAGGGAAACAGAGCTAATTTCCTATAGCTTTTTAGCTAGTGCGCCTTTATTACGCCCCGCTAGCTTAGCGCTATGTCAATGCCGGCAGTTGTCAGTTCAATGGGCAGGGCGCTCTGTTCTGTTGACAGAGCGAGGCGCCCTGCTTGAATAATGGTAGGGAAAGCACTGATCCTTCATAACTGGGCTACATTTTGTTTTTTATGCACTACACTACCTGACAATACTGACAAGACAAAAAAAAAAGAAAAAAACTCAAGCAAGAAGTAGGGCTGGGTGATGAAATATCGAGATGATTTAAAACACAATATAAAATGAGAATATATTGATATAAAATGATAGTCTTATACTCTGAATAAAGTTAAATCTGCCAGTTTTTCCTCCTAGTCTGCAGGCTGCAGCCTTTCACACCACCTCTCTCCCTCACTGACAAACCTGCCCCTCCCCGGCTGCTTGCTTTAGCTGAAGAAGCTTATGCAGATAGGTCTTTGTTGACTCACAGTGGGAGAACCACTTTAAATTTCTGGTAAGGTGTGAAAAATGATGATGGCTGCTTCAACAAAGCTGCAAGGCTCCATCTTGTGTCGGGAGAGGAAAAAACTCCGACGGACACGCAGCTCGGAACTTTGTTTACACAGAGCGGTGCATTCATGAGCATAGGAACTTTTAAATTCAGAAAGAAACGAGTCATAATCAAACAACCGAGCTCTGTAAACAAGCCAACTACACAACAATGTAGGCTTTCTAACAGTTTTGTTAATAAAAGTTGAATGAATGTACTTCATTAAAATCAGACTTTTTAAAGAGCAAGTCAGCCTTTCATTATGTTTGCTGTGTATGTGTTATGTTTAAATTTTAAGTGCACAGCTGTGTGTTTGGTTTTGTTATGCAGGAAAAAAATATTTTTTATTTTTGATACATTTATTTTGCACAGTTACAGCTTTAAGCTGTGTGACAATTGGGACAAAGCTTTGACTCAGAAATATATTTTTGTTACTACTTTATGGAAAGAAAAAATATCCAGATATATATCGTATATCGCCACTTACCTTAAAATATCGAGATATCAATTTTGGTCCATATTGCCCAGCCCTAGCAAGAAGCAATAGTTTTGACCGTGTTTAATTTTAAAATTAAGTGTCTGCAAAATTCAGATAACACTTGTGAGGTAAAAGACAAGTTGTTTCCTTATGCTGCTGCAGCAGATGAGACGCAAGAGCTGTAACTTTAAATATAAACTCACTAACAGAAGAAAATAAACCCCTAAAACAAAAGCTTCACAATCTGGTTTATTGAACTCTGTGTATACAAGAAAAGGGGACAGGACAGTGTTAGGATTCAGCAAATGCTAGGGAAACATAATGGGTTTTCCATTCATTCTGTACATTTGGTAAAGAATATGTAAACAAATGGGAAAAAAAAAAAAAAAAACAACAACAACAACAACAAAAAAACTGTAGTATGAGTTTTTATAACTGCTTATTGTTGTTGCTGTTGTCCATTGTTGTCATCTTTCTTTGTTGAAATCAGGTCTCTCTTGTAAATGAGTCCTCGAGGCTCAATGGGATTTACCTGTATAAATAAAGGTTGATTGATTATCCAGTGGAGCATATCTCTACTATTTTATTCAACACTAAACTAGCTATCCAAAGATAAATTCATAAAGGAAAGTTCTGAATTTCATTGTGTGATATGTGTGTCCTTTTGATTTCAGGTCGAGGAAGAGGCGATGGAGGGTTTTACCAAAGAAGTTTTGATGATGTGGAAGGTTTTGGTCGTGGAGGGAGAGAAATGCATCGCTCTCAAAGCTGGGAAGAAAGGTATTTGAATAATAGCGTATTTGTGGTAAAACTAAACCTTGGCAAATTTTTAATTTATGTTTTACTCCTGTTTTAATGTGTTTACATTTGTTTTTATTTCCCTCATCAGGGCAGAGAGACGATTTGAAAAGCCTGGTCGAAAAGATCCTGGTTGGTGTCACACGAGTTGCTCGTATAACCGATATTTTACCAATTAGATGTTTTGTTTGTGTGTTGTAAATCCACTGGCTTACCTACTTTGTGCTCTCTTCCACTGTTGTAGAAGTTGCTCCAGGACATTTTCAAATGAATCACAGTGAGTTTGCTCATTCAGGTAAAAAAAGAAAAAAGTTGCCTGACAAAATTCAAGTTTCTTAACTAGGAGAAAATTAGGCTATTTGTATTACCGTACTCGTTTTGTAAAATGAAATGTACATTTTTTTAGTTGTTGTAATCCTAATGGAATTTTCTTCACCTTCCTGGAATTTTTGCAGTTCGGGCTCCGTATGAGGACGGCGGGACAGGACTGCCAAGGAAGCACGACTTTACGCGGTCAGAGAGTGGGAACTGGCGTACTTCTCGTGATGATCAGAACGGTGAGGATGATCAGGGGGGCTGGCACCTGGCAGGTTTTCGATGGGACAATGACCGGTGGTGCCCCCCGAGCCCAGGTGGGCCCTCCAGAAACCTCCCTACCTACACATTTATCTCAGAGGAATCCTCTTTGATAAATGTGTTATAGTGTGTTCTGATATGTTCCACATTTAACTAAAATGTGCACTTGTGTTACAACATGTAAGCAGCTACTGGCTTCTTTATTTTTACTGTCATTTAAAGCATTTTAAATTGGCTTTAAACATACCTGCAAGCATGTCCCATTGACTGGGCTTACGTAGCCCTACGTTAGAGCCGGCATTTGTCGACCTGGGGTGGTGGGTGGTGGGGTGGTGGTTAGGATGCGTGAGAGAAGCTGAGCGTTATGTTGATAGCATCTTAGCTTTTCATCTATTCTGTGTTGCGCACCGCTAGCTTAGCGCTACGTCAACATTTGAACAATGTAGCTGTCTGCCACATACACCAAGATTTAAGTCAACTTGATGGTGTTATATTCAGTTCAGTTTATTTATGTAGCGCCGAGTCACAACAGAAGTCATCTCAGGGCACTGAACAGAAACATTCATGTATGTAAAAAATAAGTTAACACTATCCGAGGAGCAGACTGCTTTTAGTTTAACTTCCATCGTAGAACTCTCATCTTGAGCAAGCATGAAGGCGACAGTAGGAAGGGTCAATTTGTTTCACAGTCAGTATTCACACAAAACATCTATACTAGACAAGACATTGAGACATTAAAATAACACATGAAATCATCATCTGTTGGTTTTACAACTGGGCAGCAGATACCTGCGTCCAGATGGAAGCAACCTGAATTCACCATGGAGTGGGTGATCAGGATCTGCCAGAATCAGCCTGGCCTTGTTCACTGACCTCGCCCTGTGTAGGTCATTGAGGTTCTGTAGGGCTATACCAGCAGTTTTGCTGCACATCCTGACAATCCCCGAGAGTTTGTTCCTTTTTTTGCATGACAAAAGTCCAAACCAACAGATGAAGGTGAAAGTTAAGAGACTTGATAAAACATGAATAAAACATTCACATAAAAGTAAAATCAACATTAAAACCACAGAGCTTCCAATAAAAATACATTCTTTGGTGGGTCTTCTTACAAAGACAGTTCACATGGGGGTCAGAGGTCAGTTTGTCATCAAGTACAGTTTTGTTGCACCACCTTGACAGCCTCACCGTTAATGACCACAGGAGTGGCAACTAAAGAATCTTTACTAAAATCAAAGACCGTCTCCTTTGTCTTAGAAACATTTAACTTTAAAAAGGAAGACTTGCACAATTCAGTGAAGTCCCCGACCACAGACCCGGGGTTTGGGTCATCACTACTGAGAAGGAACAGGATGACAGATCAGCAAGCTTTAAAATGTGACACTATGGGAAATGGCTGCAACAATCGTTTGTATATAAAATAAATAAAAACGCCAAAAGAACGCAGCCCTGAGAGGAGCCAGTAGAGGACAGAAGGACATCAGAGAGAACCTTGTTGACCCTTGCCCGCTGAGACCAAACAGTTAAAACGTCCACAAGCCAACATATAAAGCCAGAGTCGAGACCTACAGACATTGTATTTTCTTTACTAAAATGTGGGGTTAAATGCAAATAAAAGCTGATGAAAAGTCAATAAAAAGCAATCTTACATATGTTTTTGTACCTTCAAGTTGTCCTAAAATCTTAAATTTAAGAGTTCCTGTTGTGTCCGCCACTCCTACATGAACGATAAGCAAACTGAAGTGGATCCAAATGATCTTCAGCTTTTGACAAGAGGGTCTTTCAGACCAGTTTTTCAAATGACTTCATTACTAATGGAGTCAGAGCAACAGGCCTGAAGTCGTTCAGGGACTGAGCAGACTTGGTTTTTGAGACTGGAACAATAACAGAGTCTTTCCAATGGGCATTAAGAGGCACATGGCCAAGCAGGCTTGCCCAGGCCCCAAAAAATTAAGAACTTAGTTTTTGCTATTAGCAAAAGGCTCTGCAAATATTTTGTTTCTCTGGTTGGCTTGCTGCTGCTGTTGCTTGTTTATTTTTTTGGTTGATTAGCCATCTCTCCTATGTATGTCCTAATTAAATAAGGGTGTGTTAATAAATGTCTTTACTTAAAGCATGTTGTCTTTTCCCATAATTTTCTTCTTAGAGTATACCAGAATGCTTAATTTACATGTTAAAAAAATCACAAATCCCTCCCCCACTACTACAAGTGCTAGGTTTGTCACCTTGGTGAGTTTGCAGGTATATTTAAAACAGCCTTCCTACTATTGTTGAACACTCCAGTGTTCTGCTCAAAGAACGCTAACAAGTGGTGGCCTTTATGAGAAACCTGTGTTGGTTTCCTGTGACCTGCAGCCCTTTGGCTTCTGTGGACTGGTGTTCAGGACCGTTCCAAACTGGTTTAAGTTCTCTGCAATGTGTTTGTTCACTGTGTTTATCACAAGTGATTAATGATTTTGTGATTTATTTATTTTTTGTACCGTCTTTATCCAGATGTGCCTCGCTCAGCAGGGTGGCGAGAATACCCAGACCAACGTCGGCGTTTCCCCTTTGATGCAAGAGAAGATGAGCGCGGCTACAGGAGGCAGAGGTCGGGGAGCGGCAGTCTGGATGATGACAGCTTACCAGAGTGGTGTCTGGAGGACGCAGACGAAGAGGCGGGCACCTTTGACTCCTCAGGAGCTTTTCTCTCTTTAAAGGTAATGGACTTTAACAAATATAAATATTTAAATAAATGTCATGCTCTCAGTCCATTGGCCTGAACACATAAAGCTTCATTACATAGTGACTGACAGATTACAAAAGGCATAGAGATTTCTGGGAAGGCACTTGTAACAAATTTTCTCCTATTGTGTACTTTTGCTTTCAGAAAGCATCAAAGGAGCCAATTCCAGAAGAAGCAGAGCTCGACTTCAGGCCCATGGAAGAGTGTGAAGAGGAGCTGGACACATCGCCAAGGGAGACCAAAGAGACAGAAAAAGAGGCCAAAAGAGAAGCTGACAGAAAAGGTCAGTCATTTTGACGGCACTTATTCTTTTTTCTTCTTCTTTTTAAATGAATGCATGTGTGTTAGGATTGTGGTCATTTGAGCTGGATGACAAAGAAAACACTATTCAATACCATTAACAATACTGTGTACAATTACGCATCATTACTGAACGTCGGATATTTTTCAAACTTGTACAAATGATTAAAAAGGTCTTAAAAGCGTTGAATACAAGCTCATTTACTTGAACTTTTCGTGTAAAAATGAGTAGACCTTTACCTCTTTACAAACACGAAAACACTGATTTTCACTCCTGGTACTTTATAGAATTTATAACAGTTAAATATTAATAAGAAACTATTTTTCTGAGTTGCACTGGTGTGCAACATTATAAAAGTTTTCTTCTCTAAAATTACTCAAAGTGAAAGTAAATGGTTTTGTGCTGGAGGATTTTAAAACTAATTAAAGTTGGTTTTATTCAGGGCAGCAACAGTGGAGTTGCTGTAAGCATCCATTTGTGTGATTGTACTTGTGGCTTCTGGTTTAAACTTGCTTTTGAAGTGTTTGCAACACATTGTGGAACTGGGAGATCATTATTATTGTGAAGTAGAGTACTGTAGTGTTGTTTAAAATCTTGTAAGTTTTATTAACTGTAAGCTCTTACATGAACATTAGTCTCTGTTTTGTCCCTTGTGTAGTCAAATAGGATTTAAATTGAAACTTCATTCACACCAAGCTCAAATCATTGTTTGTTAGAGAAAAGACTGAACAGTGCAAGACGCACCAGCTACAGATGATCTCCATTCATCAATCATTAGGAAAAGAGACCTGGTGATGGTGATTTTATAACATGATTTTTAACTTTGGTTTTAAAAAAGGAAAAATCAACATCCAGAGGACCAGATTTAACTTTTTTTTTTTTAGATTTTTCTACCTGGATTATTGAACATGCATCAGAAAAATCAACAGTATTTTGGAGACACTGATCATCCATTCCACTTAGCCTAACTAAAACTAAATATTTAAATAGTGAAATTAATTAACGTAATCCACATTCATACTTCTTATTTGTTTCAGAGTATGCAAGAGCCTCAGAAGAGGCTGCAGCTGTCGTTCCACCTGTTGCTTCAGCAGTTTTGGAATCCCAGCCCCCTCTACAAAGTTTGTCCCCCAACCATCCGCACAGAACAGAAGTGTCTGAGAGGCCAGCCGAGCGACAGCCGCCCCTGGAGCTCCCACCAGAGTCGTGCAAAGTCTCCAAGCGTGTCCAAATGTCCACTAGCATTTTGGAGTCTCTTCCTATGACTCGTGTTTCCACCACCCTACCAGGTGGGATTTGTTTCTTCAGTCTTAATGGAAAAGTGATTTTATTACCAACCCTAACATGTTTATCATTTTGTTTCGTGCAGAGGTTTCTGTTCCATCATCATCTGTTCATCTACAACAACAGAAGCCCATGGAAGTCCCTGTGGCCATGAACAGTTCCTCACCCTTCACATCAAGCAGAATAGCACCTATAAGCAGGCCCACCACTGTGCCACACGACACTGATGAAGACGAGGGACTAAAACACTTTGAGCAGGTATGTTATGCAGGCTTTTAGCATACATTTATGTCAGTACTGATGATTTCAAACACTTTTTTGTTTTGACTTCTCTTAGAAGGGAACAAAATTATAAAATAAATAATGTTACTGCATATATAAGTGCTCTTTTGGTTTGGTAGCTTGATATTTGAGTTTTAATTGATTAACCAGCTGAAAGTCTGCAGGATTAAATGGGTGTATATTGTTGTCATACCAGGAGGCAGAAAAGATGGTAGCATACCTCCAAGACAGTGGTGTGGATGATGACAGACTGTCAGCAAAGACTTCAGAAAAGCCTAAGTCTGCAGGCCTGCCTCTAACCCACGAAGCAGCACTCAAGTGGTTTTACAAAGACCCACAGGGGGAGATACAGGGTGAGAAAGTTTATCAAGTTTTATAGAGTTAAAGTTTAAATTTTACTTTAAATGCATTTCTCATTTGAACCCATGACTTCTTTTGCTCCTTAAGGTCCATTCAATAATCAGGAGATGTCAGAGTGGTTTCAGGCTGGTTATTTCACCATGTCTTTGTTGGTCAAAAGAGGATGTGATGAAGTGTTTCAGGCTTTGGGGGAAATGATGAAGATTTGGGGAAGGGTGCCATTTACTCCAGGCCCTGCACCTCCACCACTACAAGTAAGGATCCCTTCAAAATTCCTAATTACTTAAAGTCTGAGACTTAGAGGGAAGTTTTGTTATTTGTCTTTAAAATCATACTGGTGTAAACAAATTCAACGTCTGCTCCAGTACTAGTCAGTGACCTGTAGATGGTGCTATAGATCAGTTTTTAAGTACGTAATGAGCTTTCAAATAATTCATGCTCATGGTATCTGTCCATCTTGTTTCTCTGTCTTAGTGAAGATTTAAGTTTTTTGTTTGTGTTTTTGTTTTTGAGTAGCCCAACTTTTTTGGCCAAAGGAACTCTTGGGAAGATGGTGATAAAATCTGAGTTCATTCGTGTTTGTTTTATATAGCCTTTTTATTAACTCTTTCTATTTTTAGAGAGTTGTGATTTGTTCTGACTCCACCCTCCTCTGTGTTGCAGGCGGAGGGTGACCAAGAAAGGTTAAAGAGGCAGCAGGAGCTCACAGCCCTCAACCTTTACCAGTTGCAGCAGCTCCAGTATCAATACCTCCTCAGGTAAACCTCCATCGCATCTAAAATTCTCCCAAACAAACCTTACACAGTTCCTCTAGAGCCAGTCGTTTTATTTCTTCAAATAAGCACCTGTACTTGCAAAATCTTCAAAGAGGCTTTGATGCAAAAACAATTTGTTTAAAATAGTTACTTATGTCCATGTAAAAGTTACCTAACTGTGTACAGTAATTTGTACTTTTTTCTCTAAAAGAAATGACTGAGTTGTAGTTTGTAAATCACAGAACATGACGTGTAATTTACTTTGTATTTTGCATAAATACATAAAAGTAGCTTTATCAAATTGGAAAAAAAATCAGCATTAAAGTAAATATAAAGAGAAAAACTGAAATTGGCACCGGCAAATTATTTAACAGAACAGTGATCAGAGTAAGAATGAGCCACACTAACAGTTTATATGTTTTACTGGTTTGATCAGTTTTGGACTAGCGCCAGATTAGCTCTCAGGTTCATTGACCATCCCATGTTTCCATTAACAAAAACACGCAGGGCATTTCTTTTTCAAACCAAATCAAAATCATTCAAATTCAAACATGTCCTCTAAATAGTTTTATAATGGCTCTCAATTTACGTTTGATTTGCTGTGGGTAATTATGGTTTGCATCGTCTATTGCCACCTGTAATTATTGTCAAAACTGGTCTATGACGGTCTCATCTGTGCTCAGTCTGTTGGTGTTTTCCTGCTCTGAAGATTAAATTATTCACTGACGACCACTCAGCTGAACACACTCCAAATTATATCACCAACACATATGTTTCTTACTTGCTTTATCTTTAAATGTCTTTCAGATGAGAAACCTTTTACCTCACAACTGAAGCAAACACACTTGTTTTTAAATTATTGCTAAAAATCAAAACCTTCCTCTACTGTATGTAAGTTTTCCGTTGAGTTTCTTGTTTCCCGTCTTTCCACTAACTTTTATTTTTCTTGTTTCATCCAACAGGCAGCAATATGCCCAGGCTATGGCCCAGCAGAAAGCTTTAGTTCTTAACGCAGCTCCTCTTCAGCAGCAGCAGCAGCACCAACAGCAGATAAACCACCTTCTACAGCAATACCAGGCTCTGAAGATAAGGTGGACAACATTAAATCCTTCAAAAATGTGTATTTCTTGCCCCTACTTTTAAATCTGTTTACATAGGTTTTCAGTTTTTAACATTTTCTTGCAGCATCTGAAGTATTTTTATTTTATTTTTTTTATTCACATGATGTTTTAGTGCTTCAGATAGTCTTCTACCTCCTGTCACTCGATCCCTGTCTGTAGCAGACTCTGGTTCTGTGTGGGAAATGCAGAACCCATCCTCTCAGGCTTCCTGCACACCTAACATCCAACAAGCTGCCACAAGCAGTGAGTTTCTGTGATGTTCTGCAGTGAGATTGTCAAGAAAGCCCGTGTTGTCTCACATAACTTGTTCTGTCACCCGCAGCATGGGAAGGCAGCAGCGTCTGGGATTTGCCGATAGACTCGGTGGCGCAGGCTCCAACCATCGAGCAGATGCAACAGTTTGAGAAGGCCAAGTCTGCAAAGGTGAGCAATAACTTCTGAAACTGCCTGCTTTAAACATTTCAGAATAATTCCCAGTGACACTCCTTTCAGTATCCTCGCTCATTCACTGGTTTTTCCCCATTATGTAGTTGCTACAAATAAAGTACACTTAAAATGAGAAGTGTGTGCAGCGGCTGTGGTCCTCATTGTGCCACAAACGTAATAGTTTTGACTGAAATGGCATTGAAAACTGAATTGATTGATCAGATCTATTCTGTATGTGATCAATAACCCAAGATGTGATAAATTCCAAGGTGGGAATATCTTCGACTGATCCTATGTTTCTGTGGATAATAATGTCTGTGTGATCATTTGATAGTTGGAGCTGGAGAGACGTGAAGCAGAAATGAGAGCGAAACGAGAAGAAGAAGAACGGAAACGCTTGGAGGAGGCTCTCAGGGCTCGACAGGAGGAAGAGCGGAAACGACTGGAAGAGGAAGAGCTGGCGCGTCGAAAACAGGTTGAGCTTTTTATCAATATCAGCTTGAAGACTTTCAGTTGCCTGTTCATTTAAAGCCACATTACCCAATGTTTGAAATCTTTAGGAGGAGGCTTTGAGGCGGCAAAGGGAACTAGAGGAGGCACAACGTAGGCAAAAAGAAGAGGAGGAGAGGCTGGCACAGGAGGAAGCGCTCCGAAAATTAGAAGAAAGGCGGAGGGAAGAAGAAGAGAAAAAGAAACTGGAAGAATTCCTCCGTAAACAAGTAAGCTCAGCAACATGCAATTGTTGTTGTTTTTTCAAAAACGTTTTACTAAATAAATAACAAAATCTCCTTTATCAGGAAGATGAGCGTAGAAAGCAGGAAGAACTAGAAGCATTAAGGAAGCGCGAAGAGGAGAAACGGGCGGAGGAAGAGGCAGCAGCTGCGGCTGCAGCAGCTACTGCAGCAGCTGCTGCTCTTGCACAGCAACAGGAGGCGCAAAAAAGAAAAGAGCAGGAGGTCCAAAGACAACAGGAGCTGCAGAGACAGAGACTGCAGCAACTAGAGGCCCTCAGACGGCTGCAGCAGCAGCAACAGCAGCAGCTTGCACAAATAAAGGTAAAAGCTCGGGACGACAATGCATCAGAAACGGACTAAATGGGTTAGAAGTTGACAAAAGATTTAATCCCTCCGTTGCAGCTTCCATCATCTTCTAAGTGGGGGCAGCAATCAACCAACACTATAAGCCACCCGACTCAGAATGCCCTGTCACTGGCAGAGATCCAGAAACTAGAGGAGGAGAGAGAACTGCAGACACGAGAGGAGGTAAGAACGGAGCAGTGCACCTTCATCTCTGGTTGTTGATTGGTTCTGTCATATTGTGGAGATCTAGATAAAACTTGGACAGAAACGCGTATATTAATAAAAGATGTCTTCAAAAATGGTCTTTAAATATGTTTATTGCAATAAACCATATACCAGCACCTAGTGTTGTAGTCAAGACCAAGACCGAGGGAGGGTGAGACCAAGTCGAGACCAACACCTCAAGTCTTGGAGCTCAATCTTTTCACAGTCTGTCTTATACTGTCATGACATAGTGACAGTTTTAACAAATGTGTAAAAAAGTAACTTTTATAAAAAAAAAATTTTTACAAAAGTTACATACTACAACTTTAATTTTGCTTTTGAATGAACGTATCAGCTGTTGTAAATTTTCAAAGCTACACAACAAAGAAATTAGACATTCAGTGGTTTTTGCACAATAATTTTCATGTCATGTGACGCACTGACACAAACCAGGAGATGCATGATTCATCCTTATTTCACAATCACTGTGAGCACAGTATTTTTTCTACTGTGAAGACAGTCACATAATTGGGTGGCTGTGGTTGAGTAGTTCGAGCAGTTGTCCTCCAATGCAAGAGTTGGGGGTTCGAATCCACCAGCAGTCACATGCCCAAGTGTTCCTGGGCAAGACATTGAACCCCTCATTACCTCTGATGTGTGTCCCATTGATGTATGAATGTGATAAAGCACTGATTAGTCTCTTTAGAATGATTTGTTCAATTAACTTTGTAGAGATCTAGTAGAGTGCTGTATGAATGAATAAATGAGGCACAGATTGTTGTGTAAAGAGCTTTGAGTATCTTGATAAGATAGAAAGGTGCTGTATAAGTACAGTCCATTTACCATTTACATAATATGAATTATATATTTAAAGTTAATTATTAAGGTAAAGTACAAAAATTTTCTGTAACAGTCATCTTCATTTACCTAGAAAATTGTTTGAGACAAATAATATATTTAAAACACAAACCAAAGATTGACTGTTAGGATGGTCTGTGATGTGGCAGCGTATTTGTTGCAACCTGCACTGTTTACCAGTCGTTTTTCCCCAGACCACAGTTTATTAATTTATAATGTTATCTGACCATGTTTCCCTATTGGGAAAAAACGTGACCTATTAGCATATTTATGCTTTTCTCACCTTTGCAGCAGAGACGTCAGCAGCAAGAGCTCCTGAAGCAGCAGCAGCAGGTGGCCCTGCAACAAGCTCAGCAGTCCCATGCCAAGCTGTCTGGTTGGGGCAACGCGGCCAAACAACCAGTCATTACAAAGTCTTTGTTAGAGATTCAGAGGGAAGAAGCCCAGCAGATGAAGCAGCGAAAAGAGCAGCCTCAACATCAACACCCCATCGCCACCCAACAGGCCCGACCTCAAACCAAAACTGTATGGAACTCACTAAAACAGAATAAAAATGTACAACTGAGTGGTTGCATGTGGATTTATAATACTAGCATTATAAACAATGAAGTACTTGTTTTAGTGTCAGTGTTTTGTTGTTGTTTTTCTTTTTGGAGCTTTATTGATGTTCCAGTCCTAATTTTTATATCTAATGCAGCATTTTAAAATTGGATACATAGCTAAAACTTCAATTTAAAATAAAAACTTTAATATTTGTCTTCAATTAAACTAAATTTTAGCTCTAAACTTGAATCGTTTGTTAATGCCTCTCTTCACAGGCATCCCTAAGTAGCTCAGTATGGGGGTCTGTGAACACCAGCACGAACTGGGGCTCAGATCCCAGCAGCATCTGGGGCGACACCCATAACTCAAACATGGGCTTCTGGGACGAGGCCGTGAAGGAGGCGGTCCAACAACCTCCCCAGAACAAAAAAGGAAACTCTCAGAAGAACAACAAGGGAAACGCCAACCTCAGGTATTAATTTAGGAAGTTATAATAAAATATTGTCTTAGTCACAGCTTCTGATGAAAAGCATGACTTATCATGTGAAGGAAGTGAGTAATACGCAGATCTTGAAGTGCTTTTGTTTTCTGCTTTGTGACATGAAGTAACTCTTCGAGTGGGCGAAGCAGTAAGAAGGTAGAAGAGGAAGAGAAGCTGCTAAAGTTGTTCCAAGGCGTCAGTAAGAGTCAGCAGGACACCTTTATGCAGTGGTGTGAGCAAACGCTGCACACCCTCAACACAGCCAACAATCTGGATGGTAAATCTTTCAGCCACCCACAGCTAGCGATGAGCCTTTTCTCAAATATAAAACTCATAAAAACAACATTTTCTTCTGTCAGTTCCTACGTTTGCATCCTTCTTGAAGGAAGTGGACTCTCCATATGAGGTGCATGACTACGTCAGGGCCTATTTGGGAGACACTCCTGAATCCAAGGACTTTGCCAAGCAGTTTCTAGAACGTCGTGCCAAACAGAACGCTAACCAACAGAAGCCGGCACCATCAAACCAACAGCTAGCCAAGCAGCAGCAGCAGGTACAACAGTCAGAACCACTTCAGATGTTTCACCACAGTTATTGTGCAAATGCATAAAAAATGTGACACCTTTTAGTTTCAATTTCCAAACAGGGTCAAGCCGGATTCATTCAACCTTTATTTATACAGGTTAGTCTCATTGAGCCTCGAGGACTCATTTACAAGAGAGACCTGACCACACTCAGTCATACAAAGGGCCAAAATGAAACGTCCCAGTTGAGTGCCAGTCACAATCAGTATTACAGAAAAACATCAAAATTGACTTAGGTTTTCAGATGTGTCACATTTTGTTTTATAGAAACTTATTTTCCTCATCAATAAATATACACATCAGTACAAACTAGGGATGTACAATATTGGAACGGAGACTCGTCCTAAGTTGCGCAGCGCACTGTTTAAACCAACAGTTTTGGGGGACACAGAGACAGCTGCGTGCGGTCTATACTGACAGTATTAGAGCAGGGTGTGTGAGAGGAGAGGGACAGACGCATATCTCAGCCGCGCGCTGTCTGAACTGACAGTTTTTTTGTTTGTTTTTTGGCGGGGGGGGGGGGGGGGGTGTCAGTGCGAGGGAGAGACAGACGCACATCTGAGCCGTGCGCTGTTTGTACCGACAGTTTTCGAGTGGCAGGGGTGCGTTCAGCGTAAGGGTTCAGCACGAAGGAAGAGGCTGCCTTTAGCTTTTTAGCTAGTGCACCTGCATTGCGAGTTTAGCGTTACGTCAGTGCCGACAGGTGGTTGAGGGTGGGGTTCGGTAAACGGGGCGATCGGTTCTGTTGAAGGGGCGGGGCGCCCCACTTGTATAATGGTAGGGGAAACACTGAGCTGTAAGAGCTGGTGACATATATTCAGTAACAGCCATTTGATATGCAGAGCACTTTAACTTAAATGAAAAGTGTTAAATGTTATTTATTAGCATTAGTCACCTGCGATGCTGTCTCACTTGTGGAGGCTTGTTCCAGGTTTCTAGCTGCAGTGTGGGATCCTCTGCACTTTTGTGCATGACGGACAGACTTTTTAAGATCAAAGTTTTTGTCTATCCATTGTGCCGTAAGACTAATCATGCTAACAGAGCTAACACAACGTCCCAATTGTCTGTGGTAAAACTCACCCAAGTGCTATCGGCTGTTAGCTCTCAATGACGTTGGAAATGACGGCTTGTAACTTGGGTAAGGCTACGTCGGAAAAACATCTCCAACTGGGGACGATGCAGCGAGGCTCAACGTAGTCCATAAATCTTCAGAATCTAATATCCTCAATGGAAAAAGAAACTTCCACACAGCCGACATTTTGACTTCTTCTTCTCCGCCATGATCAGATCAGGCAGGTGCATGACGTCATGTTGTGCTGGCGCTGCAGGCGTCCTTGTCACTGGGTTGTCATAAAAACAGTGCCTTTTATATCGGTGAGTTATTGATGGAATGGCCGATATTCAACTTTAATGCTAATATCGGCCGATACCATGCTGATAATATCGTGCATCTCTAGAACAAACATTACTTATTAAAGAAAATGTAGAAATGACACATGAGTAGAATTCATTTCTTGTGCCTTGTTCTGTCAGTTTTTCATGTTTTCTTAACAACGCACATCATCACAATCCATCAAACCAGAAAACATTCCTTGATAAAAATACAGTTTAATTCAAAGTAAAGAACAAAACAATAATTACACATCCAAGTAGGCTCTTGTTGCTCTGTGTAGCTTCAGTCAGAAGCTAGTTTATCAGCGAGAGTCTGATGTCTTTCATTTTCATGTCCTCCGCTTCTCATTCAACACACAAATCAAAGATTACCGAAAAGTTGAGAATTAGTTTTCTCAGCTTCAAGGTTTGCCATGTTTTCAGTTTTCTTCTCTGGAAGCTCCTTTTTTAAAGCAAAATGTAGCCTTTGAGTTTGGGACGCTCTTTAAGCCTTTTCTGCTTGAGACATATGGACATTTTAGACCAAGACAAAAGGTGGACACAGTCTCCATCCGTCCACAAAGAGTTTTCATCACCCCAGCTCTAAGTCAATGTCACAAATGAAGGTCAAATGATTTACAAAGTCTTTGCTTGTTCGGGTCATCACTATATTGCTGCATAATGGTTTGCCAACTAGTGTGTCACTGTATGGAGTACTCTTATTTATTTATTTATTTTATTTTATTTTAAGGACTTAGTTTCCTGAGGGGGTGGCACAGTTGGTAGAGCTGTTGCCTCTCAGTGAGAAGGTCGCTGGGTTGAATCTTGGCCAGAGCTCTTTCTGGGTGGAGTTTGCATGTTCTCTCCGTGCATGCGTGGGTTTTCTCCGGGTACTCCAGTTTCCTCCCACAGACCAAAAACATGCACGTTAGACTCATTGGTAACTCTAAACTGTCCCTATGTGTGAGTGAGAGAGTGAATGGTTGTTTGTCTCGTTTGTCTCTGTGTGTCCCTGTGATGGAGACCTGTCCAGGGTGTCCCCCACCTAGCTAACTGTGATGGCTGGACATGGCCTCCAGTTACCCCCGCAAGTTGAAAAGGAAAAAGCAGAAGGAGGAAGACGAGTTGTGTCTGTCTGGATGAGCTCAACTTGATTATATTTAGAATCACACTGAGAAGTAACTTTACTGTGATAAATGTAATTCAATAAATGATCAAATATGAAAATTAAATGGTATTAAATGACTACATGAGCTGAAACTTGTAAATATAATCCCTTTGAATGAAATAATCTCTTTAGGGGAGACATCCCTTTAGGGGAGTTGGTGTGGGGGTGTCTAGAAAAAAAAATTCAGTCAAAATATTGTTTTCAGTTTTAATCCATGCAGACGTCACTGAAAAGTAGAGATGAACATTATTGGATTTTTGTCCGATGTCCGATATGCCGATATATTAAAACTTATTTGGCCAATAACTGATACCGATATATTTTCCTCCTAGACGTACTTACAGAGACTACAGAGCTTTCTCTGTTGTGGAATTAAAATACTTCATTATTCTGCACGGTCTTTGTCAGTTTGACCTGCTACCAAATGAAGATGCCAAAAAGGAGCTGAAAATGATGCAACACTCGCTCTAACACAAGTGACAACGCAGCTGCGTCGCATAAGTAGTAGTGCATTAACAGAGTTACTTGACAGTTTCTTAAATTAAAAATGAACTTAAAACAGAAGCCTTTTATATCAGTGAGATGTTTTGATGGAATGTCCGATATTTAACTTTTATCGCTGATATCGGCCGATACCATGCTGATAATATCGTGCATCTTTACTGAAAAGGCGCAGTGACGACAAAGGAGAACATCTGCATGTTAACACAACTGTGGCACAATGGCTATCACAGACGGTAGAGAAGAATGTGAGATTATATAAACGTTGGATTATTTAGCGTCACCATCAGAGAGAGGCTGTCAGAAGAAGATGGCAGCGCTCTAGTTTCACTCCTTTCTTATGTTGGAGCCCGATTCAGCCGACGGCTCAACGTGCCGGTCAGGTGACTTGACAGCGAAGCTGAACAGTTCCTCTTTGTCGGCACTTCCAGCTGCACTTTAGCCACAACAAAATAATCTCGTTCAGAGAGGAAAGGAGTTTCCTGTTTATATCCTAAAATAATGTGTACTATGCTAAATGTCTTCATCTCATTTTGTTGTTTTTGAAGGTAAAGCACAGAAAGATGTCCACCCACTGCACGTCAACAGGATATGTGTGAAACAGGTTAACCCCCCCTGCAGTCTGGGTGGGACTGGTTATGGCTGTTGGAGGTTTATCAAACAGTTCAGGGTGTTTGCTTACAAGTACTGAGGGTGCAGCTGCATTCAGGCGAGAAGAGGGAAAAAAAAACAAGTGTTGAGTGAAAGATAACTCCAAAGGGTTCTTAGATTATTATGAAATGGAATTAAATTAGCAATGAGGATTTTTATGAATATGAAGTATTCTTTATTGTTAAATCTATGTTTGTTTAGGGAGTTGACAGTTTTTTTATTTTTTTATTATTATTTACTTGTGTTAAGTCCTGGTGTGTCTTTTTTTTTTTTTTTTTTTTTTGTCCCTGGAGGACTCGGTGTGGGGAGGAACAGGACCTTCATCGATCTTCCAGTCGAACCACCTGAGCAGCCAGCAGCAGCAGCAGCAGCGGTTTGAGACCGTCACCTCAGGGAAGAAGAAAAAGAAGCAGAAGATGGTGCGAGCAGACCCCAGCCTTTTAGGTGAGAGCGGTGCTTTTTGAAAAAACTTGCATCTTTCGGTGTTTTTCAGCTCGTGCTAATTGGACTTTTGTCGTGATGAATCTTCTTTCAGGTTTTTCTGTGAACGCGTCGTCTGAGAGATTGAATATGGGAGAAATTGAGACTTTGGAGGACTTTTAAAGTGACCGCAGCCGAGTGACTCCCACTGACTGTATCCAGTTTGAACAGCAGCTGTTTTACCTGAACTCCCCCTCGTCCTCCTCGCGTTTCCACAAGTTTCACCGTTTACTTTTCACTTTCCCGTCAATGAATACTTAAAACCACGACCTCCGAGGCAGGGTGCCACCTCCCTGGAGCAAATTGGTAAAAACGTCTCCACTTATAATCCAAAAGGTTTGGATCGTCAGCATCAACATCTGGAAACTCTTCTGGTGGATTTCAGATTTGGCCTCCATTGTTTGTGGTTTTTTTTAAATTTAAGTGTGGATTTATGGGTGGGGTAGTTTAATCAAAAATAGAAATTATATCCATTGTTTTT
>NC_056506.1:31696480-31703183 GCF_014905685.2 Nematolebias whitei
CCCCCCCCCCCAGCTGGTTGTTTGTGGATAATGCAAGCTAGAGCCCAAGGATTCGTGCCCACTTATGTCCTGTTTTAAGGACATGTTCAAAAGTTCCAAGTAGTTATCTATTTCTTGTAAAATACTAGGCTGTTTAAAGAATAAACTTTCAATTCTGCATCTGTATTATAATATATGAAAATGATCTGCTGGAGTCATACTTTTTTATTGCAGTATGAAATAAAACAGTCTGATGTGTGGGCTGTTTACATCTGTCTCTGTATTTTTCACAAAACAAACACTGAACTGCTCATTTTAATGATCCCATCACGCTTCATGAAATCATATTTTAAAGAACTAATTTAAGAGCGATTCAATCCTTAGTTACGGAATAATAACTTCACGCAGTAAATTTTGCTAACACCACGGTTTGTGCCATGGCATTAATTTACTCTAGAATTCAAAGTTAATATCTGAAAATTAAACTAAAAGCTAAAGTTACAAACGCGCAGCTGAGTGACGTTTTAAGAAGTAAATCTCCCCCTGCCAGCAACCCATTGTGATGCTCGTCTCCGTCCAGCTCGTAATTGTTTTTAAAGCGCCGAAGAGGAAATAAAAACCACCGATTCTCTTTTTTTGAAACTCGTTTACGGGCATGCTTGTGTTTGATGTAACAACAAAAAAAACTGGTAATTCATTACCAAAAAAGTGACATTTGTACAAAACCAGTACACATCACATTGATTTTTTTTTTTTTTTACTTTTCACACTCATGAAGCTTTCAAAAGAAAAAAGTGCCAAAAGGGAACAAATAAATATATACTATGGGAAAACAACTGCTAAAACAAGTACTAGGTATTAAAATAATCAATGAACTAGAAGTTATACTGAAAGAAACACAAAAAACTCAATGAAGGCTCAACTAAGTAAATGACAAAGTAAATGAACGCATTAAAATTAAGCGTACAAATATTTATTTAGGAATGTGGTTTTTGTTAGATATATGTGATTATGAGCTAAATTTCTAATATTTTAACAATTTCCTTATTGGGCTGTTTGATTTTCAGTTTCAGCTCCATAAAAAGGAGCAGTGAGGAACTTTCAGAGATGTCAGTCGTTTTAAAACGATGCGGACACGAGAGCACTATTTTTTAATTATTTTTCTGTGTAAGTAGAAAACATGTCATGGTGTGGGTTTCTCTTTAAGTTTTGTAATTCTCAAAAACAACAACAAAAAGCACCAAGTTCGGAGCAGAGCCACTTCTGTTTGTGGAAAATTTAAGAAACCACCGCGTTCTTCACCAAAACTTTCCAGCTATAATGAAATTTTTACTGGAAGTGTAAAAAACTCACTCTTCACTGCAACGTTACCAACAGACACAAACTAAACAAACGCCTCCAGATTTACTCGAGCCTAGACGGATACACCAGCCTAACATTGATTTAATTAAATGTAACTAGACAGAAGACCTTGCTGAAAAACTGCTGAAATTAGCTTAAAAATGCTGTAATGTAGCTGAAATTAAAGAACAAGCCTAAATTAGCAAAAGAAAGCAGAAAGAACACATATTTGCTGAATTTGGTTTAAATAAGCAGAAATTATCATAAAAAATTGGAAATCGGCAAAAAAAAAAAAAAAAGGGCTAAAATTGACAAAAACAAAAATTAAAAAGCAGCCGAAAAGGCAAAAAAACATAACAGAACGTGGAAAGAGCTGAAATGAGCTTGAAAAATGTGGTATGAGCTGAAAAAGTTAAATTGGCATCAAAAGAGCAAAATAGTAGCTGAAAGAGCAGAAAGCTAAAACCAGCAGAAAAAAAGCTGAAAGGGGCAACAAGCTGAAATCAGCATAAAGATGTTAATTAGGCTGAAAGTAGCAGAAATTACCACAAAAAATCTTGAATATATCAGAAAACAGCTGAAATTAGCTAAAAAAAAAAGTAGCTGAAAAGGTAGAACAACTTAAATTAGAAGAAATCAGAAAGAACGTGTTTGCCTAATTAAGCAGAAATGAGCACAATTGAAGTGGATATTTGTAAAATGCTGAAATAAGCCAAAAATAAAACAGCTGAGAAGTAGCTACAAATGCATTAAAAAGCTTAAATTACCAGAAGGATGTATAGAGAGAACATTTTTGCTGAATTAGGCTGAAAAAAGGCTGAAAGTAGCTGAAAAAGTTTAAATTTGCACAAAGAAGCTGAACCAGAACAAAATGTGAAAGGAGCAGTAAAAGGTTATAAACGCATCTAAAGATCTGAAGGATGTAAAATGAGCTCAGTTCATTTTCTATGAGAAACAAAATGGCAGAAAAGGATCAATATTTCAAAAAGCTAAAGTTGCACCAATACCAAAAGTCATCGCAGGATTGTCCTGAAAAAGCTGAACGTTGATATGATTTGTTGAAACAGCTTGAAAAGTGGTGGAACGAGAAAGAAGCTGAAAAACAAACGGAAGAAAAATGGATGACAGTAGTGCTGCATACAACTAGCTCCTTGCTAAATAAACTAACGTGCTGCTTCACATTTGTTCTTTGTTTGAATTTGGTTTCAGTTTTACAGGATGCAGGTTGATGCTTCACAAAACACTGAGCTGATGAAATATTTTTTGTTTACAGTAGGGGTTATAAAAGGAGTAAAAATATATATATTTGTATAAATACCTGGTGCCATGAGTCAACAATGTACAGTTAAATGCCACAAGGCCCTTTTTTAAAAATAAAAACCAACGTGTTCAGTTGAATAATTTCTCCTACAGTAGATCTCGTGAATCTCAGTTGAACCGTTTGATCTTTGAACATAGAGGACTGTGTACTTCTACTTGAATTCATCAGTACTCCTTTGTGCAGGCAGGTATTTCTTTGCAGACTGACTTGGAGCTGTAAACAAGCCAGCTGAGTGGATTTGTGACCCCTCACGCTCAGATATGTGACCAGAGGAGTGATGGGGTGGGTCTTTTTTACATTTTTTTTTACAAAGTGTGCACTGTCCTGTGCACACTTCATCCAACCCCTTTTCTCGCCCCTCGGCCGCCTTACCTTTCTCCCGCTTCTTTTCCCAGGGTCAGCTTCTCGTTAGAAGCCGCTGCTCGAGGATTTTCGGAGACCCTCGCCGTTCCCGCCATGGTTCCCAGCGGTCTCTGCAGACTGGTCCTGCTGCTGCTCTTCAGCCTCCTGGTCGTCTCTGTGCAGACAGGTAGACCTGATTTGGCTTTATTTTACATCAGGTGACACATGTTTAACGCTTCTCCTGCAGCTAACAAAGAAAATGTTTCATAAATGTAATTATAATATATATATTTTTAAATCAAAGTTTTAGAAAGTGTGTGATGTATGAACAGGTTTGTAATCCTTTCAGAGTTTTTTTTTCTCTAAAACTGTGTTTTTCACAGCTAATATGAAGTAAAAAAAATTGTTTGTTTTTTTGCTAATTTTGCTTCTTTTTGAAAATGTGAGTTGGATGTGAAGTTGTTGAAGCTGTGAAAGCTGCTCTTCGACAGTCACGGTGACTCAGTTGCTTTCATGATGTTCTACGAAACAGCAACAACAAAATCTTCCCTCTCAGTCAACCTGAGCCGAACTGGTTCAGTCTGGGACTGGTTCAATCTGGGACTGGTTAGCAGTGCTGAGGTTTCACACGTGTTTTGATCCTTCGCTGATGTGGGCTGTGTGCTATCGTCTAACAGTGACCAGTTCTCAGAAAGAGAATACAATCCAGATGTCAGATAAGGACATCAAAGCTTTTCTCTACTTCATGATCTGCGTTGCCATATCGCTCAGATTAGCTCGAGAACATCTGCAGAGCGGCTCTCAGGCCTGAAGTTCAGCGCTATGGGTCAGGGCGCATTTCCCAAAGATTGGAATAGAAACGTTGGTTCTCCTCGTTGCGGGGTGTCGTCGAGCAGTTTTCTTGACCACAGTGACCAAAGCAGCTCTGATAAGACGTTTAAACAACAAAAATTATGAATAGATCACTGATTATCTTTTAAAAGACGTCTCGTCCTTCAGGAGAAAAGAATACCATGATTTGTACTGTAGGTGCACTTTAAAAAAAAATCATTTTAGCCATGCAAAGTTGTCATTTCCAGTAAGTGAGCTGCAGTGCCAGTGGTGTGTTTTAAAGTGTGTCGCTTGTGGTTTCAACGCTCTGCACGGTGACTCTTCACACCCACTCGTCTGCATGCTCTGGTATCTGTCTGGACGGTGTGAAATCCTGACTGAGGGGCGCCAACAAATGGCCGTCTGTGCTTTTGAGCATCTGAAACTGGATGTGCAGTGATCCAGCTGTTAAAAGGCGACGGGGGGACTCAGAAGACACGGCTGACTGAACTTGGCTTCAAATGTTCAACCCAAACTCCAGCAGACTTGAGACAGTGTGTAAACCGTTTCCAAAAAAAGTTAGGATAAGGTAGTACGGGTAAGAAACAGGTGGAGGAGCATTTTCCAATACAGGTCAGTCAGAAGACTGGATATACAAATATATAATTTTAGAGAGGCTGAATCTCTCTGAAGTAGAGATGGGCAGAGGTTCTCCAGTCTGTGAGAAACGGTTTATAAATAGCGCAACAGTTTTAGGGTAATGTTTCTCAATAATAAAAAAAATTGAGGAAGATTTTAAACATCCCAGAATCTGGAGGTCTGTGCACAAAGGACCAGGCTGAAAGTCAGTGTTGGATATCTGTCATCCTCAGGCTCTCAGGAGGGCACCACATAAAAACAGCTGATTCTGTGACATCACAGCATGGACTCAGGGACACGTCCACAAATCCTTGTCTGTAAACACAGCTCACCCCGACATCCACAAAAACTGCTTAAAGCTCGGACTTGTAAAAGAAAGAGGCCAAACAGGAGCATCATCCAGAAACAGAGTCGTCTTCTCTGGACTGGAGCTCGTTTAAAACGTTCCGAGGCAGAGTAAAAAACTGTTCTGTGGTCACATAGATCAAAACTTTTATTAATTTTGGAAATCATATGTTATTTCCTTTGTTCTAAAGAGAACAGGGACCATCCAGCCTGTTATTAGCAAGCTGTTAAAAAAGCCTGCCTCTCTGATGGCATGGGGGTACATTAATGCCTATTACTGACGTGGTGGATGGTGGGGATGACTTAATTTCCCCCCCCCCAAAAAAAGATACAAATTCTTAGTTTAAACATTTAATATTTGATATGTTTACTGTGTTCCATTATTTGTTCATGATGTTTAAACTCATTTAATTATTTGTTAATTCACATTTTACATCTGAACTTTGTTGGAGTTGGGGTTGTGTTGCTGTACATGAAATGATCACTTTGTAAGAGTTTCAATAAAATCTGTGTAGTGGGTCATGAGAATATTTTGCTAACAGACATAAACACACACATTTTATGGTGAAGGGCAGTCAAAAGCAATAAGAAAGCTAAAGTCACCGTTAACATTTGATGGGGCTAAAATCAGCTTTATTTACTCATAACAATAGTTGAAAGCAATGAAAAAGTATGACAACGTCAAAACACAAACGCATCTGAATAAAAGATCCGCCTGTAGAAAATACTTTTCAAACCATTTATTGTCGGGTTCAAACGTCAGCGCTGATGTTCTGGGGATGTTGATTTTCTGGAAGTGTTGTTTGTTTCCAGCTGAGTCGGCCATCTTTGAGGAATTACAGGCTTGAGTAAACCCGTCCGGGTGGAAACAAACACGGAAAACACCGTGTTGTTATTTGATTAAAGCAGGGTGTTCAGACGGCGCAGCCTTTCACACACAGGGACCATTTAATAAAGTTTATTTGACGTCCACAGCCGAGCCCGTGGCTACTTTTGGGCCCGGCCGGTTGTTTCTGGTTGCAGCCTGCCGGCCCCGCGGGGGACGCACAAGCTGCCCTTTGTGTCCTCAGCTGAAGGCCTCATTGATGGAGGAGCTGGCTGCAGCCTCCAGCCCTGAATCCAGCTGAAGGACAGGAAGCTGCGCACAGCTCCGAGTCAACACCGCTGCATCTGAACACCGCCATCAGAGTTGTACCTGGGCGCACATCTGATGCGTGGACGTTTTTTATATGTTATCAAATCCAGCATGAGAGCGCCGTACATAAAGAAAATAAATCCCAAGCAGAGAAAAGATGAAGGCCGTTACTGAAGGGGAGTGGTGAACGTAAACATGTTTGGATTGTGGCTGTGCTGGAATGTGGTAGTTGATGAGTAAATCACTTCGTGTCTAAATGGGTGGGCTTCTGCATGAAGGGTTTATTTTTGTTTTTCAGTTGGGATGACGATCGTCTTTTCCTCTGGATTTCTTGGAAGAAAAGCTGCACTGACGTTCAGTTAGCAGAAAGATGAGAGCGACCGCAATCACGAGGCCGTTAGGGTCGTTTTTAAACCCGTCAGTTGAGCATTTTTCAGAAACAGAGTTGACTCAGGGGAAAAAAAACAAAAAAAAACATGTCTCAGAGAAACACCTTGTTTCTCCGTCTGCTGCAGAGGTGTGAAAACTCTCGAGCGGAGGAATGTCAGACGAGGCCAGAGGAGCAGAGGATCAAAGACGAGAGCAGAGGTCATCACGGTGTGTTCGGCTGATCTTTTGTCAGATAAGACAGAAACACAGACTGCGACACAAAAAATGTCCGTCCTCCATAAAGACGTCGCTGTTCTCAGATCTGAGCAGCGAGACAAGAGACCGGCTGTCGGAGGAGTCGTTACATTAAGACCAGTGTGTGCGTCCAGCAGGGCCCGTGTGTGCGTCCAGCAGGGCCCGTG
>NC_056506.1:31703193-31724012 GCF_014905685.2 Nematolebias whitei
GCCCGTGTGTGCGTCCAGCAGGGCCCGTGTGTGCGTCCAGCAGGGCCTGTGTGTGCGTCCCCATCGACCAAAGAGAAACTTCGGCTCGTTAACTCAACTCTATGTATCTGTCCCGTCTGAGAAACTAAAACAAAGTTGTAGCTTTGGAGAACTCATGCAAACTGACAGAGATATAGCCGTTTTTGTGTTTCTTTTATTTTGTGACGGGGTGAAAACATTATCGCCCACCTTCGCCTTTCGGGGCGACGTTTAAAAGAACTAGAACACACAAAGTAACTTTTATTATTCAGAATCAGAATAAGCTTTATTATCGTTGCACCGAAATACAGTGAGATTATGTTCGTACATTCATCCGAAAGATGGGTGGAGTGCACGTTGCTGCTTGAGAGCGTGGCCCCTTATCCTTTTCCAGAAAACTTTTTAGATAGAAAAGGGGAAAAGGCCATGAGGATAGGATGGTGGTATTACAAAAAAAGATCTCTTCACATCTTGTCCTTCTCAGGACACAATTTAAGACATCAAAAAACTGCCAGCAAGCACATTTATAAACACATTACATATACATTTGATGGCAAGACGGTGAGATTTGTCCATGAAGCACTTCCAGATAGTTCCATAGTCCTGATAAGATGGTGGTATCAGCCGGTAGAGCTCTGATAAGCCTTCACAGAAGTTCTCGGGGGGTTGAAATAGACATAGTTTTTCCTTAGTTTACATATATCCTAAGAGAAATTTAATAAGTTGGCCTGGTTCGAGGCCAAACGGGAGAGTCAGATTCAGATAAGCCACAATTGTTGATTTGTTTCAGTCAGACTGTTCTTTTTCTTGTCAGCCTTGAGTCCTGCTGGTGCTTTCAATCCAAAATGGACAGATTTGTGGGCATTCCACTGGTCCGTGGTTATGAGCCCCCTCCAAGGTTGTCCCCAACATGCTGGCGAGTTCCAGAAGCTGCAGGTGGCCTGCGATTCTCACAAATCGTCTCCATCTTACAGTTTAGCTCATAAATCAGCTGATTTTGAGTACTCAAAGCACAAACCAAACCCTCACACAGACTCTGCAGTTTTGCCATGGCTGCCACTGTCTGCTTCAATAGCCAATAACATAGGGATCCATCGGTTCCAAAAAGCAGAAACCCTGCTATCATGGTTCCAATTATATAAACATCTTCAGCGTCCTCCTGAGACAATACGGAAAGACACGTCAGCTCCAAAACTCCCCCCGGATCCATGACATATCCTGCCGCATGTGTCTCAGTGGGGCATGAGGGCTATCCAGGACCCTGCCGCTTTGTTGAAAAGATTTTATCGATTGTGTTGAAATTCCAGCTGACCAGATCGATGATATTAGTTTTTCATTTCAGAAGATGTGTACATAGGAGCTCCGATACACAGACAGAGAGCAAAAAAAGCAGGAGGAGGACGGGAGAGGGACGAAAAGGCACACGAGAATGAGTGAGGGAAAAAAAAAATTGCCTCCAGACTATAAACAGAAACTTCTCTTTTCTTTTTATCTTAACAGAGACAGTGTTAAACCCCTCCTTAACCAGCAGGGACCACCAGGACACCATGTCTGGAGACCCACCTGTTGAGGGTACCACCAAAACCCCTTTCCTGGTCTTCACAGGTCACCCTGTCACCGAAGATTACGAGGACGCCACCCTGTCCCCGACCCTGGAGGAGGACGAAGGTGAAACTGGTCTGGACTCATTTTGATTCTTGAGCAGCTGTTTCTACATGAGATCATTAAAGTTACTGTTTATCTCTCTATGTGTGTGTCTGTGTGTGTGTCTGTGTGTGTGTGTGTGTGTGTGTCTGTGTGTGTGTAGGAGTTCTGGGACCGGGGGCCATCACAGCCATAGTCATAGCCGTCTTCCTCGGAGCATCGGTCCTCCTCGCTCTCATCATCATCACAATCAGGAAATTCACCGCCTCCTAGGATGAACACATCTGACCTGTGTGTGTGTGTGTGTTTGTGTGTGTGTGTCTGTGTGTGTCTGTGTGTGTATTTGTTACCTTGTAAGATCCATTTTTCTAATACATGCTACATTGTGAGGACCAACTGTTCCATAAGGGGCCCAAAGCCCCATCCCCATAAGAAGAAGTGCCGTTGGTGGGTTAGGGGTTAGGTTTAGGGTAAGGGTCAGGGTTAGGGGAGAAGGGAAGTCAGAGATAGTCATCATTGTATGTTCCCATACAATGGTGCACATGTGAGATACACACAGGTGGAGCAGTGGGCAGATATGTAAGCGCCCAGGGAGCAATTAGGGATTAGGTGCCTTGCTCAGAGACACCACGACATGTGGGAATGGCTGGGAGTCGAACCCCGATTTTCTGGTCCCAGGTCGGCTGCCCTACCTCTACCCCATCTTGGTCCTAGGCTGTAGAAATTAATAAAAAGTGAATGGAAGTCAATGCAAAGTCTCTGTAAAGATGGAAAAACAAATGTGTGTGTGTGTGTCAGTCCTCTACATCTCATGTCAAAGTGTAAGCACCCCCCCCCACCCCCCCACCCCCGTTTGCTGTAGAGGCTGATAGACGTGGCAGGTCCCTTCAAACCGACAGAGAAAACACTCAAGTTGTTGCAGAACATGAAGGAATGATAGAAACTGGCTGGCTGTTCCAGTACAATCGAAATATGTTTTTTGTTTGTTCTTATTTTCGTCTCATTTTACTTTTCGCTCAAGAATCTTGTTTTTATGCTCTTAAAAAAAAAAAAGGTGGACGGGTTCATTATTTACACGTTTTCTGTGGTTTTTATAGGAAACTCGTCTGTTTTTAGTTAACAAGTCTCCCAACATGAGCTGTTTGTTTTGATTTTAACTTGAGCCAATGTAATGTCAAAAAATGACCCGTCTGTGTCTCCTGAAAACGCTGTTTAGGTGTTTGTGTTACACCTTTTACAAATATTTGAGAGTCAAAACGAAACAGAAGAGGGAACATTTTGAGGGGAAAGGACACAGTGGTTTCAGTATTTGTATCTGCGAAGCAAAAGGAATCTAAATAAATGTATGTCTTTTTCCTGTTGATTTTCTTAAAGTTATGAAAGAGAATATTGCTGTTACACAATTTACCTTAAAGAGTTTACTTTAAAAAATAAAAAAAAATTACAAAGTTTTGACTGCTGTGTTTTATTTTAGAATGTGGCAACTGGGTCATCCATCCATTATCTTTACCTGCTTCTTCCTTTCTGGGCCGTGGGGGTCGCCGGTGTCGCAACCAGGTCATTATTATTTATTAACTGCAGCCAGAAGAAAAAGGTGGAAAAATCATGAAAGCGTTTGTTAGCAAAATATCTCACATACCACTGCAACTTTCAACATGAATTTAATTCATCATGGCCACCACAACTTAATCCTCATTAGCCAACATTAAAATGACTTGTACGCAGACATTATCAGTTTGACTGGACACGTGGTGTGTGGAACATTTTGCAACGATTAATATGTAAAAAGATACGTTATCACAAGAGATGCTGTTCAAAAAATGCAAACGCTAAACTGTGAGCATGCAAAGTTAACCACGCTTCCAAAACTGAAGCAGGCGTCGCCTTCCTGCGCACATTTATTTCGTTTTCATTTCACGTGTTTACAAAAAGCAAGAATTCACACGCTGAACCATTCCTGGGTTTATCGTCAACATCCCGCATGCTGGCTGGTTTTAAGTAAGAATATCCAAAGTAAAGAGAGCAGCGATATATTCTCACACTTTTAAAACGAGTAAAGTCATTTCAGCACCCGAAACCAGGAAACCCTCAGAAAGCAATCTCAGTTTAAATCTGCCTCTGCAGCTTCTCTCAGCTCCGAGTTCAGTCATCCTCTTTGACACGATCAGAGGCCAAAACACAGCAACGCCGCAAAAATCGCAGACTGGCCTTCCTATGCTGACTGAACCCTTGCTGTAAATAAATAAACAAACGAATAAACAGAAAGCCAATCCATCAAATAGTCTGAATGAAGTCAGCTGGTTTATATGCACATTTCAGCATCAACAAAGAACAATAAGAGCCAGCACGGTGATGGAAACTCGTTTGAGGAAACGTAAACCACAGTCAGATGCAGTCATGGGAGACCTGTGGCATTAGCCACGCCGGTGTTTCCTTATTTTTAGTCTTTTGTTGTTCTTGTGTCATGTTGTGCGTCAGTTTAGAAAGCTTGTGACAGCTCAGTTGATCACCTTCAGTACCCAACAACTAGCATTAATACAAAAGAAATGGTGGCGTTTTAGAGAGAATTTAAAATACACTGTATCATCTGTTATTGTTTGAACGCTCGTTCAGTATTCACACTACAGGGTTCCTGTTTCTCTTTAGTCTTTGTCTCTTCTTCCTTAGCATTTAGCTTCTTTTAGCTGCTTTGTTAGCTTTTGTCCTCTTTTAGTTTTGGGCTATAATTTTGCTACTTTTAGAAAAAATATACATATATTAAACTTTATGTAGCGTTTTACTTTCACCTTTTAGATGGCACTGCTTTGACTAATTTTAGCTAACATTTTACTGTTTTTAGATTTTAGCTATTGTTTTCTTCTTTTAGCTAGCATTTTTTTTTTTCTTTTTTCAACCGCTCCCTTCTTCAGGGGTCACTCCAGTGAACTATCTCGCAAGAAGACATGGTGATTATTTTTATGCCGGATGCCCTTCCGTCCTGACACAACCACAGACCATCGAGCTACCACAGCCCTCTGTGGAGCAGAGAGCTGATATCTAGGGCGCCGGGGGGAGCAGATGGTGGGGGTTAAGGGTCTTGCTCAAGGGCCCAGAATGAGGCAAGTGAGGGTGGAGGCAGTTGTGGGTGCTTCCAACTTTCCCATCCATATATTGATGTTATCGGTACAGGGAGTTGAACCAGCGACTTTGCAATCACAGGCCCACTTTCTCTAGCCTCTGCACCACCACTCCCACTTAGCTAGTATTTTAGTACTTTTAGTTTTTAACCAGCATTTCTCTATTTTTACTTTTAAGCTAGTTTTGATACTTGTGGTTTTTAACTAGTGTTTTGCTACTTTTAGCAAACACTTTGCTACTTTTACTTTTAAGCTAATATTTAGCTTATTTTAGCTACTGTTTTGCTACTTTTAGTTAACATTTTGCTATATTTATTTGTTGGCCGACTTTTTGCTACTTATACCTTTAAAGTATTGTTTTGCAACTCTTAGCAAGTGTTTTGCTACTTTTTCTTTTAGTTTCTGTTTGCTACATTTTAGTTTTTTTGTTTTGATATTTTTAGCCAGCATTTTGCTACTTTTACTTTTAAGAAAATTTTGCTACTTTTAATTTTTTAGCCAGCATTGTGCTGGGTATTGTTTGAGCTAAAATTTGCTACTTTTAGCATTTGGGTACTTTTACCTTTAAGTTAGCCCCACCCTTAACAAAAAGTAGTACATTTTAAGTTTATTTTTGCAAGTATACTTTAAGTTAAGTATAAGTATATCAAGTATACTACACACCATACTTGTAGTGTACTAGAAGTATACTGATTTAATACTTGTTTGGACTAAATTGGGACATTTTATACTATTTTTAAGTATATCAAAAAAAGTTTATAAAAAGTAAACAAAGTACACTTCCTCATTTTAGTGTAAAATAAGTATACTTGTAGTACACTTAAATAAACTAGTTTTTGCGAAGGGCACTTTTACCTTTCAGCTTTTAGCTAGTGTTTTGCTTTTATTAGCTTTAATATCTCAGTTTCAACAATTTTCAATGCATTTCTTGAAATTCACAGCACTCACAATGAATTTCCACAGAAAATCCAATTTGTCTGATTAATTTTCTGCAGAGGACCACACGTTTAAATTCAGCCACTGTTGCTGTGACGTTTCCACTTAACATTTGTCAGAGTAAGACCTGCCGGGCAAGTTCAGCTCTAAACCATCTGAGCAAACATACTTGATGTGTGGCACGACTCAGGAAGTGGTGATGAAACAACAAAAGGTGGAAAAGCAGAAGTGCGTCTGGCACAGAACAGACAGTCAGAAACACTGAAAAGTCCTCAGAGACGGTCATGGGGTAAGAGCACCACTCGATTTCACATTTTTCACTCAAGACGGCGCATTAACGAAACAGACTCTGTGAGCTGGACTTAAATCTTAAAGTGTGTTGTTAAAAGGTTTAAGGTGTTCACAGGACAGCCTGCTGTTTAAAAAAGGCAGCAGAAAATAGTTCAATGAGTAGGTTTTTTTTTTTTTAATTTATTGGATTATAATTAGTTAAAGATAACACAATATGCATGGGTAGTTATGCATTAATAACTACTGTGTAATTTCACTTTTTAACGCAACAAAGATATTTTAGTTCTCACCATTTATATCTTTGGTATTGGTTTGTAAATATTTTCATGTCAACCTCAGATTAAAAATAGTTTGAATGTTTCCCGCCACGAGCTGACCCCTGCCACCTCGAACCATTCTTAGTGTCTGACGAAAGTCTTTTCTTTTCTTCTGCTCAGTTAAGTTCAAAACCTCAAACAGTGATTAGTTGTTATGTATTAAAGCGTGACTCCTTCTTGCAAATGATTTGACAAACTGCGAGTGATTTCCACCAACTTGAAAAAACTCGAGTGTTGATCTTTTCAGCTTTAAAGTGAACTCGTTACCAGATTTAAATTAGTAATCCAGATGCTGAGACAGATGTGACAATATGTAGCGTTCTCATGGTTGTCGGCCTCAGACAACGAGCCGTGTACCCACACACCTTGTGAAGTTTCACTCTCGCACCGTGGTTTGCAGTGTCAACAGGAAATTCATTTCGACGTTGGTAAAAGTTTACTGTGAAATATTTTTAGTGCTGACGGAACCGAACTGAACCGTTCTCCCGCAGGGACAACGGAACGGACTCCTGCTCGATCCACGCCGACCAGCTCATGACGGTTCTGGAGCTGGTCATCTACATCCCCATCTTTGTTGTGGGGCTGCTTCTAAATGTGGCCGCCCTGCTAGTGTTCTGCGTGTGTCTGAAGAAATGGACAGAGTCCACCATCTACATGACCAGCTTGGCTCTGATGGACCTCCTCCTCCTCCTGCCCTTACCCTCCAAGATGCACGCTGCGAATAACAAGTGGTCCGGCGAGCTCTGGCCACTCTGCTCCTTGCTGGAGAACCTCTATTTCGTCGGCACTTACGGCAGCATCTACATGATCATGTGCATCGCCGTGGATAGGTGGGTGGCCATCTGCCACCCGTTCAAAGCCAAGCAGCTGCGCTCCACCAAAGCGGCTCGGATCACCTGCGTGGGAGTCTGGCTGCTGGTCTTTTCCGCCACCTTTCCGGTCATCTTCACGTTCAGGGAGGGCGACCAGCTGGAGATCCACTGTTTCCACAGGTTTTCAGAGAAGGGCTGGAGTCCGGCGGTGATCGGCTGCCTCATGGTCTTTGGCTTCCTGGGGCCCACGGCGGTGGTGGTTCTGTGTTCGGTTCACACCATCTTGGCGCTTCAGCAGTCAGGTCAGCGGAGCCCACAGAGCCAAGCCTGTGTGAAGATCATCTGCAGCAGCCTGACCGCCTTCCTGGTGCCGTTCACCCCGAGTCACCTGGGCATCTTTCTGCAGTTCCTGGTGAGACACGTGAAGTGTGCTGCCCTCGGGTCAACGAGGCCTCGCGGGTCGTTTTGACCCAAGGGCAGCAGGAGGGTAAACATAAATAAGTGAATACAACTAAACATCAAGTTCCAGGACGTTTTACAACTTTTGATTATGACTCTTTGATTTTAAACAGCAGAGATTGACACAAAACAGTTTAGATGGAGATTATTCAGGAGGTAAAGAATGTTTTTATTCTGTAGTGCGTTAAAAACAAAAGATGCTGAGCAAAGAGCATCACTACTCAAACATGTTGAACTTAAAGAGCAAGCTTAAACTAAAATAAACTAGAGAAATTGCATTCCCTGCGAAAACGCAGTGTGAATTCTGACTGCTGAAGAATTTGCAGGGAAAAAAAAAACACTGAAAGGAGCAGAAAAGTTAATTAGGCTGAAAATAGCTGACATTACCACGAAAAACTTGAATTTATCTGAAAACAGCTGAAATAAAAAAATGCTAAAAAGGTAGTTGAAAAGTTAGAACAAGCTTAAAGCAGCAGAAGAAAGTAGAAGTATATCTGCAAAAGTAGAAATTTGCACAAAAAAACAGCTGAATAGTAGCTAAAAAAGCAGAAAGAAGCTTAAATTATCAAAAGGATGTGGAGAGTGCAAAATTGTGCCCAATTAGGCTGAAAGAAGCAGAAATGAGCACAAAATGTGGAAATTACCTGCAAAAAGCTGAAACTTGCAAAAAATAGCTGTAAGCAGCTAAAAAATGAGAAAGAGGCTTAATTACCAGAAGGAAGGGGAGAGAGCACATTTTTGCTGAATTAGGCTGAAAAAAGGTGAAATGAGTGCAAAAAATGTGGAATTAGCTGAAAAAGCTAAAATTAGCATAAAACAGCTGAATAGTAGCTGAAATAGCAGAAAAAGCTGAAACTTGCAGAAATCACTTGCAAATCACTTGATCAAACATGCAGAAAGGAGCACAACAAGCTGAAATTAGCGGAAGGAAGTTAGAAGAAGTACAAAAATGTTGTAGTTAGCAGAAATAATCTGAAAGGTGCACAAAACAGCTGGAAAAAACAGCTGAAGTTAGCTGAAAGTAGCTGAAAAAAAAGTTTAAATTTGCACAAGGAAGCTGAAAGAAGCTGAACCAGAACCAAATGTGAAAGGAGCAGTAAAAGGTTGTAAACAGATCTAAAGATATGAAGGATGTAAAATGAGCTCAATTCATTTTCTATGAGGAAAAAAATGGGAGAAAAGGCTAAATATTTCAAAAAGCTAAAAATGCACCAATACCAAAAGTCAAAGCAAGATTGTCCTGAAAGAGCTGAATGTTTTGATATTTGAATTGTTGAAGTAGCTTGAAAACTGCGAGACAAGAATCGCGATGAAAAACGTACGGAAGAAAAATGAATCACAATAGTGTGAACGCTTCGTAAACATTCACACAATTAAAAAAAATGAAACAAATCAGTCCAAGCAGTTCATTCTTAGCCAAAGAAACATATTTAGAACTGAACAAAAACATTACATTTGTAAAAAATAAAAAATATATAATTATTTAAGTCCTTGGAAAAAAATAAACATCTGACAGTTTTGTGTAATTAACTCGAGAAAACAAGACTGGTCCCACACCCACCATCAGTCCCAAATGACAAGCCATGACCCAAATGAAGAAAATTATTCACTTTTAACCTTCAAAGAAGTTTTAAAAAGATTTAAAATGTGTTAATTTAGCTGAGTGGCCACCCATTGAATAAACAATGTTTTATTACCAACCAGAAGATGGACATAATCAGAAATAGGTTTGGATTAATTTAGTTCTTTTGACCTGTGACCCACTAAAAACAAGTCTGTGACCCAGTTTCAGAACACAACCCACCAGTTGAATGTCTGCTTCAAACCACGCAAGCTTGTTTTCATCTTTAATAACTAACAATCAAAATAATAACTCCTGTTCACAATAAATAAATAAAAAAGTTTTAAATCTTGTGGGTGGAGAATGTAAAACCAACAAACTTGGCGTTTTTTGTCCTGTTCTCCGTTTCTCCACGAATCACTGTGCTCCCAAGGATGAGCCTGAGAGACTTTCAAAATAAAACTGATTAATCCCTAAACTTTGGAGATTCTTTGGCCAATGTGGTCAATTACGACCAAATGACCATTTTACTTTTCCTTGCATGTAAGTTAACTGCAGCCACAAGGAAATAAGTTTGGTAAGAAGAAGCCCAGCTGGGGACAAGCATTGCAAAAAAAAAAAAAAAAAGTCCTAGTCCACGGGTGTCCAAAGTACGGCCCGAGGGCCATTTGCGGCCCTTGGAGTGATTTTATGCGGCCCACAACTGCAGTTAAAAAATGGTATCATTTTGGCCAGCAGGCTTAAGAGGGCAATGCAAACTTTCTGCAAATTAGTTGGTACAGCGAAACGGATGAAAAACAATCTTCTCAACAGGAGCATCCATCCATCCATTTTCTTTACCCGTTTATTCCATTTTGGGTCACGGGGGTCGCTGGTGCCCATGTCCAGCAATCACTGTGCGAGGGGCGGGGTACACCCTGGACAGGTCGCAAGTCCATCACAGGGCCACATAGAGACAAACGAGACAAACAACCATTCACTCTCTCACTCACACCTAGGGACAATTTTAGAGTTACCAATCAGCCTAACATGCATGTTTTTGGTCTGTGGGAGGAAACCGGAGTACCCGGAGAAAACCCACGCATGCACGGAGAGAACATGCAAACTCCACCCAGAAAGGCTCCTGGACCGGGGTTTGAACCAGGAACCTGTTCGCTGAGAGGCAGCAGCTCTACCAGTTGCGCCACCGTGCTGCCCTCAACAGGAGCAATATTAAACAAAATACAAACCTTTCTTTACATTTTCACTTCATGGCACAAATGCACCAAAAATCTTTACTGGTTTCTACCAGAAAGGAGACTTTTGGATAATGATCCATAAAACTTGTCAAAATATTGCAGTTGATAAAATAATCAAGAGGGAAACTGGATATTTTTAAATGTGTATAACATGGTATCATCTACATACGAGTTGATCAACTTTATCAAACCTTCTATGAATCTGTTGTAGCGACTGACAGCTGGACGATGTTTCAGAACTTCAATCAGCCTTTTGGTTCGTCCATGGTCCAAAAGGCTGATCGAGCCTCTTTGAAAAGGACACTTACTCATATTGCGCTTCTATTGCAAGAAAACAACAAACATAGACGTCACCCAACTAATCAAATCCTTTCTAATGCAAAAAAAATTAATGTATGATGAGGCTTTTAATGTTTTGGATCTAGAACAATTTAAAACTTTCTCCACAAAAATGAGTAAATTTGTCCTTTTTCCAAAATATTGTTCACATTGAAAGTTAAATTCACATTTCTGTGGCCCAGGAGTCCTTGCATTCTTGATAGTTTTGTCCCACATATGGAAACATTTGGACACCCCTGTCCTAGACTAAAAACAGTTAGAGTGGACTACAGACAAACAGCAGATGAATAAATAATGCAAGTAGCACGAAATGTTGATCAAGTCGAGCTGAGGAATATAAATAAGTGTAACAAGAAGAGATAATTACAGCTGAGGGTCTTTTGTGTCCATGTTTTCCGTCAGAGTAAGATTTTTGTAAGAAAAAAGGATCAAGACGTTTAATTATTTACTTATTTATTTGAATGTGTGGCACGTTCTTTCAGGTGCACCAAGGAGTGATCCAGGACTGCGAGTCCAAGGCCAGGATCAGCCTGTTCCTGCAGGTGGCCATGTGTTTGTCCAACGTGTCCTGCTGCCTGGACGCTCTGTGCTACTACTTCATCGCTCACGAGGTGAGGAGCACCAAGCACGTCATCAGGAGGTCAGTGAGCGGCCAGAGACGAGCCACCTTCAGCTCTTCAGGGGTCTGAACTCTCTGGACGCAGAGGTGGAAGTCGAGCTCTGGGCTCAGTTCTTTTTTGTCGTTTGGAGCTGCTCTGTAGAGCGACGCGGAGCCAGCCGCTCACGAGGAAGTGCTGCTCGCACTGAGAGCAGTGGCAAATAAAGCAGGTCAGCCTGCACGCTCGCTTAACCACCGAGCTGAAGCTGTGTGGGCCTGCGATGGGGCCCAGCGCAGGAAGGCAGCAGGGCACCTCTCTGAACCACCAAGCTGCTCCGATCACCCAAGTCAAGGCGGCGAAGAGGAAAATTGCACAAAGCAAGAAGTGTGAGTGATGGAAACACTCGCAGCTCGCTGCCTCCTGGTGAGAAAGTCACGCTGTGATTCATTTTAAATGTGGGGCTCGAAGCAGAGACTTTTTGTTTGAAATGCTCAGGAAGTGACATCATACGAGATGAGAGGAGCTCAGACTGTTCTGGAGAGTCTCGTTCAAAATAAAGTCAATAGATAAATACATTCTACGAGTCTTGTCATTTAGGAGACAGTCAGCTCTGATAAAGGTAGATTTATACAAAAATAACTTTATATGTAGGTTTTTTTGTTAAATTAATGCATCAAGCTGACCTAAATAATAATAAAACACGAATCCCTGGTTGGCAGCACAGTGGCGCAACTGGTAGAGCTGCTGCCTCTCAGCGAGCAGGTCCCTGGTTCAAACCCCGGTCCAGGGGCCTTTCTGGGTGGAGTTTGCATGTTCTCTCTGTGCATGCGTGGGTTTTCTCCGGGTGCTCCGGTTTCCTCCCACAGTCCAAAAACATGCATGTTAGGCTGATTGGTAACTCTAAATTGTCCCTAGGTGTGAGTGAGAGAGTGAATGGTTGTTTGTCTCGTTTGTCTCTATGTGGCCCTGTGATGGACTTGCGACCCGTCCAGGGTGTACCCCGCCCCTCGCACAGTGATTGCTGGACATGGGCACCAGCGACCCAAAATGGAATAAACGGGTAAAGATAATGGATGGATGGATGAATCCCTGGTTTATATTTGATGAAGTCTTGAAACATACAAACATCTGTTTTTCTGAATAGTTGTTTATAACCAACAACTGATCAAAAAACATAGTAATAAAAAAGATGTGACAAAGTTTTTGTATCCTTTGGTTCCTCTGAAGGTTATGATATGTTTAGGCGATATAACTTCAGAGAAGTAAATGAATGATTTTACCCCAAAACTGAGTTTTTTAAAGTTATTCTGCCATGTTTATCTTTAAGAACGTTTTTTATGTTTGTTTTGTTAATGAGAATGTGAATAAAACTTGAAGCAGAGGAGAAAAAACGTCAAATTTATTTGTAATCTTGAAACTGCAAATAAAATAAAATAAATAAATAACGAGAATTACGGTCATTTTATTTTAAAGAAGGAGAGGAGTAAAGAAAGTCTGGAGAGAATTGGTGTTTTTCCAAAAACAAACGTACTGTTTTTATTTTTATTATTATTTGTACATCTATAGTTTCATCTTAATTATTAATAAGACACATTGCTGGTTATATTTGTAAATCTTATTTATAAACAACACGTTATAATAGAAATTTACGAGTTTAGTTTGTAAATAAATGTTAATTTGTAAATGTGTCATTTACAGGATTGTTCATAAAACTGTTTTTACGTTTAATACGAGAGCCAAATTATTTTTTTAAATGTTTTTAAAGTTTTTATTATGCTCCAATTTTCATGTGACTCATGTTCATGTAAAAACAGTGGGAGGTATTATATACAAGCATAATTAAATAGACTTACTGATAAAAATGATCAAAACTGCATTACATCTTCTATTAAAAATAATAAAATAATCTGGATAAGGCACAAAATAACGAGAAGTTTGTTTACTTCAGACTTTTTGTCTCTTATTGTTTTATGGTTTTACTCCTGGTTTTTCAACTAAATTAAAATTTAGCTAACTTTATAATAATAATAATAATAATAATAATAATCTCCTGGTAACAAGCAGATCTCATCCGTTTTGAAACTTGTGTCAATAAAGCAGCAGGAAAACAAAATTAAAATTCAAGTTTATGGAAGAAAATCAGTGCCAGGAAATGTCCTCTTTGTGTATTTTTTATATTATTTATATTTATATTTTTGGGTTGATCCATAAACTCCAAGCTGTTTAACAATATAAAGTAAATGAATGATTTTCACCAAAGCTGCAGTTTAGAGTTTTATAGAAAACTCATCTAATGTATAAATAATAAAACCTTAAGCTACTATATCATCTGCTCACAACAGACTCATGTTCAGGCTGCTGTTTAATATACCATATTATATGATATTATTATTGTTTAGCATATGTTAGTTTCTTGTATACCTGGTTTTTTTTTTAATAGTTTATATTTTTGCAAATTTGGGTTATAACTGGGATCTTGAGTACACAATTTCATTCCACCTCATGTACCACGTGATGCGAATGACAATAAACTTGAACCTTAAAAAGGTTTATAGAATTTCAGTCGATCAAAATTAATTAAACTGTGCAGATTAACTCAGCAATTGTTAATTTTTTACATAAAATACAGGATAATTATACATTTCACTAAAAGGAATTCCAAAAGACAAAATAAAGATTGATCGTTTATTCTTAAAGCAGCAAAATCTTACAAGAAAATTCATCTGTACAGGTAAAAGTAACGACGGATGTGCACAGGTAGGACGCAGTGTTGAGAAACGGCACCATTGTGGACAGGAAGGACTGAGACCACAGGCGGATCAGAGTGAAGAGGAGGAAGAGCAAAACAAAACGAGTTTTAGCCTTTCATCTCATCTACAGTGAGTGATCCGAACTAAAGCATTCTTTATAAATATTATAACCCTTAACGCAGCATATAGCATCACCCTCTGCAGACTTTGGTTCACGTCATCCTTCTACAGCACTGCTACTAGTTACAGTCTAAAGCCGTTTATATCCAACAAACAGGAACGTTTTGGACCAATAAAAACCAGTGGCAAACCATAAATAAATGATCGTTAACAAGACGAGTTGATTTCTGATAAAAATCTATGCGTGTAACAAGAACGTTAAGAAGAAATCCATTTACAGTATATATTGCTTTGGAACAAATCAGTTATATACACATCATTAATGATTTAAATCAGCAAATTAACAATATAACTACATGAGGTATGTTTTGCCATTTAAACCAAATAAACAAGAATCAAGTAGTAACGCGAGTGCAGAGTGCGAGCAGCTTCAAAAAGTATCTTTACAAAAGATCTGCAGTGCACCGGATTACTCAAAAACACAAGGACGAGTCGAGTTAAATCGAGTTTTCTGATCTGACACACTAACATTAACATCTGCTCTACAAGACAGCCTACAGTTACATCTGAACACGTTACTCACGTACATACACAATCTAAAAATTAAAAAAGACATTCACATTTTAGGTTGACAGTAAGAGAGCATTAGAAAAAAAAAAAAAAAAAACACAACCTCTAACAGATTGAAACCAATGGACAAAACGTTGTAAAGTGCAGTTGAACGCATCAGGAATTCAAGAGGTATGGTTTGAAATCGGCTTCGGTGTCGGCTGGCTGTGATTTCCGCCTCAGATTTAGAATCTGTCGCAGATGACGGTCTCGACCACAAACGTGTTTTCGAAGTGACGAATCCGGTGACACTTCTTTGTCTCGCGCCTCTCGATACCTGGAAGAGAAGACGAGACAGGGTTTAGAAAAATAAAAAAACATCTGTGCAGCACTGAAACTGCTTGTGTTTGCATCGACTGCTGCCGTCTACAGGTTTGAATCAGCAGCAGCGGTTCATACGGTTTCAACTATTTATGTTCTCAGGGGGAAGTTTACTGCATCGTTTCTGGAGCTCTTGCACCAATCGAGAGCAGCGATGACAGTTATCATTTGTGCACGTCGCTACCTCCTCCACAGCGTGTGTGGAGGTGTCCACAGCACTATGGGTGACTCACAGAGGAGGAAGTTCCCAGGCTGTGCCCACACACAAACACCAAGCTGTTACAGCAGCTTCGCTACACTGAAACGTTTGGAAGGAAGGCCCTATTTGGTCCTAGCTGTGCTCCACACCCAGACCTGAGCTCTGTGATTCAAAGGCAGACAACGCAGTGACCCTCGCACACGTCACATGACTCAGCTGGTCACAGGGGCTGGTGTGAAACAGGCGGAAGTGATCCAGCACCAGTCAGTCATAATTTAGCATCTCATGTCCCCCCCCCCCCAGAGTAGGCGCAGAGTGTTCACTTACGGTGGCGCTGGCTGCGGCGTCTGAGGCGGTACGTTTCTTTGCCAAAGCAGAGTCTGTGGATGAACGGGCCCAGCTGCCTCATGTTCCTCACCCTTCCAGTCACCATCATCTCCTCCTGAACGATGTACGTCTGAGGCAGGTACGTCCCTCTCTGTGACAGAGACGCTTATTATTAATCACTCAGTGAACAGAACACAGATGACAGGGAGCATGCTGTCCCCTCTGTCTTTCAGGCGTGCTTTAAAATAAACAACTGCATTATTAAGAGTCTCACCTTGACGTTAATAAGTAGCTCCCACAGGCTCCGCGGAGGCATCACCGAGGTCGTGTTCAGCTCAGTGATGTAGCATTTGTCCAAGGCAATGTCGTAATAAGCCGTGAGGCCCTGGAAGTAACAAACACTGAATGTTAGGAAAAACACTTTAAACAAAGACGTAACGAGAGGACGTGAAGTCAGAACTTACCCTCTGGAAGTCGTGGATGATATCAGCCGGGTCGCTGCCTCCAAAATGTGGCACGGGCACGCTGATTTGTTCGTAGTTATCATCAAGGTAGATGCCGACGTTCTCCTCCATTTCTTGCCGTCCCCTCAGGGGAGCGTAAACTGAGTCCTCAAAGACGACCCGGCAGTGGAACAGGCTGTCCTCTGGGATCTGCTGTTGGGACGAGGCATAGCTGAGTTAGCACAATATCCGTTTGCTTGACCTCATGGTTGATGTGCATTAGAATGGTGCACCTGACTAACCTGAGGTACACAGTAGTGGCGGTAGATATACACAGAGGCCATCACCAATCCTGCCAAGAAAATCACCAGGCTGAGGATGAGGCAGCACAGGCCCAAAGGAAAAGGCTTTTTAGGCCTCAGGATAGGAACCACCCGCCCCTGTAAAGAAAGGAAAAGTCCATTTGTTAAGGAGCACGTCAGGATAATCACAGTGATTTAAAAGTTTTTGATGACTCTGATTACTATTCGAAGACCTTTAAATGTCTTGAACAGTTTTGATGGAGCAGAAAAAACTAGTTCACTTTTATGTCTTTGTGTAATTGCTGTTAGAGCCACTGATTCAGCATCAGTCGATGCAACAGCTGCGTCACAAAGCTGTGCTTTCTCTCACAAAGCCTGAAATATAACAGAGATTATTCTGACAGGAGGGCAGCTGCCAAGTTGTTAGTCAGGCGAGAAGATCTGATAGACGTAGGATGGACTAGAGTGAGGCATGCAAGATGCCCGCCCACGGTCTCTCAGTCAATCTAATGCCTCTCCCTACTATCGTTTCCATGGAGAGCGGAAGTGAGGAGAACAGACTGTGCCAGGCTCTGACGAAGATGCTGGCACGTGGCCGTCTGGGTCTATTCTTGGAGGCCCACTTCCATGCTCCATATTTGCAGATATTAAGTCTCAGCTCTCTGAGTGGGAGTCAAAAAAAGGACAAGTGCGTAGAGCAGGAGTCCCTCTTCAGAGGTGGACGTATTAATAGATCTACACATACTGGCTCTGACGCCACAAATCTGATCTTAGCCATTCAGAATCCCTGCAGCCTCTGACATCCTTCTGTTGATGCGTCAAACGGATGAAAATGTATGTTTTTGGAGACGTCATCAAGTGGGTTTTTACTGTGTACACTACAGTGTGTTGGGATAAAGGATGAGGCTTTGACATGAGCCCATCTGCTGAGTGACAGACATATATAACACATATGGTTACAACCAACTCAGATAATATGATAGGGCTAATTAAACTCATTTAAACATGAGCATCAAATCTTTAGCCAGCACTTATTTGCATGTGCATACTGGCACACTACATATCTGTACTTTTCATTTTTAATGTGTAAATTATGTTAAAAGTGTTTTTGTCTCTTTGCAGTGACTTCAATAGCTATTTTTTTAGCTCATCTCTACAGAGCACAAATGAATCTCATTGTGATGCGCTCTGTAGCACCACCTCTAGGATTAATGAGGTATTACACCTCCTGGTTCGACTGCTGCAGTATATCTGCACGAGTGATTCAGGGGTGGTTGTTGTTGTTTTTTCTTTCTGTAAATGTACACCAAGGTTGGATATGTTTTTGTGTTCTAGATGCATTATTTTACCAAGCATTAAAAAATAACGTTATAAACACCTTAATGCATTCCAATATACAGGACTACTGTCTGCAGTGTGCGCCCATATGATATGACGTAATGTCAACATCCACAGGCTGGGACGTCATGCAGGGGTGTTGCTATCATGCACACACCATTTAATGCGTTGCTGCAATCTCAAATTGATAGAATAAAAACAAGCATAATTCCAATCATTTCATATTTAACAGGCTTTTTTTTTTTGGATTGTGGATTAACCATTTAAACAAATCCCATCAGTGACCGGATAGTTAAACCTTAATCTGCTTAATTCTGCCCCAAGCATTAGAGTAAATCCAATCTGAGACAGATGCCAGAGCAGAGGAAACAATGAAAGAAGACCAAAGTGTGCAAACTCACGTGATGAGGCTGGGGAATTGTGATCTTGTCCGGATGCTCGTTGTCTTTTTCGGGCTTCTGCGCCGACACTGGCTGGAAGGTGATCTTCACCATGTTTGTTAGCTTAGTGTGAGCTGTCTTTGTCTCCTGTCTGCTTCGGTGAGCTGATTTTCCTCCACGGCGCCCGTGAAGGTTATATAGCAGCGTAGCGGCGTCGCCCCCGGGGATCTGTGACGTCAAAACGGCGTCTTCTCTGACGAACGAGCGCCGTGTGGGCCAGAGGGGAAAGCCTCCTCTGCGCTGTCAAAATAAAAGATCGCGTCGGCGGAAAACTTTGTAAATCAAACAAAATCTGCAGCTTGTGCACTAGTAATGCTACGAAATGATTTGAGTTAAATAATTAGAGCTTTTTCCTGTAACAAAGCACATTTAACACCCGTTTTGTGGGTATTACGATACATCGCGCTCTTATTTTGAAGTCGAGCTCCGAATATGGTACGAGTTTCCGCATTTTATTTAAAGCTGAATGTCCTCCTCTCAACTAAGTCCCCAACACGATCATCCGGAAATGTTGTGATGTTTTAAATTGGCTCAGACAGCAACTATACTGCAATAAAGTGATCAACCACTGAGGAGGGATTTTAATGCTTAGCCCAGTCTGTATGCACAGTTTAAACTGTACTATCAGTACCATCCAACGAATGAATGGATGGATAATGTAATGTAAAATTGTGAAGACTGGAAAGATATGTGTGGTAGCAGTATGCCGTTTTAAAATAAATTAAAAGTTTAAAAAAAATCTATTAAGAAACCAATGTGAATGCAATAAACTTTGGTTAAAATAGTGTTTTCTGTATTCAGTATCCACCTGATTACCACATATGTGCAACCCATTCTACATCTCCATTAAAACTAACACTACATACAAATGATTTACAGAAAGTTCTGGTCACAACTCGTAAAAAGTCTAAATAGTATTCACTATTTGTATAAGCCATAGTGTGTTAAATTGGGGTTATGACCCTGGGACCCTGAGTACACAATGTCGTTCCACCTCATGTACCACATGTGATGCAAATGATAAAGATACTTGAACTTGACACAAATAAATAGCAAACGCTTGCTAAAACAGGTGATCTGCACAGGGTAAATAGTTTCACAGCTGTTAGATTGTTTATTTTGTATGCTACATGCAATTTACACCTTTCAAGGTATTGCTCAATCATAAAAATGTATTTCTTCATATTTCTTTTGAGGGACTCAAAAGCTCTTGTAACTTTTTAAAGTGGTCTTTAGAAATTGAAAATTTGACAAATTAATTTGACAATAAGTACTTTTCCACCAGATTTACCCCAAAACACTATCTTTGGCAAAAAGCACAATTACTGTTGCTATTTTAATAAACCAGCTGTATTTTTAATAAACCAGCTATAGAAATACAGAGTTACATGTGTGTGAATGGAAAGCAGGCAGGTGGAACAGTGAGATTAGGAGCAGGTCACAAAATGTGCAGGAATTCAAGTACTTAGAGTTGATTGTCCAGGAAAATGAGGAGTGTTGTAAAGAGTGAAGGAGAGAGTCCAGGCAGGATGGAGTGGATGGAGAAAAGTTTCAGGAGTGATTTGTGACAAGAGTGGCAGCAAAAGGTCAAAGGAAATGTTTACAAGACAGTGGTATTGGCAAAAGACAGGAGACAGAACTGGAAGTTGCAGAAATGAAGATGTTGAGGTTTGAATGAGATCATCAGAGGTACAGCACAGGTTGAACAACTGGGATATAAAGTTCGAGAGGTCAAATTGAGATGGTTTGGACATGTCCAGAAGAGGGACAGTGGGTATATTGGTAGAAGGATGTTAGAAATGCAGCTGACAGGAACAAGACAAAGGAGAAATGTGGATGCAGTTAGAGAGGACATGGAATGAGGACAGAGTGAGATGGAGGAGGATGACTCACTGTGGCGACCCCGAAAAGGGAACAGCCAAAAGGGGAATATTTGTGGCAAAATCGTTGTGGCTATAATATGAAAACTAAAACAGCGTTCTTGTATCAAAGAGGCTTTGAAATAACACAAAGTAAATAAAAAGCTGATTAATTTGCTCTTTAAAAAAAACACAAGAGACTAAAAGGTAAGTGGTTCAATCACATTACAATCCTGGCTCCATTTGGAAACTACCTGAAACATAAAATGTGATGGAGAACATTTTGAGAACTCCTGTGGAAAATGAATGACTGAATCAGTGGAATAGTTGCTACTCAAGCACAACCAGTGAAGTATTGGACCTACAAGTGATAAGGTACAAAACAATGAGAAAAACTGATTCAAATAGGCATTCTGTCATTGTTGGGTCAACGAAAGCGCTAAGACTGTAGCTCTTTGTTGTTTTTTATACAACTTTTATTATGTGACTTTTAATCATGTTTATTATCTGACTGTATGATTGTTTTGTTGTGTGTACAGCACTTTGGTCCTGTGGGTATTTAAAGTTCTTTATAAATAAAGCTGGTATTGTATGGCATGGTATGGTATTGTATGGCGTGGTATGGTATTGTATGGCATTGTATGGTATGGTATTGTATGGTATTGTATGGTATAGTATGGTATTCTATGGTATGGTATTGTATGGTATGGTATGGTATTGTATGGTATGGTATTGTATGGTATGGTATTGTATTGTATGGTATGGTATTGTATGGTATGGT
>NC_056506.1:31724022-31755186 GCF_014905685.2 Nematolebias whitei
ATGGTATGGTATTGTATTGTATGGTATGGTATTGTATGGTATGGTATTGTATGGTGTGATAAGGTATTGTATGGTATGGTATTGTATGGTATGGTATGGTATGGTATGGTATTGTATGATATGGTATGGTATGATATAATATGGTATTGTATGGTATGGTATTGTATGATATGGTATGATATAGTATGGTATTGTATGGTATGGTATTGTATGATATGGTATGGTATGATATAGTATGGTATTGTATGGTATGGTATTGTATGATATGGTATGGTATTGTATGGTATGGTATTGTATGGTATGGTATTGTATGATATGGTATGGTATGATATAGTATGGTATTGTATGGTATGGTATTGTATGATATAGTATGGTATTGTATGGTATGGTATTGTATGATATGGTATTGTATGGTATGGTATTGTATGATATGGTATGGTATGATATAGTATGGTATTGTATGATATGGTATGGTATGATATAGTATGGTATTGTATGGTATGGTATTGTATGATATAGTATGGTATTGTATGGTATGGTATTGTATGATATGGTATGGTATTGTATGGTTCAAAGAGACAGAGGAACACCCCCCCCCCCCCCCCCCCCCACACACACACACACACTCATCACAGCCAGCTCTCTCATTCTTATGCAAATGAGTGGACATATAAACACCCGGGACATGTCCCCCTCTGACCATCTGTCCTCTCCAGCACCAACGGCTCTCTGGATCCCAGCCTCCACCCCACACTTCAGGCACAGATGGCTCCAACTAGCAGCAGCACAGACAGCAGGGGAAGAGGCGAGCCCGGGGGTAAATCTGACAGAAAGGTAAGCCGTGGGTGGACATTTTATTTCTCTGCGCCATCATCACAGCCCTGCGGTTTGAAACGGACACTTTTACCTTTACAGATGAGAAAACCTCTGGTCGAGAAGAGGAGGAGGACTCGCATCAATGGAAGTCTGCAGGAACTCAGACTTCTCATCACGGACTCAGATGTAGGACAACTCGCAGCTTTTAAGCATTAAACCTCCATGTGTCCCAATTAAGCTAAGTTAGCTTGATGTGTTTTTTTTTTTGTTTGTTTGTTTTTTTTAACAGGCGAAGATGGAGAACGCCGAAGTGCTGGAAGTGACGGTGAAACAAGTAGAAGGCATCCTACAAAACCGTGCTCAAGGTATTATTCGAATATATTCATCACAATGGCTTTTGCCAACATTCATAACAATTTAATTATATATATTTTACTTGCACATAAAGCGTTTAACTTCAAGACGTATTTCTTGCGCCCAGAAATATAGTTCTAACGTTTTTCGCGGATTGATCCGCTAAATGATGGCGCACGTGCTCATCGACCACGGCTCAGCCAATCAGAGCAGAGTAGCCGTTTAGTTTGGTTTTTAAATGTCGTCTCTGCTCTGGTTGTCTCTAGTGGTGGACGCCCTGAACCGGGAGGCTGGTGAGCACTTTGCCGCCGGCTACATCCAGTGTATGCACGACGTGCACACGTTTGTGTCCAGCTGCCCGGGGATGGACCCTGCGGTAGCGGCGGAGCTGCTGAACCAGCTCCTGGAGCGCATGCCCCTGAACGACGAGCTCCGGGAGATGCTGCCAGACAGCGGAGCTAACGAGGACAATCACCCCGCCTGCACCGGCGCTGGGCCCCGGTCCGACTGCGTGGACAGCACCCTGGTGTCCCCATCTCCTTCCTCCACGGATGACCTCTCTGACCCGGAAGAGACGGACTCGGAGCCGAGCGGCTCCTCCTCCCTCTGTGAGCTCAGGTCCTTATGGAGACCCTGGTCCTAAACTAATTTAAAAGTTTCCACGATATGTGTGGGGAAAAGGCAACAAAACACTGATGACAACTTGTTTCTACAAAGCTCTTTTGTAACTTTTTGTACAATTAAACTATTTAATAATTAAAATATTGTATTGGTAACAGATTGGACCTGCCATAAATCTGTAAATATGTACTTGTATATGTACTGTATTTGCTATGAGATGTTTTCTTGTTTTGTTTTTGTGGTAGTAATACTGAACCCAAAGTACATAATACTCTGTATGTGCTGGACTGTATTATTATTATTAAACTTTTATTTATACAGGTTAGTTCCCATTGAGCCTCGAAGACTCCTGATAATTACATGTGTGTTTTTCAAAGTCAATTTCTGTATTTATAGATGCGAAACACTTAGTGAGTTATATCTCCTCTGATTTGTTCTCAGCTTTTCAATAAAAATATTTCTTGGAGGCTTGTTTGAAGTTCTGTTTGTGCTGCGCACTCTTTAAAACTAGTTAAATTTCACACACACACACACAAGGATCCCACTAATATCACCCACACTTTATAGTACTGTGCAGTTGCTCCAGTTTGTGTATCTGTCAGCACATCGTAGGCATTTGGGAGGTGTGAAATGAGTAATTGTTCCTTTTTTGGGCCTTGTTCAGAACTCGAGGTGTTTTTACAGCTTTGGAATGATCAAGTTTCCTTTTTGTCATAAACTGAAAGGCACGTGCATTATACAATAGGCAAGTTCAGACCCATCCTCTGTTGGAGGGGGTTCTTTTTAAAGTGTCAAGCTTTTTCACAACCCTAAGCTCTCCAACAATAGGGAAATGCCAAAAAAATAAAAGCTAACACATTGAGCACTTGGATTATAGTGAAGTACCCTTTACACAAAGTACTTAAACGTTGGGCCTAGAAGACTGAGACTTGTAAATCCTATAGTTAGGGTTGGCTTTATGCTGCTATAGGCTTGGAGGACAAGATGACCACATTTTTTAAAATGAATTGTTACAAATGACTAGTTTTCATTATTTCTATCTTAGCATGTGGTTCTTGACCTGCCATTGTGTATCTGTTCCTCTCAAACCAGATGGCTGCTTGTCCTGAGCCTGGTTCTGCTAAAGGTTTCTTCTTCATGAGGGAGTTTTTCCTTTCCACTGTTGCCTTCATGCTTGCTCAAGATGAGAGTCTGTGATGAAGTTAAATTCAAAGCAGTCTGCTCCTCAGAAAAATAATATTAAATTATTATTATTATATGAATGTTTCTGTTCCCTGAGATGACTTCTGTGGTGACTTGGCACTCTATATAAACTGAACTGAAGTGAATTATGAATTTTAACATGAACAGATTGTTCTGAACTTAATAAAATTGTGTAAGTTGAAAGTGTACACCACAGTCGTTTAGATAAATCATTATACATCTTAGAAATGTAGGTCAAAGAAAAGAATATGCGTATTTGCCTTCTCAACAAATCTGAGTGTAAATTCAGTTTAATCAAAATGGATTCTCATGGTCGTCATGGGTCATCACTCCATTTTTAGACATTTTGGCTTTTTTCCACATGGTAAACTCACAAAAGTTGCTTCACTTTATAATACATCACTTCTAGAATGAATAATGTGCAGTTTTTGTTTCTTTATGAGTTTTTAAACAAAAAGCATGAACCATCCTCTGCAGTTAATTTATTGTAAATTGTGTAAAGCTGTTTTTCTTCATTGCATTAAAAAAAAAAACAATAAATGCATTTAATTCATCTCATCTGAGCTGCAGTAAACAAAAGAAGAAAGTGATTTTTATTTAGGAAGCCGGATTAGGTCATGTAAAATAATGGCCGCAGCAGGAAGACTCTTTGAACTTTGAACTCTTCAACCTTTCAGCCACTGTGTTTTTCATTATGAAATAAATAAGCCATCACGAAAAACACAATCATGAAATAAAATAATAAAAATGAAAATGTTTCTTATTTCATAATGTTTTGTTTATTTATTTAATTTTGAGCATTATAGTGTTCAAGTGTGAAGAGCGGACGGGACACGATCCTGCTCCACTCCTCTAAATATTAGCTTGCAGATCAACGACCCATGAAGTACTCATTAGATTAATATTTTCTTTTTTTGAACCCGTCCAGAGGACCACATTTAATTTATTTCTAGATTTTTCTACCTGGATTATAGATCATGCATCCGAATATTTAGGATAGTTAGCCTTGAATGGATCCTTCCGCCGTGAGAAATAGGTCCGTGAGCGTTTGAACTGTTAATTCGCGCCTCGTCTTGAAAGCGTAAAGGTGTGAACGGAGGAAAGCGGTGCAGGGTCGGCTTTGATCCAGATCTGAAGCCGTCAGAGGATCACAGCTTTCCTGCTCCGAGCGTCATTTGCATCAGAAAGGTGACAAATCACGACTTTCTTAGGTAAACATTTAAATTCAAAGTGCGGAAGTTCTCCTTTCCCACGATGCCCTTGCCATTGGTGTTTTTGCGCGTGTACGTGTGTTAGCAAAATATATCGTGAACTATTATTTTATTGAAACACTTCATAAGACAATTCAAGATGGCCGCTACAACCAATCAACTAAACAGAAAATAACTAAAAAGTTGACAACAACAGTGAGATTTGGTGTGGTGGTAGCTGAGAGTCATCCCAAACACATTATCTATCACGTGGATATGCTATTATTAGTCAGCTCTGCCTGACTGTTAGCAAAATATCTTTTGAACCACTGGGCGGATCTTAATGAAACTTTCAAGAAGTAATCATTAATTAAACCTCTACAGCTCATTAACTTTTGGAGGCAACCCAATTCAAGATGGCTGCTAAAGCCAATCAAATATATCCAACACAAAAATGGTTATAGAACCAGGTTTACAGATAGTAGGCTCAAATTTTGTGTGGTAGTAGCTGAGCATCATCCCAAACACATGCTTAGAAGGCTACACTTTGTGCGATGTTTCACCGACTAAAATCAGCTGTAGGCCTGTTCGTCAGATATTAACCAGCTGATAAACCATGAGGTGATTTGTGCTGCAGCCCAACAGCCCAAATCAGATTTAGTAATTATTGTCAAAATAAAGAGATGTTTCTGAAAATAAGGCAACAATTTTATTTTTGATACATTAGGTTAATAAAACAAGAACAAATAAAGACACAATAACCAAAGGTGCATTTCCCCCGTCAGTGTCTGCTCAGAAGGACAGAGGACAGATTGAGGAAATGTCTGCTGTCAGATTACAGCAGATTACCAGGCACATTCAGATGTCAGATCTAGAATCCTAAAATTAACCGGCCTTGATATCCATCGTCGAGTACATCAAGTGTCATGCACGCTTACTAATAGCATTTACAATAAATATTCCTCTTGGTCCTGTTTGTTTATAAAGCAAGACTTGCTTTAAACTTTAAAATATATTACACTCTTTTGTTCCCAAAAAATAATAATCCAAAAATATACAAAGACTGTCACAAACATTAATCTGCAGATGTTCATATTTGAAACGAACGCTCGGCGTATTTAAAAGATGAAAACCTGCTCACTGACTTTATTTCTTTGTAACTGACTCAGTTGTCAGGTAAGTGAAGGCAGCACATCTGTGATGGGTTCAAGTGCAGCGGTCGGTGATGTGTGCCCTTCAGAAGCTCCCACGTGCAACATTATGTGCTTGTGTTGCCTCTCCGTGGGAAATCTTTGCACATTTTCCTCAATTCTGACGACGAACACTTGAAATCAGAACATCGTTTCCAGCACAGTAAAACCTCAGGTTTTGAGCTGTGCACCAGTACAGTTTGACAGTCAGAAATGGACCATTCAGACTGGTCGGGCTTCTTCCAGAAAAACTTGACTAGTGAATCTTTGTGAATAAGCTTTGGTGTGCTTTGCTTTAAAGAAAGCTGGGATGTAAAAGAGGTGATAGATGGAGCATGACTGATTCAGCCAAACACATAAATTAAGCAAATGAGAATAAAAAAAGTTCTGTAGCCATTTTTCATTTCTGTCCATTTCAGCTCACAAAGTGCTCCTGTGCTTATTTTTATTGTATAAATACAAGTGACTGAAACTTAACGTGTCTTTAAAAAAAATCCTCCTCCTGCTGTCACTGTGTGCTAAAGTAACTGATGAAACTTCCTAAAACAGACCACTCCGGCCTCCAGCTGGACATCTGCCGTCATACGTTGTGTCATCGGGTCCTCCAGCTCCTGATCTGTGCAACAAAATGCTTTCTAGGTGCAACACCACAACGTCCAACAAAGAGAAAAAATGAACATACGAATAAATAACTAAAGTCATCGAGCCCCAGTAAGCAAGAAAACAATCCTGCCAGATGTAGAATAAGAAGCAATCTGATGCTCACCACACGTATATTTACATATTACAAAAGCATCAGACGGGGCCTGTGGGGCTCACTGAAGGCATTTTCCTCTTTTAAAGTTTGTTCTTCACAGTTTTGACGAACAACAATCGCTTTACAAATCTGCTCCATGTCTTCCTTCTTCCTATTGGCTGCTGAAGCTTAGACAAGAACCGTGGCAGGAGATGAGAGCAGAGTTTCCTCTCTGTCTCTTCTTTCTCCTGTCTCTGCATCACTGAGGTCCAAGTCAGGCTGATCCTCTGCTCCTCCTCCTGCTGTCTCTAAGGTGCTGTCACACCAGGAGCATCCCTGCAAATCACACACAACATCAAGAGAAAATGCATTTTCTGCAACAATAACAAGAAGAAAACGAGCTGAAACTGCATCGTTAAAGCTAAAAGTAAAAAGAGGCTAGTCTGGCTAAAAGCTGAGAGTATAGGAAGACAGAACTAGGGCAAGTCTGCTGCAGCAGATTTCAATGTAAACAATGTTTTTGAATGAACTGAAGAGATTAAATGTATTTCTATGGGACAAATATTTTAAATTGAACTAAAGTATTTTAAAAAGTGCAAATGTTACAAACACTAAAAGCCAAAGTGCCCATGTCCTGAATGAGCGGAACATTTTGATATATGATCGGCTAAAATAACACTAAGTGTGCATAAGTAGTTAGTTAAGACTGCCAAAATGTACAAAAACAAAATAAAAACAGGGCAAACAACAGTGTGAATGCTGACTCAGCATTCACAGACTAAATCTGGATTATGGTGCGAGGAGCATCATGTGTTGGGTTTAAATGAGAGTTTTATTCTACCTGGACATCCATGGCTTTGGGTAGCCCCCCCAGTTTGATCCAGGGGTGCACCTCGCTCAGCTCCTTCTTCTGGACTTCTGAAAAGCGAGGCTGGCAGTGCTGCAGCAGAAGCATCTTCTCACTGTCCTCTCTGAGCACGCTCTGGATGTCACTGCGGTGCACAAACACAGTCACGTTCAGGAGATGGGCCGAGGACGCAAAAGCTGGGGTTCAAACGAACCCCTAAATTTTAAATAGTTGGATAAAAAATACATTTTTTTTTACTTTGACTCATGATTTGTTTAAAAAGCTGAAAGATCTAGTAAAGTTAAAACAGAAAAGCTTTGATTAAAAAAAATGATTAGGAGTTATTAAAGTCATGTTGGCTCAATTTCCAAATTAAGATCCCTGCTAATTTACAGAACAAACGCCTTTAGGATGGTGACGTCATTGTCAGGCTTGTGTTGATAAAATGAAGCTGCCACCTAGTGGTGAAGAAACTCTACAGCAGACTCTAACAGATCTTCCACCTCAACAGTAACACAAAAAGTCTAATTTTTATATGGGGTGGGGGGTCATTTTGTCACTGCATTGCTCCTCTTTGTGGCAGCTATTTCAAAATAAAGCTCATGTAAGAACTGCCTTTTGTTAGAAAAGTAACAAGAACTAAAACAGCGTGTGCTTATTTATAAATAAATAGAAAGATTTAATGTGCAATCATCTTTTCAGAACCACACAGTGAAGTTCAATGTGTGCAAAGTAATCCAACATAAAAGCTTAATATTTCCCAGTATTAGTGGCTGCAGAGGGTTTGTTTCCACTTTTTATATGTTTACATTAACTCTGGAGATTTAGCATGAAATATCATGTTCTTAATGTGTGAGGGTAATGCCATTTTATTGCAGCGTTGGTGCTTCATTGTTTATTGATGGGAGTTCTAAAGTGATTTTTCTGCTTGGGTTCATTGTGTTTGGGATGCAATGCTTGGTGATGTCTTTTTTTTCCTCCAAGACATACTGTCAACGGTTCGTTTTCGTATACAACACAAACACGTTTCTATCTCTAAAATAATTACTGTAATTCCATACGTTTTAGTTTTTTATTGTGATGGCTGAAAACACGCCAGAGTCATAACATTTTATGGTGAAACATTAGTTCTGTCTACAGCATTAAAACAACAACACATATCCATAGAGTATCTTTCTCTCTGTTTAATGCCAATATGCCTCCCAGGTTTTTTTAAAATCACATCCTACAGTTTTAAAATCAGTGCAATACATTAATACAGCAATATGAAGTAGATAAGAACAATACTATAAATAAGACACCACCATGAAAAGAGATTTTTATTTGACCCCAGATAACAAATGCTGCAGGGCCATTGCAGGATGTAATGTGGGCACGGACTGTTAGCATTTTGTCAGATACTTTAGCTCAGATTTGAAGAGGATAAGATGGAGAGGACTTCAGGGTTGTTAACCTTAATATTTGCCTTAACCTTCACAAACAAACATGGCTGATAACACGTGAAAGCACAGCGACAGCATGATCTCCATCTGTCTCCTCGCTGGCTGCGTCCACGCTCTTCGACTCACCGCGATGGCAGCTCGTAGGTCATCATGACCTTCTCATCGGCCTTGGCCGTGAGCAGCCACATCGAGTCCTGCAGCACACACTTTATGACCCGTCCACTCTGCTCCGTCTCCTCGGACCCTCCCTCGCCGCCTCTCAGGTGACCTTTGACCTTCTGGCTGCTCTGTGACGAGTCCACGCTGCCGAAGTATTTACTGCTGTTGTTGCTTCCTGACAACAGACAAAAAGCAGACGTTTCTACAGTTAAAACAACGTTAAATAATGTAGTTGTGCATAAATCATTTGATGGAAAAAAAATATAGCATTGTTTTTTACATTAAATAAAACAAGTATCTTTAACGTATTATATTTGTACTTTTATTTTTGCAATAAAAACGTAGAGGTTTGGCTGACGGTGTAGGTTGTGTGCAGACCTGCAAAGCTGCCTGATGCTGGACTAGCTGACGTCCTGCTCTTAGACATCCCGCTGGCCGAAGTCCCACAGCCATTGGACCCCGAGCCCATGGACCCAGAGGTGGCTGAGCCAGTGCCCGAACAGGAGTCCTCTTGAAGAAGGATGTCCAACATGTCGCTGGATGTAGAGTTGGCGTCGCTGTTGTTGGTTTCATCGTGTGAACTCCTCTGTGGAAACACAAAGGTGGACGTGTCACCATTGAAGAGCAGCTACACCGTTCTGCTCCGGCCCTGATGCTGCAGCAAACCATTTATCAGGTGGAACATCGTCAGTGTGTTCATGAAGTGTTCGTGTCAGCAGGGGCGCTGACAGAACGGATGGTGCTTATTTATTCTCATGGCTAAAGAGCAAAATGCACAGTTCACTCAGTACTGAGAAAAGTCTTAGGTCATCTTCACATTTTTCTTTCAAGGAGTCACACTTCCTTTTAATCTTTTTAAATGGTTTTCTGTAGACTTTCTGAAGGTCGTTCAAGGCTTTTCAGCTTCTTTTTTACTCATTTTCTGTACAGGACCTGACAATGCTCAAATGAATATTGTTTTTGTTAAATGGTCAAGTTACTCACTCTACTGTTCATGTTTGAATTTGTCATTTATTATCATTAATGTGTGTTTTTCTTTGTCTTTCTGCTCATGAAGTACTCCTGAAGCAAGCAGCCATTTTGTGTTTGTCTGCATCACTTCTCTGTTCCAGGTGGCAGCGTATCCTGAGCCCCGTTCTGCTGGAAGTTTCTTTCTGTTAAAAGGAAATCATTTCTTTCTGCTGCCGCCTGCTCAGGACAGGAGGTTGTGGAGACAAAGTGGAGATTTGAAGCGATCTGCTGGCTTCCTTAGACAGATAACTTTTACTAACTGGCATTTTATGTCTAAATAAAGGTTGAATGAATGAATGAATGAATGAATGAATAAAATATGTGAATGCTTGTTCTGTGAAGTGGCACTATATAAATTAACTGAATTTAATGGAAGTGAGAAAAAACTTATCAAACAATATATGCATAAATTGGATTTATGGATCTCAGACAGAGCAACTGCCCCCCCCCCCCCCTCCCCAGCACCCCCAAACATAGGAGGATCTGCGGTGGAAGTGGCCTCCAGCTACAAGTACTTGGGTGTACACCTGAATGACAACCTCAGCTGGGGCAACAACACTACCAGCCTGATCAAGAAAGCTCATCAGAGACTCCACTTCCTCAGGCGGCTGAGAAGAGCTGGTCTGGGAAGCTCAGTCTTCACCTCCTTCTACAGGTGTGCAGTGGAGAGCATCCTGTGCTCCAGCATCAACATGTGGCATGGAGGCTGCACAGCTGCAGAAAGAAAAGCTTTGCAGAGAGTGGTGAAGGCTGCACAGAAGTCTGTTGGAGTCAGTCTCCCCACCATCACAGACATCTACACCTCTAGATGCAGGAAGAGAGCCACCTGCATCATGAAGGACCCCACTCACCCAGCACACACACTTTTTTCCCCGATACCCTCAGGTTGAGGAGTATTAAGTGTAGAACCACTAGACTGAGGAACAGTCTCTACCCTGAGGCTGTTAGACTCATGAATATCTAACCAGAATAATCATGTGAAAAAAAAATCACTCTCATGCCACTTTAATTGGTGATATGCGACTTATCTGTGCTGCTGATTATTCATGCTGCTGTATTCATTTGTACCCATCTGCTCACACACTCATGTTCGGGCTGCTGTTGTTCACTGTATTGTTTTTAATTATCAGTGTTTAGCGTATATCTTAGTGTATATTAGATCTATTAGCATAGCGTTTGGCGTTTGTTTAATGTATATCTTAGATCCTTATTTACATTTTCTTTTTACACTTTATATTTTTGCTATTTTTGGGTGTAAATAAACCTACTTGAAATTGATTGTTGGGGTGGCAGGGTGGCACAGTTGTTGCCTCTCAGCAACAAGGACGTGATTAAATCATGGCTGGAGACCTTTCTGGGTGGAGTTTGCATGGTCTCTATGGACTTGCATGGGTTTCCTCCCACAGATCAAAAAACATGCTGGTTACCGTAGGCTAATTGGTAACTCTAAATTCTCTCTAGGTGTGAATAGTTGTTTGACTTGTTTGTCTCTGTGTCCCTGTGATGGACTTGCGACTGGTCCAGGGTGTGGACAGCTCTGAACAGTGACTGCTGGACATGGGTATCATCGACTCCCGTGACTCGGAAAGGAAGAAGCAGGTAAAGATAAATCCATGCCAGCCTCATCTTAATAAAAGCGTATGTTAAAACGTAAACCACAGGTGAATATAGAAAAGAGAATCTGTTACAGCTGACATGTAATCTGGAAGCAATGGAATTTGATAAATGTTGAGGTTTTCGGGTGATTGGCCTACCTCTTTGCTGCAAGCCACCAGCCTAGCCCACACTTTATCCCAAGACAAACCCTCACAGACAAACGATGTGGGCTCGAAATACAAGGGTCCTGGTGGACCAAGGAGACTGAGAGAGGGCTAAAGGGTGTAAGGGATAATGATAGCATTAACACCCGGCGCCACATTTTATCTAAGGAGACTTAACTCACTTTACACATGGAATTGCAAATCAACTGTAGAAAACCTATAGCAGTTTAAAAACTTACAGATTAAGTTTTAATCTTTGTAATGATGGGATTAAGCCCCAAATGATGAAGACATTTGATTGAAAGTCCTGGGGAATACATTACAACCTGTCTAAAGTTGTTTAAACAGGCCAGATTGGCATTTTTCAGTGTTTTGTTCTTTAATCCGTCTGTGATGGTCACAGAAGGGGAAAGTCAAACATTGTGGGTGAAGAAGAAGAATAAGAATAAGTAAAGGGAGGTTAGTTAGTTAGTTTGTTTGTTTACCTGTTTAAGTTCTCTTTCCTTGGCCTGGACGCCACTTGCTCCTTTCTCCCTCTCAGCCATGCTATGTCCTTGTCCTCCTGAAGAGAGCGCCAGGTTGTCCTGTCTGTCCACAGACAGCTCGAGCTCCAGCAGATTGAGGGGTGAGCTGCAGCGAGAGTGAAACAAGGGTGGGGACGTCTGGCCTCCACTTTCACTGGACTGTGGCGTGGAGGAGCGAGAGAGGCTCTCCAACTGGGGCTTCGGGGTTTCAGGTGGAGCCGGGAAGCAGAATGGTGGAGACAGGCAGCTTGTTAGAGGAGTTAAATAGTTCTGAGTGTTGAACGGACTCGGACCACTAAAGGCAGGCGGAGACATGAAAGTGCCTTGTCCTGGATCAAAAGTCTGCATTTGGGTGGGGTTGCCCCCTGTCTCTACCTGATCAACTGGCACTGATGGTGGTGGTGGATGTCCGGGGCCCATTAGAGGATATAAATAATTGGGGAGGACTAAAGCCACAACAGGGGTGACCATATGAGAGGTGTAAGGAGCAGAAAGAAAGGAAGGGGAACAAGGAGGAGCTTGGGCACCATGGTTATCTGTAAAAATTTGTGGAGTGGCTTCTGCGTGGGGAGACGTGGAGTCTGTTCTGGGGTGAGCCTGCAGGGGGTAGCCTGGCAGCACAACAGGATACAGCACGGGGAAAGTGCACTGTGAGGCATCAGAGGGAGGCCACAGGGTCTGCTGGAGTCCGTGGTTCGACTGAGGAGGCTGATGTCTGTGATGAGACGCAGCAGAAGAGCTGAGCTTTGCTCTTTTTGACTTGGTCTTCCTGGTCCGGGATCCTCGGCGCGCGGTTGGCTCTGTGCTCGGCTCTGTGCTCGGCTCTTCCTGTTTGCAGGGAGGAGCGGCACGTGCAGCTGGAAAGTCAAAGAAAATTAGGGAACGATGAATAAGCCTGACTTTTGTCCTTTTTAATTTTATCCTAAAATCTCTGATGCGTTTAAAACCATTGCAAGTATGTTAAACCTATGAATTTATTGATTCCAAAACATGTAATGAAACAAAAATAATAAAAATACAGTTCTGCTCAATTAGCTTGTAAAGAAATGAAGTAAGTTTGGTGTTTTTTATTTTTGTTCTTCTTTAGTAGAGCTGTTACTACCTACATGTAAACTGTCTGGTAAGCGAGTCATTAAGAAAGTCAAGGAGTGTGAAACTGCATTAAGTCTTATTTGTGCAGAAAAATGTCATGCTGTTGTTTTGTTTGTGTTTTAACAGAGCGATGGCAAATTAAATTTGAAGTAATAAGCGAGTCAGCAAACTGGTGTTTAGTAGTACCATCAGTGATGATCTCGTCTCTGTGGTGATCCGGAGTGTGAGAGCAGTTCGCTTGGAGGGCGGCGAGTCCTCGAAGCTCTTTGATGCGATACAGAAAGGCCTGCTCCTCCTTCTGAGTATGAGCTGCCAACACTTCCTTAGTCAAACCCAGCTTCCTGTAGGGCTCCCTCTCCTGACTGGGTGGTGAAACAGCTCGAGGAGGAGCGCCGAGGTTCTGGATGGATTCTGCTGCTCCTGCCACGTCCTCTGTGGTCTCTGCATGGAAGACAGTGAGACAAAAATGATGATGTTTTGTGTGATATAGCATGTTAGCAGTGGTGACAAGCAAAGCGATGCAGATTAGAAGATTGCATTGGAACAGGTATACCCAGAGTTCACAGAGTCACATTAAGTCATACAGCAGACGGATGTATCCAAAGTCACAAATGAGGAACAGCGTTTAGCAACAGAACAGTAAAAACCTGCTGTTAGCTGCAACTCATGTATTTAAGACAGAGGATAAGATGCAGGACAAATGTGAGTTAGACATGTTGCACGGACACTAGAAGTTGAATAAGCTTGAAACAAGTTTATATATGCACTCATACACAAATGCAAATGAATATACTTTTTTTTTTTTGTCATTTATTAAAGATTCCACTTCTGTAAAATTTCAGCTAATTTAGAAATATAGCCATTTTCTATAGAGTAATGAGCCGGATGCCTTAAAAAAATCAGACCATAAACTGAGTAATAATTTAGTTTTTGTTTCTGAGCTCAAGTTTTGAATGACAGAGAGTCTTTCTTGTCTCCAGCTGAGGGACATTTTAACAACCCATTGTCTAATTGAATGCATGTGCTCTTTTTACAGAAGGATTACTGTGAAAAATCAATCTGTTGTGGAAAAAATACGTTTGATTGACTAAACGTTTTGTTATCTGTATAAAAAAATGGTGCATTAAAAAAAAAATTCAGCTAAACATGCACTTCATGTAATAATTTCTGTAGTATTTTAGACTTAAATCTAATACATATTGATATATAAACATAACAAATCCGTAGACTTTAGTTTTTCTATTCATCACGTTAGAAACTTATAATAACATGTTGTTTAATTAAATGTGAAACGAAAACATTCAGTTGGTATTCCAAGGCTGTGACCGTGTGACAAACAGTACATTAAAAACACTTATAAGCTGATAAATTGATAATCTGCTTGATGATTACAGTCCAAAATATGCAGCTGTGATCCTGTTTAGGTTTAGTTATTCTTCATAAAAATACTGAAACTAATAATTAAAATAATAAGACAAGCTTTGCTCTGTAATCCTAAAGTTTTGGATGAAAATGTGAAGGATATGCTAACTCTAAATCCTGCCAACGGTTGCACACAACAAGCAGAGCTGAAGAAAACAAAAGTCTGCGGTACCACTTGCCAAGCAAACAAATACGCAAACGTAAAGGTGCACACACAAAAACATGAAAATTACAGTGCTGTGAAACCAATCACCTCTTTTTAAAATTACTTTCATTGTTTGATATTTTTCACACTGATTTAGATCCTCAAAATATAATATAAAGATCAAGTCAACTAAAATTAGGTTGAGAAATAATTTTCCATTCACAGCAATATGAGCAAATAAGAGCCAAAAGGTTTTTAAATTGCCACATGAACCTATACGCAGGAGCATGTTAAACTTAAAGAGCACCTTCATTCAGTTTGTCACCAGTTTCAGAGTTTCAGTATGAAAAATATGAAACAATCGAAAGATTCAGGCTGGAGGTCCGTATTTTTCACACCACTGTACCTGACTCTGGTTGAGGTTTCTTGTCCCCAACATGCACTTTAGTGCTACTGTAGCTACACTGGCTGGTGATGGACACCACACTTTCTGGTTTGTTTGGAACAGGTAGGGGCATCGAAGTGCCCGCTACCGCCATGGGCGCATCACCGGACTTTTTTTCAGCGTCATCCAAAGCAGAGAGACCAGACTGATCCTTCAATAAGGCTGGTTCTGCCAAAGAGAACAGAGAAGAAGAGCTACTGATAAAAAACTGGCATGTCCAAATCTGAGAGAGAAGTGTAAAGGGAAGACTGAATGCCTTATGAGGCAATAAGCTTTGTTTGAGGAGATTAAAACACGTTTATGTTTTTCTTTAAGTGAGTGAACGGCGGCGTTACTTACCTTCAGAAACCTGCAAGGAGTCTTTCTGTTTGTCCTCATCTGAGTTAGAAGAGGTGGTGTTGGAGGAAGAACGGCATTTTCTCTTCATGATAACAGGAACGGTATAGCTTTCCAAGTACCTACAGGAGTCAATCACAACACAGACGTCAAGCTGAAGAAAAACAAAAGTAATGTGAAGCTTGCATTGATCACAAAGCAGTAGCATGAATTATGATCTGGCAATGCTTCACGAAAACATTTCAGTCTTTATCTCTGTACCTGATAACGCTGTCCAGACAGCTGGTTTGCTGGTAGGAGTAAACAGTCTGATCGTTAAGGGACAGCTCTTGCTGGGAAGAAGCTCTCCTCTCCTCCACAGATGTCTCCTTCCAGTTTAGATGGGCTGAGTCTTTGGGTCGCACCACAGCTTGGCTGTTCTGTACAGACGCTACTGAAAAAAGACCAGGAATTAAGATCTGATAGATGTAAATGTCACAATAAGACGTGCATTAGAAAAGGACTTACTACCACTGCTTTCTTTGTTTTCTGATTTGATGATCTGCTCCTGGCTCTTCTGAAGATGAATTCCCTTACAGATTTCCTGAAACGTTCGCTGTGACAGGTGGTTTTGGACATTAAGTTACAAGATTTAGATAAAAATGTGCCGTGGTTTTGGACTTGTTCTACAGATTTGCTTACAGGCCTGCTTTTGCCCTTCGGCTCCCCTCCTTCCTGCTGCATGCTGCTCCCGTTGCCATTGTTCAGACTCTCACTGGAGGAGGTCATTCCCTGCAGGTGGTCATTGCTGTTCAGGCTACTGTAGCCACTGGACCCACTGTTATGAACCGGCTGGTTAGAAATACAGACAGCGGGAAAAAGAGTTTATAAAGGATTAGATGAAGACATTTCAGATTTAATCTATTTCCCACTCAAATGATTTATTTTTGTTAAATTTCTATGTTTTTTTTAAGTAAAACGTCAAATCTTTTTACTGTAAATGTAAGCATCTTTGACTGATTTAGTCGTTCTTTGTTCCTCCTTAAGTTGTTTAATTTGATCTTGTCTGACCTGTAGCAGGAGCCGATGGATCTGCTCAGATATCTCCTGGATGTCAGAGTCCATGGTCTTCATTTGGCCAACAGATGAGACGGGGGGCAGGAAAATATCTTCATTCATAGGTCCCCTGGGGGAAAAAAAACAACACACATTTCAGCATTTAAAACAACGGCACTTACTGCATGCGTTAGGTGGTGAAAAGTTATACTTTATGTTTATAATCAATTTGGATTGGTTTGTCATTCACACTAATTAAGACATGCATTTTTAAAGCAGTTTTTCCTCTATACATTAGTCCCTCGTTTATCGCAGGTGTTTGGGACCACGCCCACCTGCGATAAGTGAAAAACAGAGAAAAAGGGATACAGTAGTCCAAGTTCAAGTTCAGTCCAAGTTCAGTAAACTTTGTCATGGCATGTGCCAGGCTGTAATCACACTCATCACCTGTTACTCCCAATCTCCTCCTTAAATAAACAATTTAAATACTGTAATATTTTAAATAAACAATCCCTGCAACATGAATTGTTTATTTAAAATGTTACAGTATTTAAATTTAAATTGTAGAGAAGAGAAGTGAAGCAGGACATCAAAGAGATGTCACACAGCTTCAGCTCTGCAGCACAGAGCAGAAATGTACTTCTTGATCAATTACACTTCAACAGCTGAACATAGACGTCCTAAAATAATTTAAATAACTTTTAACACTTTTATATGTTGTGACTGTGATGATTTTTACGATGTGACATACTTTGATTTTAAGTTTGAAGACAAAAGTTGATGGTGCATCTGGACAGCAAAGGGTTAACAAAGAGGCACGTGCTGTTGTCAGAGGAGGAAATCAGCTGATCTGCTGCAGGAGGGAGCTTTCCCTTGCACTTGTGAGCTTCACACACGGTGCAAAATCATTTAAAATATTGTATTTTAAATAAACAACCCATGGCTCATCCATCAATCAGCCAATTGTGTCATGTCCAATCTTATTTTGAAAATCCACAATATAGCAAACCTGTGATAAACGAACCGCGAAGTAGCGAGGGACTACTGTACATGTCCCCCCCCATACACACCTATAAGAACACCAGGGGTAAAGTGGTGTTTATGAGAGGGAGGGGAGAGGACCTGAACCATTGATCCTTAATGACTGGATGACTCTTTAGTTTGGACTGAGTCTATAAGTACAGTGAGATAATTCAGGAGTAAAACTCACATGCGGACTTTGTGCCTCCCGATAACAAATGAGACCTTTCGGCTCCAGGGGTTCACAAAACTGGACCAGCTGGTGTCTAGGATGATGTATTCTCCGTTTTGTGCACAGAAGCGGATGGATGAGTGGTCAAACGGCTGCCCTGCAAACTGAAGGACTGCAGAGGAAAAAGAAAGGAAATCAATAAAACTCAAACAAGAGTTTACCCTGAAGAGTTGGATTGAGTAGACTCACTCTTTCTGTGAATGGCCAGCATGACCTGGCGGTCATTGGGATGCAAGTGGAGAAGGACGGAGGTTCCGATAAGATCCTGGGGCAGATATCCGAGGAGAGGAACCGCCCTGGTAAGTAAAGATCATGCCATGTTTGTTAGACTTGTGCATGTAAAAATAAATGACTTCAGAGGAAATACTCAGCATTAAAGCCTTACCTCTCATCTACGTCCTGAAACACACAGCTCGGCGTGTGCGTGGTGGTGAAAACGCGTTTGTCTGTTGGAATTCTGGGGGCTGTGAGAAAGATTTTCAAGTTTTATTACTGAGCATTTAACATTTTTATTGTTTATATGCAAGCTACAGTAATTATTGTACAAAAACAGATATCAAATAACATTTTCCTCATGATGTTTCCTTACCATCATATCCGGAGTGAACTCTTTCAGCCAGCAGGAGGCAGCAGAACTGGTCTTCTGCATGAGCTGTGTCTTGGACCTTCATCAGGTAAGGTGTCATACGGAAAGGATAATACCGCAGCTCACCCTCACACTCTTTACCACCGCTGAAGAAGAGGCAGAAGGACAAACTTAACCAAAGGAAAATTATGTTCTAATCGAGTATATACAAATACTTTACAAAGGAGGGCACTCTTAGCTGTTCTTAAGGCTAATGTGAAGGAATTAAAAGAAAGCGATGCATGTTGACGTGTTCTGCTTAGAGAACAAAACCAGTTGTAGCAGATAACTTCATTTAACATCAGACGACATTTGAAAAGGAAAAATCAAATCAGTGCAGCACCTGAACAAATATCCTGATGCATGCTCAATAATCCAAGTAGAAAAATCCAAAAAAGTTCAATCTGGTCCTCTGGATGTCCAGAGGACCAGATTGAACTTTTTTGGACCTGAACAAATGTGTACTTTTAACTTGTGTGTGTACATGTGTAACGATGACCTGGAAAAAGCATCCATTTACAAGTTTTACGCTTATGATGTCACAAACTAATTTAAAAATCCTTTCCACTGGATTGAAAGTATAAATATAAACTAGAAAACGGTACGAGCAGCAGATGGCCTGACAGTGTGTCGGAAGCAACACAAACTCACCCGATACGACAGAAAAAGGACTTTTCCTGCAAGCAGTCGGAGGGAGATGACTCTGAAATGGAAAAAAATAAACGTTTTAATTCAAAGGCAGCGTGGTCCAGTTAAATGACTGCCAGGATCTGGGCTTCTATAGGTGCATGAGCTTTGAATGACTGCATTAAAAAACATAATTTAAGGGAGCAGACCTGAACATCCTGTATTTGCAATGAATTTAAACAAAGTTCCTAATTTGGTTTGCTAACCAGAGATTTTCCAGGAAGGTTGAGATAACAAGGAAGAAAATGCAGCTCCAGCTGTGTGACAGAGGCAGTATTTAAGATAGGAATCAGTTGTGAATATTTATTTTCCAGTTGTGCCCACAAAGCTCAATCTGTTCTTTCATGCTAAACTAAAGAGCCACCACCACCAGTTTAATAAACTGGACGTAAAGTGCAACAATGAAGGGAGGAGATTTGCTTTGAAGCAAACGTTAGAAAATGTTATCTGACTCAGTGCTTTGTGATTTCACACGTCCAGTGACAGACTGAGTTATAGCCATTTTTTGTGTTTTCTACAGTCAATTAGCTGTGAAGGTCAGCTTGAGTTGGATCCAAATGTTAATCAATGAAATTTATCGCAAAGCTCTTCAATAAAATTTGTGGAGAGATGTTTAGTTTTGGTACCTGCTCCTGTGCACATGCTCCAAGAGGGCAGGCGGTAAGGTGTTGTGAAGCTGTAGAACACGCTGATATCCTGCGGTATCAGAAACTCCACAAACTTAGAGTCGTGGAACACCTCTCGTTTGCAGCTGAGGATGGAGGCAGCCTGGTCGGAAATGTAGATGATCCGTCCGGTGATCAAAGATACGGCTACTGCAAAAATATCCTGTTGACATACATTTGAAATTAAGCATAAATGTTTTTTTGTTTGGTTTTACATAACTGTTTCACTTCAGTTATTGCTAAATTTAAAAGAACAATTCTCACATTGTTTCTGAGGGTGTATTCAGAAGTGATGCTGTCTATTTCCTCTATTGTATAAGAAGAAGCGTCCAGGCCTGACAGCTGACTGTCATTGCTCATCAGCAGCTGGTAATACTCCTCATTGGCTGCAAGAAAGAAGAAACATTTTGTTTGAATTCAGGCAATGCAACACAAAATGGACTTCCTTACAAAACATTGAGTAGAATTAAAAAAAATCAACGAGTAAGCCTCTACATACAAAGACAACTGGAGAAATAGTGTGAGTCCTGAATGACTTCGCTAAAACTTGCTGAAGAAGCTGAAACTAAACTGTTAAAGCCAAGAAAAGCAGAACATTAGCTAAAAGCTATCAGGAGCTAAATGTTAGCTTAATATCAAAAGTAGCATTAAAATACAAAAATCAAACAAGTTTGCTGTAGCATATTTTAAAGAGAACATTTTTGAAGAAATTAAAGAGCGTTCAGTATATTTCTATGTGGATAATATTTGTAGATTTTTAAAAAGTACAAAACTTACAGAAAACAAAAAAATAATAATTAGGTTGCAAAAAGAATAACACTGGTTTCTTTTTTCTCTTTGTAACAACTGATTCAACACTTCCCAGGTAGCTTTAATATCACTGCAACACTTCAATTTACCACTAAAATATTTCTTCTTTTAGCTTTAATAAGAAAATTATATTTATTCCTGTAAGACTTATAAACACTATGGGAAAGAGGGGTGGGATTTGATATATATTGCTTATATAGTTTATTCTTTTTCCTCAAACATTTCAGTAATTCAGTTGTAAATAATAAAACATAAATAACGTAAGAAAACATAAAAAACAGGAAAGCATACTATTGCTTCCCTGTTTGTTATGTTTTTGTACTTTTAAATTTGATTTATTATGATAAAAAATGACAGAGTGACAATGAAATATTTCACATTTTGTAATGCCACTTGCAGCACTGAACCTCTACCCACACATTTACTGACAAACAGAAACTTAATTAAACATTCAAAGTTTTTTTTCTTTTCTGGTGCAAATTTACACACATTTCTTTTTCTGTGGTGTTGAATTGTCCAAAAAGATGTTTATGTAATGTGAATGTGTCTAATGTGAAGTTAGTCAACTTTAAAAAGACAAAAATAGATTGTTTAAATGCATTACAGACCTTCAACCTGTTTGACGCAGCGGAGGGCATACTTGAGGGTGTTCAGTGTGGTGGACTTGTGTTTCTTGTCAGCTGGCACGTGAAGCTTCAGCTCTTTCAGAGTTTTAATCACCTCCTTTTGATTTTTAGCTTTTGCAGACTCCTCACTACTGCAAGGTGGACACGTGAACAAGCCAAGTTTCAGTTAAGATACTAAGGGAGACTAAAGTGCTCCAAAAACAAGCTAAAAATGTGAGCAGTATTTCATGACTTATAGGATTTTGGAAGCTGCTTTGGTTATGAGGTCCGTGCACTAACCTGCAGCCGCTGGTCGAAGGGTTGTCCTGCTCTGAGCTCAGCAGACTGTAGGCGTTTGAGCTGCTCGGTGGAGACGGACTGTGGGAGTTTGAACTGTGCAGGAGGAAAGAAAAAAGATGAATGAGCACCTGCAGCGTTAGTTGAGCAAAATACTTTAATTCCAGGAAAAGAGAGAGAGATGAGATTTGCCACTGTTCTTTTTTAGCAAGCCTCCTTTTGAGGTTTTCACCAAATTAAAACGCAGTAGAATAAGAAAGAACAAAACATTCACATATTTTTGCCCTGTTTTTTTTTCTGGAGCACAAATTTGTCACATACAGTAACATGTCATCAACAAAATCTGGCATCTGTGCTTACTCTCACACTTCAGAGCACCATTAAGGGAAGCTCAAAAAGGATGGGTTCTTCTTTTTGTGTCCCTTTGTGAAGGTGAAGTGGGAACAGTGTGCATGCAGGGTCACGTCTCGTTTAAGAGCCAAGTTACAAAAGAAATCACACCCTGGACCTGAAGTTTGTCTCACCTTCTTAAAGGACCTGAATCATGTCCCCGGCTCAATGGATGCACAGCATGGACACCCAGAAAAAGAGCAGGATTGAGGGGTCAAAGCATAATTGGGGCAACTACAGTTTTTTATTAGTGCTCAGTTAAAAATAAACCCATTACTGTACTAGGTTTTTAAATGGTTTTCCACAAGTCTGACTTCATCTACTCTACTGGTCCAGATAACAGGAGAGCTAAAAAAAACTTTAACAAAAGACACTGAATGAACATAAAAAGCCTTTATCAAGTATGTCATTCACCCTCCACCAAAGGGAGGAAGGGCAGTAATGCTTTGTTGTCTGTGTGAGTGAGTGTAATATGCATTCTTCACAAAATTTTTGACCTTAAATTATTGAAGTTATGTTCTTTTTTTCTTTTATATTTGAGCCTTCCTGTCCTGACTTTAGCCAGACTGAAGAAGCAATGCAATAATAATAATAATAATAATAATAATAATAATAATAATAATAATAATAATAATAATAATAAACAACTATTTCTTTGTGCAACCACATTATGAAAAAAAAAAAAAAAAAAACCTGACTCAAACGTTTAAAAAAATATTCAACTGAAATTGAGTCCAAAAATGTGTTTCTAAGAAAAAATTAATTAAATTTTAAAACACAAAGATATGCTATTTGACCATAACTCCTGGAGCACTTAAATACAAGCAGCAGTCTTCTTCAGACTCTTTGAGCTTAAATATTATAAAGTTAAGACGTCAAGATGCCCAACTCCATGGAAACAACTCTATTACTACTTTATTGTCATGCAGATTGTTTACTGAGAACGTTTTGGAAAAGTTCATAATGCAGACAGAAAGGTTAAATATGTATAAAACATTACAGCAGAGGTTTAAAAGTACCCTGCCTGTGTTGGTTCAGTGACAGTAAAAGTGTGTATCTGAGCTAACTCCAGAAACTTGATAGTGTGTCACTACAATCATTAGCCTTTAGAAACACTGACACTTTAACTTTGCTTAGTGTGTATAACAAGCTTACAGGGGCTAAAAAACTTAAATAGTCTCGTCTAGCTCAGGTGCGTCTCTCAGAAACCCCACAGGTGATTTTAGTAGACTGAATAGACAACATAATAAAAAAGACTGAATGAATTTATTAACATCTGACATTTTACTAAAGTGGTCTGTTTTAAACATAAGCTGTTAAAAACCCTATTGTTATTGATGTTTTAAACTTCAAAATTAATACCTCTGCTTCACGGATTCACAGCAGATATTAATAGATGGGCTTAATGAAAGTCTATTAAGAAACTGACTCAACTATGCTACAACTCAGCCTGCTATAATTATCCTCACTACCTGCTAAGAATAGAGAAGGTGTTTACAAATAGCCTCTGCAAGTACAGGTAAGATCTAAATCTACTTAAAAACAGCTTCAGTTCCTCAAAAGGCAAACAGCTGGTTTTAGACTAGACGATCTAAATGTGTATTAGCAGGCTAATTCAAACCGCAGCAAGGAGTCTGCAAGTCATGGAAAAGTGTTACATAAAGAGGGCGCTCAGACAAGACGTTTCTGTTTCAAGTTTCCGTCCTGAGCTGAAACACTGGGTGAATGTCAGAACAAGGTCAGACAAGTAGTTTGTAAATCTGTTTCTGTCTCTGGGTTTGAGGGATGTGAATGACACAGCTAACCATCTGCATATAGACCCTTTACAAAAACTTAGAATATCATGGAAAAGTTGTTTAACTTCCATAATTCCACTCAAAAAGTTAATCTTTAATAGGTGATAGATTCAGGGCCCACAATTTAAATGATTTCAAGTATTTGTTTATTTTTTACATAATTTGGGTTTCCAGCTCATGAAACCCACAAAAACAGGATTTCAAAAAAATTAGAATACTGTGGAGAAATCAGCCCAAATTTTTCAGGGCATGATGTTTTAAACTGAGTGTGACACTAATCATCTACTAAACTCAAAGCACCTGCACAGGTTTCCCCAGGTGTCATTAAATTGCTTCCGTTTGATTCAATTGTCTCAGTTCAGTTCAATATGGGGAAGACTGCAGACATAACTGGCCAGAAGACCATCATTGATACCCTCCATGGGATGGGTAAGCCACAAAAGTTCATAGCTAAGGAGGCTGGTTGTTCACAGAGTGCTGTGTCCAAGCATATCAATGGAAAGTCTAGTGGAAGGGCAAAATGTGGCAGGAGAAGATGCACTAACAAAAGAGATGACTGGGCTTCAGCAGATTATCAAACAGAGAAGATTCCAGAATCTGGCAGAGATCCAGAAAGAGTGGAATGAGGCGGGAGTCACAGCTTCACAAACCATCACATTCAGACGCATCCAGGAGACGGGCTACAACTGTTGGGTTCCTCGGTCCTCTTTTCCGATGAAAGTAAAGTGTGCCTTTCATTCGGAAATCAAGGTCCAAGGGTTTGGAGGAAGAAGGGTGAGGAACAGAGCCCATACCGCTTGAGGTCCAGTCTGAAATATCCACAGTCAGTCATGATTTGGGGTGCAATGTTCGGTGCAGGTGTTGGTAAACTCTGTTTTCGTAAATCCAAGGTCACTGCAACAATCTACCAGAATGCTTTAGAGGACTTCATGATTCCTTCTGCTGAGGATCTGTATGGAGATGCAGATTTCATCTTCCAGCAGGATCTGGCCCCTGCCCATGCCACCAGAAGCACCAAAACCTGGTTTGATGCCCGTGTCACAGTGTTTGACTGGCCAGACAACTCACCAGACCTAAACCCCATTGAGAATCTATGAGGTGTTCTCAAGAGGAAAATGAGGGACACCAGACCATCAACAAAGAAGAGCTGACAGCAAGCATCAAGGAAATCTGGGCTTCCATAACTCCCAGTCAATGCCACAGGCTGATTGCCTCAATGCCACGTCACATCGAGGCAGGCAAAGGATTCCCAACCAAGTATTGAAGATTGACATATCGTTTTGAAAGTACTATATTTTGATTGATTTGTTGTGATCCTATTTTTTTTCTGCAAAAACTGAGTAATGTGGGTTTACAGTATTCAAATTTTTTTGAAATCCTGTTTTTGTGGGTTTCATGAGCTGGAAGCCCAAATTATGTAAAAACAAACACATAAATACTTGAAATTGTTTAAATGGTGGGCCCTGATCATCTATTAAAGATTAACTTTTTGAATGGAATTACGGAAGTTAAACAACTTTTCCATGAAATTCTAATTTTTTGGAAAGGGTCTGTAAATATGGAAAACAGGAGCTCCAACTGGTTGTATCCAGTGGGCCTCCAAGGGTCTTTCCATTCTCTGTCCTTGTTATGAATTCAATAATGAGAAATAAAGTGTAATTGTGTCACAAACAAGGTTGTTCAACCAGTGACCAGACACTTTGATTTCTGCATGTGGACCATTTCTGTTCAGACATGATAAAATGAATGGAAACACAAGACTCAGATGAATTTTGTGTACCCTCCACTGATTCATGTTGAGGTATCCCTGGCATCAGTTTTTAAAGGAGAAACAATACGAACCAACTATTTTTGATATAAATGTGCAGCACCTCATCATAAACAAACTCCATAATGGCTCTGCATGAGTTGAGAAGCCACTAGATTTATTTATTTAAAATAAAAGAAGAGTTTTTATAATCATTGTATTCAAATTTGACCCATTCCATCAAAGTTGAAACTTCATGAGTTTCCAGTTTAAACCGCTCAAGCTTCGAACGGGATGAAAGTTGTGGGTAAACTGTAATTTGTAGGAAAATATAAATTCTCACCCATAGGTTATAAAGGTGCATCTCAAAAATCAGAATGTTGTGGAAAAAGTTCAGTTTTTTTTATCAATCATTTCAGAAAATAAACTTATATACAGTCAGCTTTTGGTACCTTTGTCAAAGTGGGCAAGAGCCAAGTCCTGCTGGAAAATGAAACCAGCATCTCCATAAAGCTCGTCAGCAGAAGGAAACATGAAGTCTCTAAAATGTCCTGCTAGATGCTGCGTTGACTGAACTTCAGAAAACACAGTGGACCAACACCAGCAGAGGACATGGACTCAAACCATCACCAACTGTGGAAACTTCACACTGGACTTCAAGCAACATGGATTATGGGCCTCTCCACTCTTCCTCCAGACTCTGGGACCTTGATCTACCGTATTTTCTGCCATACATGTCGCACCGCCTTATAAGTCACATCGGTCCAAATATGTCTATTAAAGTGGAAAAATCCATAAATATGTTGCTTTGGCATATAAGTCACAGGACATGCAAATTATGCAAAAAACGCTACTTATAGGCTGAAAATATTATATAAATGACGTGCAAAATTTACTTTAATCTGAAAAGAGGACAGCAGCATGGTGGAGCAACTGGTAGAGCTGCTGCCTCTCAGTGAGCAGGTCCCTGGTTCAAATCCCGGTCCGGGGGCCTTTCTGGGTGGAGTTTGCATGTTTTCTCCGTGCATGTGTGGGTTTTCTCGGGGTACTCCGGTTTCCTCCCACAGACCAAAAACATGCATGTTAGGCTGATTGGTAACTCTAAATTGTCCCTAGGTGTGAGTGAGAGAGTGAATGGTTGTTTGTCTCGTTTGTCTGTGTCTCTGTGATGGACTTGCAACCCGTCCAGGGTGTACCCCGCCCCTCGCACAGTGATTGCTGAACATGAGCACCGGCGACCCCTGTGACCCAAAATGGAAGAAACAGGTAAAAGATAATGGCTGGATGGCTGGATGAAAAGAGGACATTGGACCACTAAGCAACAGTCCAGTTCTTTTTCTTCTCAGCAGGTATGACCTCAGACGTTGTTTCTGGTTCAGGAGTGGCTCGACTAGAGGAATGACACATTTATCACAATATTCTAATTTACTGAAACAATGAGTTTTAGTTTTTCATTATCTGTAAGCCATAATCATCAAAAGAAGAAATAAAGTCTTGAATTATTTTGCTCTATGTGTAATGAATGTATGTAGTAATACATGAGTTTACTTTTCTTAAATAATTGACAAAAAAATAAATAACTTTTTCATGTTATTCTAAATTTCTGAGATGCACCTGTATTTTCCCTGTAGCCTGTTGGGATCTTAATTTTTCTGCATTTTGCATACATTTTACCACCTACGTTCACAAACGTTCCTGTATCTGCTGCTCAGAAACATCATTTCTGCAAGATGCTGCAGGCAGCGTGGCTTCACGGTGAATATAAATTCATTCTGATTTTGACTTACACAAAAAAAACAGCAGGGAAGTACAGTCATACGAACGCTCCTGACTGGGTTATGATCAGTAACTTGAGTGAACTGCAGTAAACCCTCTGTGGTTTATTTACATTCTATAGGTAGCTGTAAAGAAACAATTAGAGCATTGTCCTGTTAAGATGTACCACAAAACCAAACTGAAAGAATGGAAAGAAAAAGAAATATACAAAAAACCCTGGTTAAAAAAAAAAAAAATCAGAAATATTTATATCCTGCTCTATAGGCTTGCTCATAGAATTCCAACAGTGTTAAGTTCTGCCTCATCCATGTCTTGTCCATTTCTCATCAGACTGTCCTGTTTTTTTTTCTACCATCTTATACAGACTTTGATAAGCCAGGCAACGTCCAAGCCTGCATGGACTCAATAGATGTTTCTTGCACATTATGCAAATGACGTTGCTTGGAGGTTGGTAGCACCAGAGTTGGAACCCTGAACTTCCCGTACCATATTCAAGTAGAACCACTGTGGTAACCTCCCAACTAAAGAAGAGTCTAAAGAAGAAAGTCCTTACGAGCCAGATGAATGGCAAATACAAAGTCCAAACCGTCAACACATATGCTATCCAACTGGTATAACAGCCTGTCAGAAGGAAGAGATAGAAGCCCCTAACATCAAGTCGTGAAAGCTCCTCACAATGTATGGAGGGTTTCACCCCAAGTCCAGCACCCTGACACTATATACTAGAGAAAGATGGAGGCAAATGACTAGTGAGCATCAGAGCCACAGAACAGGATGAAACAACTAAGATCCTGGAGTAAATAAATCAAATACACCTTTCTTATTTTTCATGAATAAGTTTTAAAATGTGAAAAAGAGAAATCTAATCTTCAGCATCTGTGCTCAAATTATGTACTGGGAAATACTTTTAGCTATTTCAATACCAAACTTTAGGTGAATATTTGTAAAACCAGTAGAATTATGGTCTGTTTTGTGTTAGCTTAATGTCTGTGTACATCAATCAATCAACAATGTACATCCACTGATTACTTTCTGCAAGTTCCATTAAAATGAAGTCAAACAAGTTTTTGTGGAACACAATAATAAAAGATTTTCAATGATGAAACTTGCAGATCAGGCGTATTTGGAAAATTATTATTATTTTTTTTTCATTTAGCCTTTATTTATCCAGGTTAGTCTCATTGAGCCATGAGAACTCATTTTCAAGAGAGACCTGTTTAGGGAGCACATGGTGGGGTTAAGGGCCATGCTCATGGGCCCAGAGTGGGGCAAATGAGGGTGGGAGCAAGTGTGGGTGTTTCACCTACCCCACCCACAATTTTTGATGTTGCCGGGGCCGGGGCGTGAACCGGCGATCTTCGGATCACAAGCCCACCTCTCTAACCTCTGTGTCATTGGGAAAAATCTCACCTAATATAGAGAATTCTGTATGTATATGAATGACTACCTACATTATACTGTAAGCCTGCATTGTTTTAATAAAACTGAACTACAGGTTAAATGAGTATAATCATTAAAAGGGAAAGGGAGGCATAAGGAAGTGTTATACAAGATAAGAAAAGCAAGTGGCGTGTTGGATACTAATCAAACAGGAAGAAGGAGTGGTTTTAAAAAGAAAGGTCTGGATTTTAAGTACTGAGTGACGTGTGAGGCATGGCTGACTGCGAAGGGAAGGACGTCAGAGCCTGCAAATGGGTTGCTCCACCCAGAGATAAACAGACATAAACAATGCATCGCCATGGTAACGAGAGGTTGGAGAGCATGACACAACCCATCTGGTAACGAGTTGAAGCCAGCTTCCACCCTTCTAGATGGCATCAACTCATTTTTGCATACTGGGAGTTGTTTTGTTGTTTTTCCCACTGCCTGCTCTGATCATCTGCAGGTCAAGCTGCGCAGTGTGTGATCCTATTTAATTGTGGCCATAAAAAGGAGTTTTAAAACTGTTTAGTTCCAGTGAGTCACCAGATTCCCTTGACGATGATAAACAAATAATCTGGTTGAAGACTGCTCGACATTTTATTCAATCCTCTACAATAAAATTATATGTTCGCAAACAACTCTTTAAAAAAATGCCTAAAAGGAAAACTGAACATCTTATTTAAAGCAAAAGTGGCACTCAAACAGAGTACCAGTACTGCAGGAGATTTAACGTCATTTAATGAACTGTAAATTTCTACTTGCTTTATTTATGATTATTAATGTTGCTTATTTTCTCTATTGATTGTGATTAATGCCTCCTCCTAATTTAGACAATTTATTTCCAAAAATTCAGCTTTACTTTTGTGTGAACATGTCTTTTTCAGTTTAGGCCTCCTGTCAGCTCCACCACAGTGGATAAGAGACAAAGTGGAAATGCAAAGCTAACCTGCAATGTAAATCTGACAGGAATACATGAAGACTTTCATGTTGCAGGTGTTTTATTAAGATGAAAATACAAGACATGATTGCCTGCAAGATGCTGCCAAACACAGCCACCAACTGCTCCCTCCAGACACCAGATCTAACTGAGCAATGTGTGCTGACTCAATAATCTAGATTACTGAGACATATTCTGACATTTGTCAAAGTAAATGAAGCCAAATTAATCACCTTATTGTTAAAGTTGAAGTGTACTTTTAGTGTTCACAGACAGGATGTCCGATGGGCAGGTTTACTTTTCATGACATTTGTATAAATGTTCACAAGTGTGCCAATCAAAGCAGTGATATTTACAATCAATTGTTCAATATTTAAATTGGCATGGGGACAAGTACGGTGAGAGAAAATGATCAAAGCAGGTTTATTGTTGAATTCAAAGGAGCAATCAGGCCAAGAGCTTGTTGGCCTTCAATGAAGCTTTGGCTAACCCATCTGCTGCCATTAGTCAGTGCTAATAAAGACACCCAGCCCTCTTACATTTATTATGACCTAAAAATGATCAATAGACACAATTATACATTTTTATGCAGTCTGTATGAAAATACCAGGGTCAATTATGAGGCCAAATGCAACAAGTGTGACCAAAATAACCTTTCCAACCGGAAGGTTGATTTTCTTTTAAATGTATGATTTTAGTTTTTTTTCTTTTTGTCATTTCAGTGACTCAGATCATAAAGTGGACCGACTTTAATGAGGTCTGGCCCTGATTTGTAATCTATGACTGCTGCTATGTGGATTTAACTCCATTTGAACTTTGTCAGTGACCTACTGGCAGATATCTACAGCTTCAAACAGCCGCATCACAATCATTGCTCGGCCCAATAGAGGTGAATGACTGTGAAGATAAATCAGAACATATATTCATCGCCTCCCATCAAAAGGCAAAGATGGACAATTATCCTTTTGCTTGTGTCTGTCTGTTATCAAAATATCTAATGAACCACTGGACAGATTTTAAAGAAATTTTCAGGAAATTACCAGTGGATGTATCGCTACAACTTACCGTAATAGGATTTGGAGCCAACTCAGTTCAGGATGCCTGCCATAGTCAAATGATTTTAGAAATCACAAAAATGGCTGTAATTTGGTCATTTATTCAGACACTGAGGTAAGATTTGGTGCCGTTGTAGCAGAGTCATTCACAGTACACACTCCAAGTTTATTTTACACTTTAGCAATGACCATTGAAGATAACTGTTTGTATGTATGGATTTTAGGGACACTTTCAGGGGGTAATCATTGAACGTGCATCTACAACTACTACCAGTAATAACTTTTGGAATTGATGCATGCAAGATGGCCCAAGAGTATAATTTAGTCACATTTGCTGATGTTGAACTAAAGTTTGATGATGTAGCAGCTGAGAGTCATCTTCAATACATACTTGGTCTGAGTGGAATATTTTGTGATGTTGGAAGTGATTATGCACAACATTATTTTCTAGGTTTGACCAAAATGTCTACGATTCCATTCTTTCTCAATATAAGACGATCTGGCATAAAAGGCAGTGGGTGACATGCATTTGTTTAAGGAATGCTAGGTCTTAAATTAAGAGTTTTTCGAAAGATCCTGATGCATGCTCAATAATCCAGGTAGCAAAAATCCAAAAAAGTTCAATCTGGTTCTCTGGACATTCAAAAAAACAAAAAAACAAAACAAAGCAAAAAAATCTAGAAACGTTTCGTCTCTCATCCAAGAGACTTCCTCAGTCTGAGGTGCTGTTTTCAGCTCTGTTAGCAGCTGCTATTTAAGAGACTGAGCTGAA
>NC_056506.1:31755586-31769590 GCF_014905685.2 Nematolebias whitei
GAAGCTGCTATTTAAGAGACTGAGCTGAAAACAGCACCTCAGACTGAGGAAGTCTCTTGGATGACAGACGAAACGTTTCTAGATTTTTTTGCTTTGTTTTGTTTTTTTGTTTTTTTGAATGTCCAGAGGGCCAGATTGAACTTTTTTGGAGTTTTTTGAAAGGTTTGATTCAGGACTTAGGGTTTTGCTAGAGTTCTCCTTTCCACTGTGGTCTGCCAAACTAAGGACGCTCAAAACACAGGATTGAATCAAAGTGAAGATTTTATGCCATTCACCTGCTCTTTAAACTGGATCACTTATTTAAAACTTTTAAATACCAACATACTTGAATTATTGAATGGATTCCAACAAACTAAATTGTAACTGGAGAGAGGGTGACCTACACTATTTACTTTCTACCAACACTCACACATTATTATTGCTGTTTAAATTACTGGTGTCTAAGTTTATTTTAAAAGACTTGGAGTGTTCTGCCCTGACTGTGTTTATGCAAACAAAATGAGTATAATCCTTTTTTCTTTATTCCACACACAATCATGAAGAAAAGGCTAATGCTTTCATCATTCCCACAATCATCTTTACCTTTTGTTGCTCTCAGAAGATTCCAGCAGTGCCGAGTCCTTGCTGTTGCTGTTGGAGCTGCCCACTGAGTCATGATCATGACTCTCGTTCCCATGACTCTCATTGCCATGCGATTCAGTCCCACTTCCACTGGATCTGCTGCTCTTCATTTCCACATCCTCCTCGGGGAGAAGGCGAGAGCGCGTGTTCTTGTGCATGCTGTGTGTCGAGCCAGCAGGACCCTGACCACTGCTGTCGCTGCCCTCTGAGGGCAGGCCAAGGTCAGGCCCAGCTTGGCTGTAGCCTCCCACCCAATGCAGCTGTGCCATGGAGCTGCAGCCGGAGGCACAGCTGGAGGTGGATGCTCTGCACCCTGAGGTTTCATCCTGGTCCTCTTGCACCGGGAAGCAATAGAGTTTGGAGTTTGAATCCTTGGACATCAGTAAAAGCTTTATCCTGGACTCGTTCCAAGTTAGTTAACAGGAAAGAGAAACATCACCCCATTTTCACAGGAGTGACACCATGGAATAAAGAGAAGAAGACAAATCTGTGGATAGAACAAGATGACAAATGTTAGTAAAATATTTTTGTTTATTTATATCATATAATTCAGTACATGCAACAAATTAATATTTGGATAAATAAATGTCAGTAAAAATAGTTTGTTTTAATTATAAACACACTGACCCAATAACAACTTTGAAATGACATGGCTCTTTTGTGGACAGGAGGTTTGTTAGGAAATGAACAAGTTTCAAAGTCTGAAAATGAAATTCAGTGCTCCAATGTCAAAAACCAAAGAACAGCAAACCAAATATTTGTTTTAAAGAGTTTAGTAATACATCAGAGTCAGAGATTCTTTATTGTCATTCGCACCTCATGTGGTACATGTGGTGGAGCGAAATTATGTACACAGGGTCCCAGTTACATCCAACAATAAAATGTAAAAGAAAAACGATGATAACATCCAAGACATTAACTAAGAAAAACATCAACTAAATACTTTGTATACACTAAGCACTAATAGCATAAAAACATCACATTGAACATCAGCACAAACCTGAACACAAGTCCGTGTAAGCAAATGAGCACGCATGAACACACGAACACTGAAACAGATCAGCAGCAACATGATGTGATTTTTTTCACAGTGATTATTCTGGTTAGATATTCATGAGTCTAACAGCCTCAGGGTAGAAGCTGTTCCTCAGTCTAGTGGTTCTACACTTAATGCTCCTCAACCTCCTTCCTGAGGGGAGTGGGGCAAAAAGTGTGTGTGTGCTGGGTGAGTGGGGTCCTTCATGATGCAAGTGGCCCTCTTCCTGCATCTGGAGGTGTAGATGTCTGTGATGGTGGGGAGACTGACTCCAACAGACTTCTGTGCAGTCTGTGCATACATTAAGTCCATGCAAGTAACATCAACAGGGTGTTTAAACTAAGGGATAAATGATGTGTTCATCTCCAAACCTGGGCAATATCACCAATTATTTGGAAGATTGTGACTGTACACCCAAGCGTCCAACGCAGTGGTGAATGTGACCTAAAATGAAGATGTATGTGAGTGAAAGCTTGTTAATAATACTCAACAGGGTGTGCCTGTAGACATAAGGCAGAAGCATGTTGAGACGCTAACAGGATGCTCATATATAATCTTGTTTGTTTTCATATCAGAGCACATTGATGGGTTTGACACCTGACTCTGTCATTCTGTGAAAAGCATTAGGTCTGTCCCATGTGATCCTTTTGACCATTTCAAATGATTTCTCTGCTTTATGAACACATAGAAAACAAGACATGATTTATCTGATTGCCATCAAATGCCCCAAGCAAACAGCGTGGATCTTTGTCCTGTAATCTGTGGCCTCAAACGAACGAGAGAAGCTGCAAAGAAAGACTTCAAACAGTAAGCAGTCCTGTGTGACAGTCAGATTTCCAAACAGAGTCGACTTGAAATGGTTCTGCTTACAGAAAGTGACGCATCACCTCTACTGTTTGGAGAACCAACGCTAATGTGTTTGGAATGAACAAAAGGGAAAGCGATATGCAGTCGTGATTGTGAAATAAATCAAAACATTTTGTCAACAAGGCATCTACAGAAAATTGTCATTTAAGATGATGTAAAGCATTTTCTGAAGAGACTGGAATGAATATGGTTAGAAAATAAAAGAAGTGTGAATGTGGTAACAACAAAGAAAGAACCAGGAAGCAGGAGCTCGTCAGATTTTTAATCACTGATTTACCTGAAAACGACCACCCTGACAGCAACATGTACATGTTCAAATCCAAAAAGTTCAAATAAAAAGGCAGACAGCGTGGGTTCAGTTCATTATGATGTGTTATTACAGTAATTATAAGTCATGTAAGCATATAGTGAGTTCACTTACTGCAAATTACATTTAAACTGTGTTCATTATATCCAGAATTAATCTGGAGTAAAAATCAGGTAAGTGATCATTCTCAGAACCCTGTTCATAAGCAACAAATGATGTGAAAGACACAAGTGTTACTATTTAACCTCTGCTGCACCTTGAACTCATCTTTATAATGGAAAAAATGAAGTTATTAATTCAACAGAGCTTAACAGAGATGTGGGATTAGTTTCACCAAGCCTGTTTTGGGCATCAAGCCCGTACATGTCGAAGGATTTTTATGCAAGCTTTTTCTTGTGCGTCATTTGTGGTAGTTGTTTAAAGATGTGTTAAAGATTTGGTGACAGCTAACCTTGACTCTGGGTGCAGCATGCGTAGATGTTAAAAAAAATCACAACAACTACTGAATAGTGTTTTATATTGTCTCTAACTTGACACCATAGTCCTAGCTTAAAACAAAGTGGTAAATTAACAGCAGCACTGAAAAATAAAAAGAATATTTAACAATTCTCTAGTTCTTATCAGATTATAGATAGCAGTCTGTGTCTTCTTATCACGGGTCTGCAAAAAAATAGACAAATGTTGAAAGTTAGCATTAACACGTTGGGTCAGCTTACACTCTGTGAGAATGAGCGAGAGACAATCAGAGGTTGTAGTTTGGAAATGAAACAGGAAGAAAAAGTTTACAGAAGACTCATCCCTGGTGCCACAGTGCAGCTCTTTGTGAGATACAGTCCACCATGTAACGTTCTGGTTGTACAGCACAGAGGGAACATCCTTCACAAAAACTGCTGCCCACAGCTTTTATTAAGAAAACTTTTTTGTGTGTGAAGTGCAACAGACGCAACAAATCCAACCCTACATCTGGTCTCTGGATTGAAAGCTGAATGGATTTCTTTATTGCTATAATACACTGAACGGTACACAGAGTAGTAATGAATAAATAAATAATAAAAAGGTATTAGATAATGAACATGCACGAGGCTCAAGTAAGAGCACCAATAAGTGCACGTCTAAAGCATCTGAGCAATACGAAGCTGAGTTCTGAGTCCTGATAGCCTACGAATAAAACTGTTCGGCCTGTTGGTACATCTTGAGGACCTGAACTGCTTGCAGCTTGAACAGCCACTGACCTGGATGGGAAAGGTCAGAGCAGGTTTTCACTGCCCTGCTACAGAAGCAGTCTTAACAATGTGCCCAACTGCAAAATCTAATAGTTTGCACCAGTTACCAACCTGCCAGACTTTCACTTTATTTGCTCCCAGTCACTCCAAATCTGCTAACGCAGTACCAGGAGACAGAAAGAGACAGAGAGCAGAGCTGCATAGGACGCAGAGGAGGAAAACATCAATATGTGTAATAAAGCTCTGTGGAGACAGATGATAACCAGACACCTGCACATTCAGCAGTTTAAACAAGGCAACAATGATGAGTGCACATGCTTTTATACATTATTATTATGGTTTAAATAGAAAAAGGCACCATCGTCTTCACAACAGCCTCTGTTTCGAGTGTTTCAACACCACAAATTCCATATAGTAACTTAATACAGGGACACATGAAGCTTTTTAAGAGGTCTTACTTGCATATTATCCACTTGCTTCAAGTATATGAAAACAGTTCAAACACACATGGTTGTGAAAAGTCAAATGGCTGAAACTCCCAACATGTAATCCAGATGATCCCAGCCTAAATAATGAGAAATCAAATATTTAATCTGGAACACTAAAATGTTCGAGACACTGTAAGTTGCTGGACTGATATCATTCCTTGCTCAGAAAAAAACAGAATCTCTGGTTATAATTTATCTGGGAGTCATTTAATTATAGAAAAAAGTTTGAAATGGTTGATTTGACCAAATATTGATTTTTTACGACCTGCCTTCTCCCGTCTGATAAGACCCTATATGTCTAATCTCCCTCTGCAGCGAGGGTTTCTGAGGTTAATTCAATTTACTTGTTTCTTGTCGATAAATATATCCCACTCAGCTGAACAGCTGTTGAAGAAGAAAGCTGAGGAAACAATAATCTGGATTTTCTCTGAGGAAACTCAGGGAAAACTAAATCACATTACAGGGAACCTTACTCTATACTCTCCTCTTCGATTAAAGATTTCTGAGTCCCTTCTCAGGCCAACTCTAACTGGTTTTGGATAATGATATGAACGTATACATGGCACAGCTAAATGCTGGATATCAAGCTTTCCTGGACAAGCACACAGCCTCCGGCTACCAGCCTGAAAAGCATGTGTATGTCCAACATTGAGGCAAAAACAGAGAAACAAGTGCGTAACAAGATAAAAACATAACCCAGTTAAAGGCTATGAACTGCTCTTTGTGCTCTTTTTATTGCAATCAATGTGCTAATGAGAACACTGCTGACGTTTTGCTCACGTTTCAGGACTTTTTTTTTAGAAATCGATAAAATTAACTCACTTTATTGTGAAGTGGCGCAGCACTGTATTAAGACACAACAAGAAACCATTGGAGATAATGTCGTCATCAAGGTGGTGAGTTAAATAGTAAACAGTTCTTGTGTTACAAACAAAATTAAAGCTGTCTGTCTGAAAAAGCATTTTGATTTTTAATGCATGTTCTGTAAGAGACTGATGTTCCATTTCTCTTCAACCAGAACAATTCAAACTAAATCAACACTTATATGAACAAATATTTCATTGGTTCAAATCTAAACTAATGAGACAGAACAAAGAAAAAAATCACAGAAATATTTTTTTGTACATACACAGGGTAAAAACACAAGTTGAATCCCAGCTTGTGATAAATAATGTCCTTTGGCTTTGAAAGTGACAAAAACATATAATTTAAACCATTTCATAAAGATTACCTATACTGTGCCTCAGTGTGCAAATACATTAAAGTCAGTTAAATGTCAAAATCTTGGAGTAAGTGGCATTAACCTTTTCTTATCATGCAGTTTTTTTTTTTTGTTTTTTTTTTCTGGCAACTTTTGCATAAAGTTGATCATCATAATCTATCTTCAGCTATGAAATGGCTTAAAAGTGGCTGATCGTTGGTTCTTCAACCCCAGATTACATGCACAAACCTATGACAGGAAACCATGTGTCCATTCAGACTGATGCACCAATGCTTAACACAGTTTGAACATGTTCGTAGTTACAGAATGTTAACATCATGCTTTACTTCACTTTCAGCTGGGGGGGGGGGGGGGGGGGTGTCCCTACAGGCCCTCATACTGCAGTTGGGGTGGATAAATCTTCAACAATAATATAAACAGATATAAAACGTGTTATTCTCTGTCAGCTCTGTGCATCCAGCATCTTTTCTCCTCCCTCTCCAGTCACAAAGGTCAAACTGAATCTGACCCCATCAGCCCACTAATAACACACAATCCTTATTGTTTCAGCGCTAAAAACCCAAAGGGAATGCTTACATTTGCATCACTAGATAATAGATCTTTTATTACCATCTCTCTGCCTTTGCTTCATTTGTTTAATGAGCTAAAATCCAGCTGTTAGTTTTAAAATGTTTTATAGCTACTAAACCCCATAAGGTCAGTTCAAAGTAATGATTGAGTTAATGCTGCAGCTCCAGGTTTTTTTTAGTTTTATAACAAGAGTTGTTTTGCTGCATCAGACTTTATGTAAGGGGAGTTTTATGACACTAGAGAGAGCACGCGCTGAGCGCAGAAAGTGATTCTGACGTCACTGTTCAGGTCGCACTTTAACCGTATGTTCACGCAGCGCGAGGACCGTTTTCACAGTATCCTCGTGCCAAGTTTCCTCAGAGGTAACTCCGTCACGAGTGGACCAGGACACCCAGGACAACGTCCCCGCGGTTAACCCGGCGTGTTAGCTTCGGTTTACCCGGTTTGAAATACCGTTACATCGCAAACACACGACTTAAAACTTCACCTACCGCACAAAACTGCGTCAGCTCCGCCACTTCCGGAGAAGTAAAAGCCCTTCTGCTCGGACCGCTTTTGATGAACACCTCAGTGAAACGCGCGTGCCTCTGCGGTGGTCCAACGCTGCTCTAACAAACTCCTGGCCGGGCATCTACACACACAGCCCGGAGAGTCTCATGCAAGCAATGACCTCATAACAAGCCCCTTCATAAACTCCTCCCACCGCTGATCCGATTGGTCCATACAGCTTCCAGTCGTTATCCAAGAGCAACTCTAACCAATCAGCGTGAACATAGCGCTTAAAGGCGGGGTTAGTCACTGCCGCTCCGCATTCTGATTGGTTCTTATCCCTGTCAATCGTTTTATGTAAGGGTTGCACAGCTTTCACATGCGAACCCACGGCTACTGCGGGAGAGAGTGAATAGCTACAACAGAGATGCTGGTGAAAGAAGCGGTGGCAGCGGTTGGCTCAGAGAAGCTCAGCGCTGCCCGGCTGTTATCTAAAAGGTTATACAAGTATCTGCGCGGCAATGTGGACGATATGTTTGTGCGTAGTCACTGACATAAGCAAATAAACTTTCTGCTCTGCAGTTGTGATAAGAGCTACTCGAGGTCTCGGCAGACGGTTAATTTAGTCATTCTTACGTCATCACTTCAGTGATACTGCACTCACACTGTCTGCGATATGTTCTGCACGAGACAGGGCTGTGCAAAGTTATGACCCCCAAAAGTGTTAGAGCTTGTGTTTTGGTACTTTATGAAGGTCGTTCAAAGATTCTTAGATCCTTGAGATCAAGGACCTACAGATAAGTAAACAGTGTATTTTTCATATTTTAAACCCCTCATCTGTTATTAACTCATAAAGTGTTACAATTGTGCAGTTTTTGCCCTGTTTTATCTGATGTTTACTTTGTTTACATTGTGTGGCATTGTCTCCACTACACTAAACAACAAACTTGAAATATATTAGCTTATCTATATATTTAGAAAAATTGATTCATTTATTTCAGTCAGTAGGGCATCACTTCTTTTTTCAGTCTAGCCCATATGCGCTCATTGCCATGTTGTTATTAGTTAGTACACTTTGACCTTCTAAATCAGTCAAACTGAACTACAAAGATAAAATCATATTTTGCCCAAAGCATAAATAACCACTCTGTTCCCATTTATTTTGTTAAATTTACAAAAACATTGTTTGTTGTTATATAAAGTAAACACTGATGCCTCTTTAAGGTCTTGTGTGAAATATTTTCCTACTTCAAGGACATTCATGGTGTTGAAGACCAAGAGGAGGGAAACGTGTCAGGAGAAGAGGCAGAAGAGGAAAGTAAAGATGGACCGAGGGTAGCAACGTTAAATGTGGGGGACAATGACAGACAAAGGTAGTGAGCTGGCAGACATGATGCAGAGAAGGAAGGTAGATGTTTTTATTTGTCCTAGAGACCAAGTGGAAGAGCAGAAGGGCTTACAGCATTGGGGCAGGATTTAAGCTGTTTTACCATGGTGTGGATAGAAAGAGAAATGGATTGGAGGTGGTCCTAAAGGAGGAGTTGGCAAAGAAAAAGGTGAAAAGAGTGACAGATATGTGTCTGAAGATAGAAATAGAAAGTCTGATGTTAAACGTTGTCAGTGGTTATGCTCCACAGGTTGGATGTGATGTAGAGGAGGAAGAGAATTTTTGGAAAAATCTTGATGAAATGATAGAGCAGGGCTATTCAACTAAACTGCTCAGGGGGCCACAGATTCTGAAAGCCAACAGCTCAGGGGCCGGACATCAGGAGATGATTGTGGACTTCAGAAGGAACAAATACACCTACACCCCCCTGAACATAAAAGGATCTGCGGTGGAAGTGGTCTCCAGCTACAAGTACTTGGGTGTACACCTGAATGACAACCTCAGCTGGAGCAAAAACACTTCCAGCCTGATCAAGAAAGCTCATCAGAGACTCTACTTCTTCAGGCGGCTGAGACGAGCTGGACTAGGGAGCTCAGTCCTCACCTCCTTCTACAGGTGTGCAGTGAAGAGCATCCTGTGCTCCAGTATCAACTTGTGGCATGGAGGCTGCACAGAAGTCTGTTGGAGTCAGTCTCCCCACCATCACAGACATTTACACCTCAAGATGCAGGAAGAGAGCCACCTGCATCATGAAGGACCCCACTCACCCAGCACACACACTTTTTGCCCTGCTCCCCTCAGGAAGGAGGTTGAGGAGCATTAAGTGTAGAACCACTGAGAAACAGATTTTACCCTGAGTTACCCTGAGGCTGTTAGACTCATGAATATCTAACCAGAATAATCACCGTCAAGAATCACATCATGTTGCTGCTGATCTGTTTCATGTTGATGTGTTCATGCCTGCTCATCTGCTCACACATACTCCTGCTGCTGTTTGACGTAATGTTTTATGCTATTAGTGCTTAGTGTATTATTTAGCTGATGTTTTTCTTAGTTCATATCTTAGATCTTATTACTGTTTTTCTTATACATTTTATTGTTGGATGTAACTGGGACCCTACGTACATAATCTCGTTCCACCACATGTAACACATGAGATGCGAATGACAAATAAATCTCTTTGACTCTGACATCCAGCAATTAAAATCATTATGTAAATAAACCAAAGTTTACAATGATCTGTTAACTTTTACATTTGTTTATCTTATTGCATTGAATCATAAATGCAATAAACAAAATCCAAAACTCAAACCTAGACCTGCCCCCCCTCCAAAAACATATTATTATTATTTTATTTTTTTTATGAAGTGGGCTGGATTGGACTCACCCGCGGATCAGAAAGGGTGTACACTTGAGTAAGAAGTCTCAACTATGTGCGCAGTGTCCGCATGGTTCACAGAGTACACACATTATGCATGAGTCTGTGAGAGCCTTAAGGTTGTGGAAGGGGAGAGTGTGGCCAGACAGCATCGGATGGTTGTGTGTACAATTACTGTTGTGAAGAAGAGAAAAAAAAAGTGCAAAATCAGAGAAGAAGCCCAAATGGTGGAAGCTGAGGAAAGAAGAATGTTGTGAGGAGTTCAGAGAGGAGCTGTTAAAGGCTTTGGGTGGTAAGAAAAAGCTTACAGATGACTGGGCTACTACAGCAACTGTCTTTCTACCTTAGAGACAGGGAGAAAGGTACTTGGTGTGTCATCTGGACAGAGAATAGATGATAAGAAAACCTGGTGGTGGAATAGTGAAGTACATGAATCTATTAAAAAAAGAGGTTAGCCAGGCAGGAATATGACAGTGAAAGGACTGAAGAGAAGAGACAGGAATATAAGGAGATGCAACATAGGTGGTAAAAGGCTAAACAGAAGGCATATTATGAGGTGTATGGGAGACTGGACACTAAAGAGGGCAAGAATGGCTTCTACCAATTGGTGAGACAGAGGGATCAGGCTGGAAAGGATGTGCAACTGGTTATGCTTGTGAAAGACAGGAATGGTAATGTTCTAACAAGTGAGGAGAGTGTGATGAGAAGATGGAAGGAGTATTTTGAGGAGCTAATGAATTAAGAGTATGAAAGGGAAAGAAAAATAGAGGTCATATAAACTGTGGACCAGGAAGTGGGAAAGATTAGTGAGGGTGAAGTCTGGAAAGCTCTGAAAAGAATGAAGAATGGGGAAAGCAGTAGGACCTGATGACATACCAGTTGAGATTTGGAAATGTCTTGGAGAGACAGCAGTGAGGTTTTTGACTCAAATATTCAATGGCAAATTTGAGGGTGAGAAAATGCCTGAGGAATGGAAAAGAAGTGCCCATTTTTAAGAACAAGGGTGATGTACAGAGTTGTAGCAACTACAGGGGAATTAGTTGATCAGTCACACAACGAAGATCTGGGAGAAAGCTGTGGAAGCTACACTTAGATGAGAGGTGACTGTGAGCAGCAGTATGGTTTCATGGTGAGAAAGAGCAACACAGATGCTGTCTTTGCTTTGAGAATGCTGATGGAGAAGTACAGAGAAGGTCAGAAAGAAGTCCGTTGTGTCTTTGTGGATTTAGAAAACACATATGACAGAGTGCCAAGGGAGGAGGTGTGATATTGCATGAGGAAATCTGGAGTGGCAGAGAAGTATGTTAGACTGGTACAGGACATGTATGAGGACAACAGGACAGTGGTGAGATGTGCTGTAGGAGTGACAGATATCTTCAAGGTGGAGGTGGGATTGCATCAAGGATCAGCTCTGAGCCCCTTCTTGTTTGCTCTGGTGATGGAACGACTAACAGATGAGGTCAGGCAGGAATCGTCGTGGACTATGAAGTTTGCAGATTACATTGTGATCTGTGGTGAGAGCAGGGAACAGGAGGGAGAGAACTTGGAGAAGTGGAGGTATGCACTTGAAAGAAGAGGAATGAAAGTCAGTTGTAGTAAGACAGAGTACATGTGTGTGAACGAGCGGGAGACAGGTAGAACAGTGAGGTTACAAGGACTTCGCATACTTGGGGTCAACTGTCCAGGAAAATGGGGAATGTGGTAAACAGGTGAAAAAGAGAGTCCAGGCAGGATAAAGTTAATGGAGAAAAGTTTCAGGAGAGATTTGTAACAAAAGGGTGGTAGCAAAGGTCAAAGGAAAAGTTTACAAGACAGTGGTGAGACAAGCTATGTTGTATGGTCTGAACACAGAGACACTGACAAAAAGACTGGAGAAGGAACTGGAAGTGAAATGAAGATGTTGAGGTTCTCCACAAGAGTTACAAGAATGGATAAGATTAGGAATGAGATCGTCAGAGGTACAGCACAGGTTGAAGGACTCTGAGACAAAGTTAGAGAGGCCAGACTGAGATGGTTTGGACATGTCCAGAGGAGGGACAGTGGGTATGTTGGTAGAAGGATGTTAGAAATGCAGCTGCCAGGAAAAAGACAAAGAGGAGATATATGGATGCAGCTAGAGAGGACATGGAGGTAGATGGAGTGAGGACAGAGGATGCAGAGGACAGAGATGGAGGAGGATGACTCGCTGTGGAGACCCCTGAAGAGGGAAAAGCCAAAAGAAGAAGAAAGAAAAAGGGTATTATATTCTGTATATATCTGTTATATTTCATTTACAAAGTTTTTAAAGCTGATATTGCTTCTGTCTGTCGGGCCATCTGTGGCGCAGTGGTAGAGCAGCTGATCGGGGACCAGAAAGTCACTGGATCAACTCCTATCCATGCCATATGTCATGGTGCCCTTGAGCAAGACACCTGCTGCTCCCTTAGTGCTAGCTGCCCACTGCTCCACTTAGGTGTGTCTCATATGCAGAACACAAACTTTATCATTGCATGGAAATTAAGACAATACATAATATCTAAAAAAGTTAAGTCTGGCCCTCTAGACATTCAAGAAACAAAACAAAACAAACAAACAAAAAATTGTAGAAACGTTTCGTCTTTCATCCGAAAGACTCTGTCAGTTTTCAGTTCTTTCGGACGAAAGACGAAACGTTTGTACAATTTTTTTTTGTTTTGTTTTGTTTTTTTGAATGTCCAGAGGAGCAGACATAACTTTTTTAGATTTTTCTACCTGGATTATTGAGTATGCATCAGGATACAACACATAATACTTTCACTAGTTCTTGTCAGGTTTCTTCAGAGTTTTGTTTTTTTAGGTGACAAAACCTTGGCAAGAAATCTACTTTTTTTTTCAAAGGTTTTGGCCTGAAAACATGCAATAAGCAGCCATAGGCCAAAACAAATGTTTGGAAGGCTAATTACAATTATTTTGATTCAGACCACATTAAAAAATTCCAAGAAAGTCTAGATCCTTAAAAACAAAATTTATAGACTTTTGCAAATTAACACAAAATTAAAATCTGTCAAATTGTACAATAAAATAATAATAATTGAATAATAATATATTAATAAAATGGAAATGTGGAGCACAAAACTACATATTAATAAGTTATATTTATTTACTACTGGGATTTTTTTTAACACTGAAAATGCATAAAAAAATAGATTTGGTAAATTGGATTTTTTTTATTTTTTTTATCGAGTCCTGAATCACGTGAACTCAGAGTTTAAAATTAATTCAATAATGTGAGCTTTAGTCTGACACAACAGCAGGTTTATCAACAAGAAGTGGAGCACCAGATGTAGATGTGTTGTTGCTCTGAACCAAAGCAAAACTAAAAGGTGGGGAAGGTTCACACAAAACATGAATCTACCCGCCAGTGTCTAAATTTACAAATTGATTTTAATAAATGATAAAACTTTGTTACTTCATATGTTTATTCTAAATGAGAATAAAAAGTCCACGAGCCATTATACGATCATTTTTATTGTATTTTGACCAATCCAGTCAAAGAGCAGTGAGTTTGTGCCAAAAGCACAGGGAAGGGATGTGATTATTAAAAAAACAAGTGTGCTTCTGAGACCAACTAATGCATTAAATCAAAAAGCAGAGACATTTCTAATAAAGCACTTGTACATTTCTTATTCTAAAACTGAAATACTGACTCAAGTAACCCATGAGAAATTTACATAAATGTGCATTTTTAAATTATGGTGTTTACAGCGTTGCTTCCTCTCCTTGTAATGCCAGTTTCCGATAAAATTCCACAGTATTTAAAAAACATAACTGCTGGAGGAAAAACGGTGAAGTGATGCAGGGGTCACCAAGCGAGGATGAATAACACCCATGCAAGCCGGTTATGGCTGCCAAACACGGTGAAAACAAATGATTCAGAGGAAGAATTTCCTATTTTGGTGCCTGGAAGGAAAAGTGAGAGTGACGCAAAAGGGCCTGGTGGTTGTCAAGTTCTTCTTTGGAAGAGATGGGGAACCCTGTGGAGGTGGAGTGAGACAGCAACCATCTATGATCAGCATTATGTATTGTGAATGGTTCAGTGCTCTGAGACGACTTCTGTTGTGACTTGGTTCTTCATAAATAAAAGGAATTGAATGAACTGAATTTATTAACGTGTGTTAAAATCTGAACATAGATCCATAAATAACTTATTGGATTGGTGTGTGGACATCAGGAGAGAAAAATGCTACTTTATATGCCCACACAATAAAACACTGCAGTTTTGTTTCCATCTATGACCTGAAGAGGTTTAGTTTTCACTGTTTGAATAAAACATAGACGCAGAGAGAAGAGGAAGAAGTGGGATGATTTTACATCAGGTGACTAAACTGCAACCTGGGATGTGACGCCAGCTCTTTATATATATGAATAGATAAGTACTCTGAGACGACTTCTGTTGTG
>NC_056506.1:31769990-31802592 GCF_014905685.2 Nematolebias whitei
GGGGGGGGGGGATGAATTCAGGCGCAGATGTGACGTAAGCCACAGATGGACGTGTCTGTTTGATCAGAAGGTGAGTTTCTGCAACAACACAATTTGTGTGCGCTGATGAGAACATTGCATCAGCCAGGTTATCTGTCACACAAACTAATCCATGTGAATCTAGAAAAGCTGAAATGTCAGCACAAAATTCAGTTCAAAAGTTTAAAAATCGTAGTCGTTTTCTCCTCTTCAAACCTCGCAGGACTCAACTTTATATTGACAGGTTAGAGCACGGTAGCACAGTTGCTGTTGCCTCTCAGCGAGAAGGTTGCCAGACCGAATCCCACTGACAAAATACATGCAGACTGATTGGAAACTAAATCGTCCCCATGTGTGAGTGAATGCGTGTCCCTGTGATGGACCGGAGACCTGTCCAAGATGACCCCCGTGACCCAGAAAGGACAAAGCGGTTTAAGATAATGGATGAATTGGAGCATTGAAACAAAACCTTTAGGTTTTATGCTGTTTATTTGAGATGAAAGACCAGTACATATTGAAATAGCAGCCAATAAAGTGCAGCTTCTGTTTTCTAAAAGCTGTGCCTCTCTCTAGCATGTAGGAAACACTGGACCATCCTTTATAGGAGGTTGTTCTGCCTCTGTTCAACTGTGATTGCAGTTTCCTCTTATAGTACTTGGAGCTGGATTTGCCTCCATCTGTGAGCGCGCTCCCTCCTACTTACAGTTTGTCAGGGAAGTGTAGGCTGGTGACAATACACGTAAATGAAAAATGTTTAATTTTGGAGCAAACGTGACGTACACCACAGATGGAAGTGTAATGAGACGATGCGTTTTGGTTCAAATCGGTGTTCCGATGCATCGAAAACAGAAAATATCTTGTAGGAAATGTTCACTTCTTGTAGCTCGTCTTTATAGGGGAGTTGATTTATCGCAAGTCATTTTGGGAGCGTTGGTAAAATTATTTTAGGAATTTTCTTGGCATCCACAGCTCTCCTTTAACAGAGAAGGGCCTTTATTTAAAATAAATCTTGGCTTTTAAAAAGCTTATTGTCTGAAGTTCAAATGAAACACCAATCACATGAATATTAACTTGCCAGAATAGGTCCATATCATGAAATAAAACTATTTTTATTTTTTTTCCAATTCCAGACTCTGAAATATCAAGACTAACCTAATTAAAAACCAAAGCTCTTCCTTGTTTTTCTCATCTGTGCTCCTTCTATCCAGGCAGAACCAAGTCACTTCCTCCATCCATGGCTCTGCAGGTGAAGGTAAGAACCTTCAGCACCCACCCAGACCCAGCAGTCACACAAGAACAGTGGTCTGTTCAGGACATTTAAAAAAAATATATAAAACAGAAAAAATCTGATGCAGTTCACATCATTGGCACCCATGGAGCTAACCCTGCCTCCATCTGGGAATCCACTCCCTCCCACAGGCTCTCAGTCGATGTGTGGGCGGGTGTTGGTTCTCCATCAGGACCAACTCGTGGGATTTACTCAAATCAAATGTGACATCTGCAGCAGATGGTGCCCTTTCATCATCTGTAGGTACTCCTGTCTTCATGAATATCCTAGATGTTTGTCAGGTAGCCTTCACTTCATTCACAATTATTCTAAAACAACAGTGGCACAATTAGGAGTCTTAAACTACCCTTTTAAAACTTCATTTTGCCATCTATGGTGTGAAGAAATGTGACACGGTCACAACACAGGAGCTGAAATTTGGCTCATTTCACAAAACCAGTCAGAACCTAGTCATCCATGTTGTTCTGAATGTGCTGTGCCAGCAGACTGTGTCCAAAGCGCTCATCCAAAGTTAACTGTTGACATTCATTTCATTTTATTTTATTTATTTGTTAAAGTACATTTAGACGCTTTATAAAGCCAACATTGTTTCAATCAAAACTATAGGAAGAATAAACTACACCGGCTTCTTCAGGCAACATACGTTTGTATTTCTGTCTTGTCACAGAAAAACAGATTTAAGATGGTCTGTCTAAGCTATTTGATTTTTTTAAACTGCAAAGTTCTATATCCTCCTTAGTTTCTAAGAAGCAAACACTTCTTGTAATATTAAGATGTTTCAGAACAATCATTTATGCTTGGAGTCTTTCAAAGATTTTTATTTTTTATTTTCATTTTTTTTTTTACATAAACACTGCTTTTTCATTTAATTTCTGCCCAGTTCTCATACCTGACCACAACTTTAAATTGGGCCAAGTGGGTGCAAGAACAAAATAATTATGCTTAAAAATAAATAACATGGACATTGATAGATTGAATGGTATTTGAAAGTCATTCCTTCAAAAATGTGTGTTATGGTTTGAGCTTTTTAAGAATAGCCCAAATACTTAATTTAGAAGGATATATTTTAAAGTGGTCTGCCATTGTACCACTGTTGAGTTTAGGAGCCTTTTGTGCTTGAATTAAGGGCCAAAACAAAAACCTTTAAAATGGTTTGGCACTGGACTGAAACCAAGTGAAAAGCAGCTCAAGTTCAAAGCCTGAAAAAATATAAAGATATTTTAAGTTACAAGAAAGTCAGTGCGCCTGGAAACAAAATGTGAAGAATTCAGCAATACTTCATTTTAGACATTATTTTTCTATGTTTACAGTAAAATAAAATATTAATATCCTCCCATGGTAACAGTATTTTACCAAACATTAAAAAAAGAGCAAGCTCATTATAAATCCTTTAAGCTATCCAAGTGAAAACCACAGAAATATCATAATCACACCAATATTCCAAAAGTGAAAATACTTAGAATTTTATTTTATTTTTTCCAAAAAATGTGAAATTTGGGCTCAACTCAAGAATAAAACAGGTTTGGTAGCATCCGTGTTCTGGTTTTAAACCTACGGATAATTTGCTGCCACAAGGCCTTCAAGTGTTTAACGCTGGTCAATAAATTAAGAAGTTGTGCATAAAATGTTAGAAGTCTGTTGTGACCACAGGAGTGATTCCGTGCACGAGCAACGTTGGACCAAGATTCCTGCTCAACAGGTCCATCTGATGAAGGTAGGTGTGATAACAGCTCATGTCTGTTGGGGGGTGCGGCAAATACAGGAAACACACAGCTGGTTTAGGAGAGCCATGTCGGCAGATCAGGCTGTTAACAGCGCAGATAAATTCATCTGTCAAATGAGACGTTATGTGGGGGAACGACTGGATAGCATCTTGCTGCTCACCTTCTTGCCTCACCCTCTCATCGTCGTCGTCGTCATCCTGTGAATTCTCCCCCAGGTTTTCATGCCCCCTCCCTCCTCCTCCTCTCTGCCAGTGCAGCGCCACTACCTGGTCCCAAGCCACCACATGTACCTGAGCAGATATCCTGAGTTCCTTCAGCATCCTCTGGACCTTCTTCATCTCGCCTTTCTGCAGGCTGCAGCCAGCCTCCACACACAGGAAGAGGCGAAGCTTTGCCTGATTCCAGGCCCGGGTTTCACGAAGCACGCAGGCCAGCTGCAGCAGGAACAGCGAGCAGACATTGACATACCCGTGGCTGTCTGGATTGAGCAGATTTAGAGGCCATACGTCCACAAATAACTCTGTGATGCCTTCTTTGACACAGAGTTTTTTTCCCAAACCTAAAATTTCATTGCGATTGAACTGGTTGAAATAACGAGCCAGAGCTACATTCTTTCCCATTTTTACAGCATCAGCAATTATAGACACATATTCCTCTTCCTGCAGGTCTTTGGAGTCCTCATCTCCCCGTACAGGAGGAAAGAAGGGGGAGGTTTGATCTCCAGGGTCCATGGTTGGACAAGCTTTATCCAAGCCAAGGGCTGCAGATGGAAGAGTTTCATCGGAGAGATTGTCTTCAGGTGTGCACTCATCATAGAAACCCAAAATGAGGGTGTTTGGTCTCATTCCACCTAAAAGCAACATGTTTACTGAACAAAGTTTGAATCACAAACAGAACAATTAGTCAAACAATCTTACCAAAGCCTGAGATGAAAAGCAGATTTTGGACTCCGTGTCGGACAGAGTCGGCCAGAGTTAGGTTAACAAACGCTTTGATCTTTAGATGATCCACCAAGGACAGCCAAGAGTCATAACAGCTCTGCAGTGGATCAGAAGTCAAACCATCTGCACAACCAAACAGAGTTTAAAACAATTATTTCTAGAAATGTATAGTTTGAAAAGGTTCAAGGTTCTTTATTGTCATTTGCATCACATGTGGTACATGAGATGGAATGAAACTGTGTACACAAGGTCCAAGTTACACCCAAAAATATAAAGTATTAAAAAAATAGAAACAGTTTACAAGGATCTAAGATAATTGTATATATTATATTAATATAACACGGTTTATCAAAAAGCAGCCTGAACATGAGTCCGTCGTGTGCAGATAGGTATGAATATAGCAGCTTAAAGAAATAAATCAGCAGCAAGGATAATCAGCAGCACAGATAAAGTGACATATCACCAAAGTGGTATTAGTGATTTTTCTCGTTAGAGATTCATGAGTCTAACAGCTTCAGGGTAGAAGCTGTTCCTCAGTCTAGAGGTTCTATACTTAATGCTCCTCAACCTCCTGCCTGAGGGGAGTGGGGTGATAAGTGTGTGCTGGGTGAGTGGGGTCCTTCTTGATGCAGGTGGCTCTCTTCCTGCATCTAGAGGTGTGCATGTCTGTGATGGTGGGGAGACTGACACTAACAGACTTCTGTGCAGCCTTCACCACTCTGCAGCTTTTTTTCCTGCAGCTGTGCAGCCTCCATGCCACACGTTAATGCTGGAGCACAGGATGTTCTCCACTGCACACCTGTAGGAGGTGGTGAGGACCGAGCTTCCCAGACCAGCTCGTCTCAGCCGCCTGAGGAAGTAGAGTCTCTGATGAACTTTCTTGATCAGGCTGGTGGTGGTGTTGCCCAGCTGAGGTTGTCATTCAGGTGAACACCCAAGTACTTGTAGCTGGAGACCACTTCCACCGCAGATCCTCCTATGTTTGGGGGGTTGGGGGTGGGGTGTGCTTGCTCCTTCTGAAATCCACGATCTCTTTTGTCTTCTTCACATTGATATGGAGGTTGCTCTTCCTGCACCAGCTCTCCAGGTGTTCGACCTCCTGGACTCATCATTTGTGATGCATCCCACCACCGCGTTATCTGCAAACTTTACAATATGACAGCCTGTATGGGTAAGTGTGCAGTCATGTGAGAAAAGTGAACAGGAGGGGGCTCAACACACAGCCCTGGGGGGGAGCCAGTGCTGAGGGTTACAGTGAAGGAGAAGTTGGGGATCCTCACAGACTGCGGGCAGTTGTTTAAGTCCAGGACTCTGTTGTATATGAAGGGGCTTAGTCCTAGTGTGAGTACTTTATCCATCAGGGTCTGGGGAATCAAGGTGCTGAAGGAAGACGTGAAGTCCACAAAGAGCATCCGTCGTAGGAGTCCTGCTCCAGGTGGGTGAGAGCAGTGTGGACTACAGAGGAGATGGCGTCCTCTGCTGATCATTTCTTGCATTATGCATACTGGTGTGGATCCTGGCTGATGCAGATGGTAGCTTTGATGTGGGCCATGACCAGTCTTTCAAAGCATTTCAGTGACTATTGGGGTGAGGGCTACTGGCCAGTAATCATTTAGTGACTATTGGGGTGAGGGCTACAGGCCAGTAATCATTTAGTGACTATTGGGGTGAGGGCTACTGGCCAGTAATCAACTGCAGAAGCATTTTAAACCTTGTAATATAGCATAAACTAGTTTATTCACTTAACAAACTGAACCACAACTAAATCTAAAGTAAATCTCTATTTAATGACATCATTCAACTAGGTCAAAAGTTACAAACAACTCAGACTTGACACTAAAGTGAGTGGCCCAAAGTACTTTCTAAAATAAAATACAAGCTTGAATGAGCAGACTGCTTTTTGATTTTTATTAAAAAGTTTGTTATTTGCAAGTTGAGAATGCAACAAGAATCCCAGTACCACAGCTCTCCGTCTTCAAACAATCAGTAAAGAGGTAGTTCTTTTTATCTATCTATCTATCTAAATAAATAAGCTTGTCCAATAAATAAAATTTCAACAGATGCTTGCTTGAAACAGCAAATGGGTAATCAATGTCAATGGGAGCTTAAATGTAAAACCAATGTCCCAACATCTAGTTGTAGCTAGGATGTTTAAAATACCAAGAGCTGCATGTCTGTTAAAGCCTTAAAATTAATCAACTTTAAGCACACAAATGATAGATTTTCTTTTTCTGGGAAATCTTGTTTGATTTTACCACAGTGGCTCCAGATGTCTGGATGGTTTTTCTTTTAGGGAAAACTGTCTCTTGTTTAAATATTCCTTACCAAGCAATCCCAGCTTCACATGCCCCAGCACGTAGAGGCCACTCTTCTTCAAGTCGTTGATGAAAGTCATAAGACCCGTGCAGGTGCGAGGGTTTTTAACCATCAGCAACACCTGCGGCCTCCAGAACTTCACATGGTCTTTACGTACATCCAACATCAACAAATACTTGCGTACCTAAATGATTAGAAACTTTATTTAAATGGATCAAATTAAAACTGAAAATTTCTTAGTCAAATTATGTTTTTGAAAGGGATGAGCGTACCTGATGGAAAATGAGAGCTTGGCTGATGAAGCCCCAGTTGCTGATGGGCCCCAGGTGATGTATGAGCATCAGGAGGAGCAGCATGAACGCCATGCTGGCAAACGCATGAATGGAGCTGATCAAGAACATCATGACCAGGCATCCCAAGAACCCCAGAGTGCAGGTATGCCAAGTAAAGCAACGGAAAGAGGGTCTAAAACAACGAAAACTGGGTTTAATGTTTGAGCTCATTACTTTCAAACAAAAAAACTTCCCGCTTTAAACTATACCTGAAGTTTGGAGCAGAGGCCCATTCAAGAGCTAAACAGGCCAGATTTAAAGCAGCGTACACCAGCAAGAAGAAGATGGTTACAATGCCAGCAATGGTGTTCAATTTACCAGCAAACAGCACCACCTGGTGGTAGGAAAACAAAATATCTACAAAAACACTGCAGGATATCAAAATAGTCCATGCTCAATAATCCAGGTATACAATCCAACAACTTTCAGTCAGGTCATCTGGACAGTTTCTTTTTTTGGGGGGTGAAACGTTTCACCTTCCACCTGGAAGGCTTCATCAGTCAAGGAAACACACAACAAAACTGATTCTTCCCCTAAACAGCTTACTCCAAAGTGGAACAAACCCGTTATGTTGGAATAATGCAGGAATATATGTAAAACCCCACACAATGAATCAACCACCACTTTTGATCAGTTCACGGGAGTGTGTGTGTGTGGGTGTGGGTGTGTGTGTGTGTGTGTGTGTGGGGGGGGGGGGGATATATAGCTATAGCCGTTTTAAAGCTTTAACTCATTTCGATATTTGTAAATAAAATCTATTTAAATACCAACCTGCAAAAGTGTTTATTCCCATTTTTAAAGCAGGTGTTGGAGTTAAACAATTACCTGACAAATGTATACAAGTAGTAAATTTAGTCACCAAAAAGGTTTGTACTCGTTTTATTGAAACTGAGAATAAAATCAATATAACTCACTTTACAATTTTGAGTACTGTACTTGTCCCAACATTGCCAGAAAATGCATTAAATTATAGCTATAGTACACTGGTCGTGTGCATGAATATATGTGCCAAGTTTGAAGCAACAACTCATACCTAGCAACAACATTAACAAAACTCTGTTTAGCTTTCATCAAGCTTGATTGTTCAACCAATATTCAGTATGAAACAGCACAAAGAATAAGTTTCTACTTATTCCAGCACTGTTTCTAATTTTGTGTTAATCTCAAGTTAGGCAGATATTTTCTTGACAAGCTGTGTAAAAATAAGAAAACATATTCGTCATCAGCAGACTACTGCTGGCTATTGTGCCCGTTATCCCTCAAAGAAGTATGTAAAATGGAAATTAGATGCTTTTTCCAAGTTCTACCAGGGTAAATTAAAGCTTTTTTTTTTTATTTTTTTTTTTTATCTAAACTTTGAGGTATTAATTTGGGGTTGTGGAACATGAAGTCTTCGAGTTAGATTTTGAACTACAAAAATTAAAGATTATGGTTAAGTGCAAAGGAAGTGCCTGCATTTAATAGCTTTCAGCATTAACAAATTACGTTTAAGTATTTTTGTGTAAGAGTTTTACCTGCACTAGCAACCAGGAAATGAGCACAGAAACCCAGGGGTTCCCGGTTCGAGAGGTTTTCTTCGCCAGAGCCAGGGCCCTGCCTGCAGAAATATGCAACACTGAGAAAAGTCTGTTACTGCTAATCTTCCAAAAATCAAATCAACAACTGAGTCATCCTGCACTCAGTAACCCAAACGCACAAAGAGGGTGTTTTTCTTTTCAAAAAGTCAGCACCAGGAGCCATCTGTTGTCAGACAGCCTTCCAGAATAAAATGTTTAAGCAGAAAATATAAAATAAAAAGATGAAAATCAAAACACAAGTGCCAGTTTCTCACATTGGAGAAGGCAGCCAATTTTACACAGATGGCTGATTAATAAAATATCAATACTATTTGATGAAGGTAAGCTAACCCACATATGCTTTTATATACTATAAATCAGATATTTAGCCCTGCTTTTATAAATCATTCTCACTGCAGTAATAGAGGCCAAGTCATCCAACTTTATCTCCCACCCCCAGTACATTTCCTGATGCTGAAAAGCAAAGGTGGACAATAATGACTTTTGTCCATCTGTTATCAAAACGTCTCGAACCAGCAGACTAATTTTACTGACGACAAAGTAATCACTGGATGGACATCTACAACTGACTGATGCTAGGAGTCAATCCAATGGCTACAACTCAGTCAATTTTACAAACATTGACCTAAAATTTGGTGTGGTAGTAGCTGAGAATGATCCTAAAACGTATGAGTGCTAACAAATTATGCAAGATCTTTGCCTAAAACATTGTCATCGACTATTGGAGCCAACTCTGTTAGCAAATATTTCATGAACCACAACAGATTTTAATGAAACTTTCAGAAAGTAGTCATTTGATCTAAATCTACAGAGAAACATTTGAAGCAAACCTAAATCAAGATGGCCACCACAGACCTTTATGGTGTGTGGCTGAATTTTGGTGTAAGAAAGTTACCTATTAAAAACGTGGCCGCCATTTAAAAATCCAAGATGGCCATGACCACATTTGTAAACAAGCCACCCCTATAATTTGAGGAAACGTATGCCTTCTAGTTTTTATATTCCTGAAAAGTATAGTTTCCTCAAATAACTGGGGTGGCCTGTGTGGTGGCCAAAGAATAATCTGTGGTGGCTAAGATCACCAATGGCCACCCCTTGACTCCAGCATTGCATCTGTTGGCAGATAAAATTGTTCACTCTGCTCACTAGGATCTGTGCCACCTCAGACAAGAAAAACAAAAACCTACCTTTTACAGTGCAACTCGTACCCACTTGAATAGTTTGCACAAAAAACATTAAGGTTTACATTCCCTGTTCAAATTTCAGTCTCGAAAACGCATCTTGAAAACTACAAACATTCACTATTCAAATTGTTCAGAGACGGAGGACACTTGAGTATTGCTTACTATGTTTAAAGATACTTATTTCCTTATGGATAATCATCCAGTTTGCACTGATTATGTATTCAACTGCACGATTGAACAACACTTTAAATTGCAAACACTGGGCAGCGGGGTACATTCAAGACTCACCCAGCAAGTCATCTTTGGACAGAGCATACAGGATCCTGGAGGCTCCTATGAGGTTGCTCATGGCAGCAGACACAGCGGAGGAGTAGATACCGACGGTCACCATAGGAGGCCATACATTTATGTTGCTCAGAAAACTGTAGTCCCTTTGGAGAAGGTAACTAGGTGTGATGAGAGAAGTGTTTCACTTTAGCATACTAATAATTTTGAGTGCTTAAATAAAAAAAAAATGTACAGTTTTCCAGCAACTAAACATCTGAAGACAATTATGGTCTTAAATTGCATCTTTCTTAGAAACACCATGCTGTTTAATTGTGCAAGAACTGCGTGCATTTTCAGATGTGCATCTAAACTGCATGTCTAACCGGTCGCAGGTCCACGCAGCCAGCACACTCAGCAGACCGTATGTGATGAAGGTTGTAAAAACAGCTGCGAGCGTTCCTCTGGGGATAGAAAAGCTGGAGTTTTTCAGATCACCTGAATGAAACAAATGACAAGTTCTTAAACTAGACATACTGTGGCTGAAGTTGTCAAAAAATCTTTAAAAAAAAATTAGTCTGTACATAAATTATTCTGCTCAGATTGGGGAAAAAAAATACAACCATTACTTTCAAAAGACCCACAAATCCACAAACCATTTAGTTTTTTTGAAACCTCACAATTTTCGTTGACACTTTATTTGAAGGGGTGTGCATAAGACTGACATGACACAGCCATAAACATGACATAACGCATGTCAGGAACATGAACGAGTCTTAATGACAAGAGTCAAACATTCATAAAAAGAGTCATTCATGTTCATGACGGGTGTTGTCAGTCTTATGCACACCCCTTCAAATAAAGTGTTACCCAATTTTCTAATTTAGTCATATTTGTCAAATTATTCTGTCATTGAAAGTCTCAACATTAAACCAAAATGTTTGGATTTTAAGGCTGTAGCATGTTCTGAGGGGAAAACAGTAGCAGTTTAGCCCTTAGGGTCTTACACTAATCGTTCCCAACTTGGGATTTGTGCTCCTCATTTGAGGTGCCAAACACCACGGGGTTTTCACTGCGTGTAGGTTGCCAAAATTAACTTGGTGCCAAAATAAAAAGATAATTTACCCAATTGTTGAAATTCTGGGTGAACCAAACATTGTTGTTGCACACAGTGCTGCTTTTGATAAGTGACTTTAGAAGACTTGAGCAAAACAAACCTACATTACATATTTAAACTTGGGGGGAGTGGTGGCGCATAGGTTAGAGAAGGTGGCCCTGTGATCGGAAGATCGCCGGTTCAAGCCCCGGTACCGATAACATCAAAAATGTGGGTGGGGTAGGTGAAGCACCCACACCTGCCCCCACCCTCATTCACCCCACTCTGGGTCCATGAGTAAGGCCCTTAACCCCCACCATCTGCTCCCTAAACAGGTCTCTCTTGAAAATGAGTTCTCATGGCTCAATGAGACTACCTGGATAAATAAAGGGTAAATGGGGAAAAAAAAAAAACCTGAAAAAAAAAAAACCCAACTTTGACAATCAAGCTGATGCAGCATCCTGAACAAATGAGGAAAAAATGGAAAAGGGGTTTAAAACCTATTTCAGAACCATAAAATCCATCTTCAAAAGTTGTAAATTTGAGATTTCAAAGATCAAACTCATGAATAAGCACACATTAGGCCTCTGAAGGTGGCACCCATCATTAATCTGCTCTGTGTGTTATACCTGACATGTTAGAGCCCGCCATGATTCCTGTGCAGCCGTTGAACAAGACTGCAAAAACACTGGCAAAATTCATCACACTGCCAGTGGTGTAGTCCACGGTGTAATCAGCTGAAGAGAATAAAACATGCTTAAGTGTTTAGACAAGTGGTTGAGTAAAAAAAAAAAAAAGAAACGTATGTATGCACAGGTAAATAAATAATTCCTGCAACTTTCTCTGAAAACATGAACATCTTGAATTATCAAAGATCATTTAAACAGTCTCGTATTGTTTGAGGAGGCTAATTTTAAGACCGTTAAGACAAATGTAATGCAGACACCCTGCACTTACAGAACAGGTTGCCCTTCAATGTGCTGAGCCAGAAGCCAGTATAATTAGCAGTCCATATGCTGGCGTTGTCCATTAGAGACGTTTCTGGTAGAACCACCACCGTGGGCTCCATAACGAAAAAACTGACGAAGATGGAGACCAGGACCATCACCACTATGATGAAAATAACAAACGTAGCTTTGGCATAAATGCCGGCCCCCACCTGTAAAGACAAACCAGTTTTATTTGGCAAGTCCTACCACTTAGCACACGTCTGTTGATCTGCGTTATTCCAAATCACACAAGTTATCTTCTCACCATTATCATCCATTAATCAACATTTTCCAGTAGTTTCTTTTAACAGCTGCAAATGTAAAACAAAATGTGTTGTGTCCAACATCTTGGTTATTTAACTGGTGAGCTTAACCCGACCCCTACAGGAATTAAGACTTTGAGAACTTTTGAAATTGTAAAGACTTCACTTAGGTTTGTGCTGCAACAGTTTTAGTGACCATAATCATTTTATATGAGAACATAGAACTCTTACTGTATTTTTGTTTTATGCATTTTTAAAAATCAACCCACCCCCACCCCCCAAAGTCCAGATTTTGTATTTAAATGTGCTGAAAATTTAATTTCATTTATTTGTCTTTTACATCAAGAGAAAAGTATTTGTTCCTTTTAGGTCAACTACAAATGCAACATTACTTCAGGCATTTGGAATTAATTCATAAGTTTCAATGAGTCCATTACAAAATTAGACATTTACTTTATTGTTTTCATCATTTTGAATTTTAATAATGATTTTTGCAGTTGGACTGTAGCAGAATTACAAAGTCACAGGACTTATAAAGATAAAGGAGAAATCTAAGGGCAGTTAAAGAATTGTCTGTCCTCCATTTCAACCATTTATGGATTTACTGATTTCTTTTTGTTGGTTGACCTTTAATAAATATATACAAATCTTTTTATGTCTGTGACTGATGGAGGTCATCATCCTTGTGAGACTATGAACCACTTGAGAATAAATAAAAATGGAAGCATCTTACCAGACAGACAACAAAACATAAAAAGAGCAGGATGGTGGCGTACAGCAGACACCACCAGTATCCTGACGGCAGCGCCTGATGAAAACCTACAGCAGCTACAGCGCCCTCTGAAAGTCGAAACAAGCATTTAATAAATTCACAGAGGAGTCCTCATTAAATTAAAACGGGCGTTACCTTCTGGCTCCCCAAAGGTGGACAAAATGGCTTCAACTAAACCCAAAACATAAAGAGCACAGCCACAAATGTTGGCCAGAAAAAACATGATCCCAATGCTGCCGCCGAACTCTGGACCCAGGGCCCGGCTGATCATGTCTTGGGAATGAAAGTTAAAGAATCTACCTGTTTTTTTTATAAGGTGTGACGGCTGCATCGTTCAGCGGTGAACAAGGATACAGTAGGCACCACCGGCATCCAAAGCCCCGTTAGTGGAGATGGCACAAATTGAAAAGACGGTCATTGTGATGATGAAATAGGCCACCAGAAACATGGCGATGGAGTGGTACAGTCCGGCCTGACCCACAACAAACCCTGCAAGAAACCAGAAGTTACCCAGTCATCCTCACAGACACATGAAAACACAATGAATCAGCCTTCAGCACAACTCAGTCTGTAATCTTTAATATGAAATACATTTATTATTTTTTCTAAATTGTGGCGCCTGCTGGCAAAATGAGTCAGAATGGCACAGCCTGCAGTGGAGGGGGAACAAAAACCAAAATAAAAGCACTGATTTTTAAATTTGCGTAAAAATGAGACCATAAATAGCAATCCAGGTAAATAAAATAATCTTCCCAATATACCTCATTTAATCAAAAGGTTTTTTTGTAACATGTATGTTTTTAGAAATAATCCTTTGTCTTATAAACCTTGTAGCTCATTTAGAAACAGATCACTTTTTTTTCCTGCTGAACGTCAAAGCAGCAGGAAATCCTTTCATACAATGTTGTGAAGCTTGGGCATTCACCATTTTTCACAGCAAAAAGTCAAGTGTTGATTTAACTCAGTTGATTTTTAACACATTTTCAGGGTTTAAAGCTAGATCAACACTTTCAAAACAGTTAAATTATTAACACTGTGCAGGTGATACACCAAACTAGAGTATTTTGAGATGGAAAGTTTGAAACTCAATGAAAAATGCCTCATCGTTACTCATTTCATCAGAATGGGTCACAATAAATTTCATCTGATCACCTTCCAAGCGTGATTAAACTTAAAAAGGAAGGAAATCTGCAAATTTGATGCAACCTGAACATGATGTTTGGTCTGATTTGACAGAGCTGATAAAAACTGTGATAAAAACTGATTAAAACTCTGAACCTTTTAAAAACATGCTCATCTTTCCTCAAATCAAACATTTAGCTCCATTTATTTCAGCACATCAAACAATGAATTAAAGCTGAAAAGTGGAGTTTTAGGCAGAGAGCAGCTGAAATGGTTCACTTTTAGGAGACACTAAACATTGTGAGGTAGACCTCTGCTGTAATCTGAATAACTGTAAACCTCACAGATTAATCTGATCATTCCCCTACTCCACCCCCCTAAAAAAAGCCTATAGAAGTTTCTTGTGGCAATTCACAATAATCATCAGCAAATTTTGATTTTGTGAACTGAATTTGTCCAAATGACTCCTCCCGTTTAGAGGACTCGCCTGGAGGTGGTTGTGTACTCTAAAAGTCGTTTTTCACACTCACCAATCCGCAGGAACACCACGACGCTGAACATGGACAGTAAGGTCGGGATGACCACTCCGAACATCACCCCGAGCTTCCGGGTCGGGCTCTGCCGCCCGCCTCCTGACCGCAGCCCGGTCCGGTGGGACACACCTGCCGGCCGGTGCTCCGGGCCGGTGCTGGTGGTCAGCCGGTAATGTAATAACGGAGTTCTTTCCGACATTTTACTTTTGAAATGAACATTTAAACATATTTATAAACAATCTAACGCCAGTGAGCTCCGTAACTCAAGGTTCGAAGCTAAAATCCATCAATAGTCTGAGCACGTCGCCTCACCTGCAGCTAATGAGCTGCTAATTGGAAACATGACGTCATCACGCGCTGTCCAATCAAATGCAGTTTGTGCTTTTTGCCCGTCTCTGCGTCCGTCTGCAAAAATATCTCTAATACATTCTAATAACATTTTCAGAATCACTGGGTGTGCATCTATGATTAACTTCTGGGGTCAATCCAAATTAATTTGTTCGCTACAGTCCACTGACATACAACTCAGCCAGTTTTACAGATGAGTTAAATTTAGATGCAGTTATAGCTGGAAGTTAATCTCAACAGATACTCAAAGGCAACTCTTAGGGCTAAATCTTTGTTTCTTAAAAGTTCAGCATTGATTGATGGAGATGGTCTGTTAGCAAAATATCGTCAACAAACGCATGGGTTTTAATACAAACTCCCTGAAAGATATCTTTGCAGGTGCGTCTACAAATGATCAACTTTAGGAGTAAATCCAATTCAAGATAATCAAGGAATGCTAGGCCTTTGGTTTTTATACTGCAGGGGAAAAAATAAATCTGAATAAACCTGACCTGGATTTTTTTTTTTAAAATCAAATTCAACCTTCAAAAACATTTTTATCTACACTATCTTTTAAAAAATGTAATTTATGATGCAAAACATTGACATCTGCATAATTTTACAATGAGACTGTGAATTATATTTTATATTTTATATTTAAAGTGCAGGAAAAGGTCCAGTTCATCCGTACATTTACTTTTAAAGCAAACATTTAAACCAAAATTAGATAAAAAAAAGTGCAACAAGAACAAACAAAATGAGCTTTTTTACAACAACAAAGATAATACAATACACTGTTTTTTGTCTTAAGTGCATAAAGTCTGTTTGCTAAAGCTTATATATTTTACTAACTGACTCCATCCATTATCTTTACCCGCTTCTTCCATTTTGGGTCACGGGGGTCACCGGTGCCCATGTCCGGCAATCACTGTGCGAGGGGCGGGGTACACCCTGGAAGGGTTGCAAGTCCATCACAGGGCATAACTGACTCCATTAGGAGAAATTATTCTAACGACTCAAGTTGGCTCAAGATAGTCAGCAATATTTGTGAATAGATGTTTGATAAGAGTTGTAATTGTTTCACATTAAGCAGAGGTTTGAAGAATGTGAGTAAGACAAAAAACATAACTCTTAACACTGACACTGAAAGGATCCAGCAGCTGTGAGACAAAACTTTAAGTCCAAATGACTTCTATTAGCAACAAATCATCTATCCAACACTGCTTGGTCATGAAATTACAGCTAATTGAAAATATCTTAACTTTCATTTAGTGGATCAAAGTATTTCCTCTTTTGTTTGACAATTCATATGTGAAAAAGTAATTTATCTGGAAAAAGGTGAGGAATGAATTTAAACATATCCCCCTGCCCAATGTCCACAGACGTCTCCATTTATTGACCTGGCGCTCCTGCAGCCATGAGTTCAATCCTCCATCTGAAAAGAGTCTTTCCCATGTTACTGAGATGTGCATCTGTCTTCCAGTTTAACAACAAATTGCTCCAGTTTGCCCAAGATCAGATGGCTGTAGCTCCGCAGGACCGTTCTCAGACTCCGAGTGCTTTGAGGAACACAAGACAGAGAAGGAGACACAACTGGACCCTGTTGGTCCAAACAGAAAACACAAAGATAATGATGAGGACGGTGAACGAGAACCAAGAATCTTTGGATGTAAATCGCACTTCGGTAAAGCTGAAATTTGAAATGACTTTTAAACTAACAAACATACAAACACAGTTTTGAAGAAGTTGTATAAAAATGTTAATAAAAACAGAATGCAACAATTTGTAAATCTCATAAACCATGTTATAATCGTAGTGAAACATAGTAAACATGTCAAATGTTTTTAGGAAATTAATAATATAATTTTGAATTTGTGGAAAAGGGTTGCAGAGGAAGCAACTTAAGCAGGGTGGCCCAGACATCTTTTCCAGTTCTTCCAGGAGAAATCCAAAGTGTTCCCAGGTCAGCCAAGACACTTAAGCCACATTTGCATTTTGACCTCTGGCTCTAGTCTCGTCTTCCAAGGGGCTCATCTAATTGGACATGCCTCCCAGGGGTCATCCTTACAAAATGCCCAAACCATCTCAACTGGCTTTATTAATTTCATGCTGCTTTAAATGAGTTTGATTTGGGGGAGATCTGGACTGCTGGCAGCCCAGTTCAGCACCTGGACTCTTCTAAAAAGCCAGACTGTGATAATGGATGAAGAATGAGGTTTAATGTCATCTTGCTGAAATATACAAGGTATTCCTTGAAAAATATGTCAACTCCATGGGAAAATATATTGTTAAAAAACTTGTAATGCATTTCTGCATTAATGGTGCCAAAATGTGTAAATTGTCCATGCCAGAGGCACTAATGCACCCCCATACCATCAGAGAGGCAAGCTTTTGAACCTTGTGTTGATAATAGGCTGTATGCATCCTCTCCTTTTAATACAAAGAGTGTAGCATCCATGGTTTCCAAAAAGAATGTCAAATTTTGATTTGTCAGACCTAGTGTTGTTTTCAAGACCACCTAACCCAAGACCAAGTCAAGACCAAGACCAGAGTGTACCAAGACCAAGACAAGACCAATATTTTTAGGGTCTGAGACAAAGTTGAGACCAAGACAGAGGGAGGGCAAGGCCAAGTCGAGACCAAGACCTCAAATAAAATAAATAAAACAAAAAAAAATTATTATAAAATATATTTTTTATAAAAGTTACATACTGCAACTTTGTTTGCTTTTGAATGAATATATCAACTTTTATAAATTTTCAAAGCTACATAACAAGGAAATCAGCCATTCAGTGGCTTAACTTCATGTGATTCAACAATAAAATTACACAACTGTTAAATTGGAAGCTTTCATCACATGACAAGCCTTAAACAACTGCAGTGGCAAAACACTCTTCATAATTCCAAGGATAACCATATAGTTGCATTAGTTACAAGTATAATCTTTGAGATTTAAATAGCCACATTTTATAACTGATGATTTGGCAGACATCTTCTCAGACAACCACTTCTCACTTTCTGGGAGTGACCAGTGTTGCCAGATAGAGTTGAGGTTTTCCAGCCCAAAAATCTGTTAACAACCGCATCAGACAAAAATCTGCCCAATCAATATATTGTTACAGTATATTTACTGTTTAAACGTGAACACATATCAGTACAAGCCAAGGTAATTTAACAATATGTGGAAAAATGCAACAATGCAACAAAAATCTTCCCAGACTTCCCAGCAAAATCAGAATGAAAACTGCCCAATTGGCAGTAAACCACCCAATCTGGTAACACTGGGAGTGACGTGTGTGAGTGAAAGGGGGTGGGCATGACAGCGGTAACAAACGATGTATTTTTCAATGAGTCACGTTGTCGCTTGGATTTTAATCAGTACGTTTTACATCCAATAAAAACAAAGATGTTAACAAATAAACTGGACAATATTCTGGTAATTTAGTGATATTTCCACAGTTGTGGTCTTGACTGGTCTTGAAATAAAATCCCAAGTCCTCAGTGTCCAAGATCGAGACAAGACCGAGACCAAATGCGGTCGAGTCCGAGACAAGACTGAGACCATCAAAAAGTGGTCTTAAGACCAAGACCGGTCTCAACACGTCAGAGCACAGAGCAGTTTTCCCATTTTTCCTCAGCACATTTAAAATGGGCTCTGTCCAGAGATGATAATGGAGTTTCTGGATTCTGTTCACATACGGCTTCTTATTTACATAGAGCTTTAAACAGAATTTGTAGCTGTGTCTATAACTGTGTTTGCAGACAATTAGTGGAAGTGTTCCTGAGCCCATTATGTCCAGAACTAGATCTGTTTGTGATGCAAGGTCACCTTGGCTCTTAATGTCATACTATGAACTGTAGATGATGGGTCATTCAATGATGTCCCAATATTCCATTGAGTAACAATATTTTGAAATTGTTACACTATTTTTGACTGTTTTATTAGAGACTGATGAACCTCTTCCCATCTTTACTTCTGCGCAATTCAGCCTCTGTAAAAATGCTCTTGTTATACCCAGCCCTCTTACTGACCTGCTGACATAAAATGCTCCCCCAGTTATTTCTTAATTATACAGCTTTTATTGACAGTTTCCACAATTTTTAGATGTGTTGTCATTAAATTCACAATTTCAGAAATTCATATTAAAAATGTATAATTGTTCTGAATAAATGGTACAGTTACTTATAAGAATTTGATGTGTTTCTGTTCTGTTGTGAATAAAATGAGATTTGAACATTTTTGCATTCTGTTTTTATTTACATTTTACACAACATGTCAACTTTTTCAGAATTGGGGTTGAATTTAAGTTTTAAAAAGACAGTGATGATTTTATCCTAATACCGTAGTTTTAAGTTCATCTTTTAGATTTTCAACAAAGGAATTAAAGTAATTTAACTATTTTTTAAATTATGTCAGTCAGTTCAAATTACTGCAATCAGGTGTGACAAAATTAGAACAGATTTTAAAAGTGGCACAGAAATCACACATGAACTTGTCTTGTTCACCCATAAACAAGAAATATGTCCATGTGACTTTTGAGAAAGTCCATTTCATTCGGAAAGTATGCGCTGTTATCTCCTTCTTGTCCTGAGGAAGGAAGGCTTTGAGCCGCAAAACACGACATCATCACTTCCGGGGCATGGATTTTCTCGAAAGCCACAAATTTATGGGAAACCAGGACATCTCCACGGCAGAAGAAGCTGATAACACATTTAAATCACATGAGAGACAGTCCCATTAACACGTGTTTGCTCAATATTTATGAATTTTCTTCGGCCCACAGCATGCTGTGGTGTGTGATGTGTGAAAGCGCCAAAGATGGATCAGTCTGCAGTGAATTTCAAACATCCAGACCCTAAAATCAAAACTGAACATCTCTAAGCCTCCAAGGTTGTTTTTAAAAGCATCAATATAAACTCACTATGGCAAATAGAAGTGCGTTCAATAACATTTGCATGCAGTCACTGTGGCTGCTTCTTACACTCAGCTGCAGGTGTGTGAGTATGAGCAGGTAATTCTCAACGTTGCTCTCCAGTCTCTGCAGCAGCAAAGTCCCACATCCTGCCTCGTTTGTGATTCTTAACGTCTTCACACCTTCATGGAAAAGTCTCAATGATGCAATTATGTCTGCTTTCTTCTCCTGCTCCTGCAGTGTGCACAGAAACAAAAAGAGCATGGAGCAAGCTGTCTCACTTATAAAAAATAACTTGAGGCAACACAGGAAAATGTTTGCTAGATGCGCTGACATACTGATTTATTTTCCCAAGTTGCCATGTGGAGCTCAGTGCAGGGTAGCTGAACAGGTGTAGAGAGGACAGAGGAGCCCAAACACTCACTCTGCAATTAAAGAAGCAAACGTGTACACTTAAGTAGAAAGACATATAGCATAAAGATTAGATTTGGCCTCCAAGGGGACTGTAGCTCAGACAGATATGAGGTTGCAAAGAATTTTAAAACCAATTCTGACATGTACAGGGAGCCAGTGAAGGGAGGACAAAACTGGTGAAATATGCTCAAACCTATGAGTTCCTGTCAACAAACAGAGTGCGTTACAATAATCAAGTCGGGCAGTAATGAAGGCATGGACTAGTTTTTCAAGGTCAGATCTGGACAACACTGACATACGCTTAGCTACCTGCCTTAACTGGAAGATGCTTTTCTGTAGAACAGAGTTAATTTGTTTATTAAACTTAAAGTCAGAGTCTAAAACCACCCTGAGATTTGTAACAGACTGCCTAAGATATGGCTGAAGAGGGTCAAAGTTTACAGGATCAGTGACAGCAGTAGAGCTAGGGCTAAAGACAATGACTTCAGTCTTCTGATCATTAAAATTTAAAAAATGTGAAGCCATCCATGCCTTGATGTCATCAAGACATTTTAACAGAGGGTAAATGGAGCAAGAACTATTAGGTTTCAAGGGGAGATAAATCTGACAATCATCAGCATAACAATGAAATGAAAGACCATGTTTTCTCAGGATATACCCCAAACGGAGCAGATAGTGAAAACAAAGGAGTCCAAGAATCGAGCCTTGTGGGACCCCACAGGAAAGAGGCACTGAAGCAGATAAGCTATTTCTAACAAAACAGAAACTCCTGTCACTCAGATAAGAACGGAACCATTCTAATGCTGCACCTGTAATCCCAACCCATGTTCTAACCGCAATATAAAGAGACTGGGGTCAACAGTATCAAAATCAGTGGTAAAGTCCAGGGGTAGAAGTATCAAAAAAGTGAAAAAATGAAAAGTAAAGAAAGTTTACCTGAAAGTTAAAAAAACAAGAACAATCCTTACCAATTCAGTTTGAATTTGTGGGACTACATTCATTGCCTTCCTGGCAGCTCTGTTGCACAAAAATGCTTCAGGTTTGGTCTCCGTGTCCCACATCACCTCAGAGGCTAGCACACAGAGCAGCAGGAGTCCTGGACGGACCCGTAATAACACACTGAAGCTGTGAATCCACAAGACAGCGTATTACAAGTCCATTAAAAGACTCGGACTCGATGTACTCACTGCTTAAAGCCATGCCCTGCTCAGCTGCTCCTGGTGGGTCCACGTTGGTTCCATTAAGAGAAGTGTCAGGTGGAAAATACCTCTCAGCCTGCTGCAGCACTTCATAAAAAAGGAGCTGTGTGTCCTTTTTGTCTTCACACCACTTGATTTCCCACCTTCTCATTTGGTGGTGGGAAGTGTTATCTGGACTAAGAGGACAATGCCGTCCAACTTCACTGCTGTTCAGCTTGGCAGGATGTTACAGACTGAAAAGTGGCATTTAATTTTTTTTTTCTTGTTTGACATTTGCTGTTTTTTAAGGAACAGGATGAGTTGATTCCTGATTGTGAAAGAATCTTGCACAGCTGCCATCATATTCAGCCACTACAGGTGGAGGTTGTTTACTTTTTTGATAAGGTTTGTGCTGCTCAATATGTGTGGAAATACTACACAGAACTGTCGGAAAGAGCTACACAGCACTACATGTAGTTAAAGTGTTTTTTTTTGTCAGTATTTGTGTGAATACTGAGTCAGTATTCACACTATTTTCCTGCTTAGTTCTTGTTTTTTACAATTGTTGCAAACTACATCTACCTTGTGCTAATTTAAACATTCATTTATCAAAACGTTCAGCTCATTAGCAAGATGGGTGACTTGTTTTTTATACTTTTATACTTTATATATATTTTTTGTAGTATATTTTATACTTTATTTAGTACTACCATAGTAATAAAACAAAACTACTTTTAGCTTTTTGTTCAGCTGCTTTTAGGTTTTAGCACACATTTTGCAAGCCCGCCTTTTGATGCTTTTAGTCGTTTGAGGCATTTAGCTGGTCTTTTGCTACTTTTAGCTGTTGTTATTTGTAAATTTTAACTAGTCTTTTGTTACATTTAGCTTCTAGCTAGAGTTTTAATGCTTTTATCTAGTCTCTTGAAACTGAGCTATCATTAGCTTATTTTAACTTTTTGCCTTTTAGTTTTTTGCTAATTATAGCTTACAGCTAACTTTAGCTACAGTTAACTTCTGATTCGTTTTTTGTTACATTTATCGTTGTCTACATTTTTCTTTGGTTGACTTTTAGCTTTGAGCTATTTTTTGACTACTTTTAGCTTGCAGCTTTTAGCTAACATTTAGCTACTTGGAGCAAAAAACTAGCTAAAACACACAAAACATAAATACATTATTGCCGTTGGTAGCTAATGTTCTGCTTCTTTATAGCTTTTACAACAGTTTTAGCTTCTTCAACTAATTTCAGCAGTCATTCAGGGCTCATCCTGCATTTTTATGGAAACATTTCTTAGACATTTTTTTATATTTGTTCTGCAGATTCCAAACAGTTGTTTTTGTTGTTATTTTTGTTTTGTTGTTTTAGTTGTTTTTAGTCTATTTTATAATTTTTCATTTTAATGTTTGATCTGGGCAGCACGGTGGTGCAACTGGTAGAGCTTCTGCCTCTCAGCGAGCAGGTCCTTGGTTCAAACCCCGGTCCAGGGGCCTTTCTGGGTGGAGTTTGCATGTTCTCTACGTGCATGCGTGGGTTTTCTCCGGGTACTCCGGTTTCCTCCCACAGACCAAAAACATGCATGTTAGGCTGATTGGTAACTCTAAATTGTCCCTAGGTGTGAGTGAGAGAGTGAATGGTTGTTTGTCTCGTTTGTCCCTGTGACGGACTGGAGACCCGTCCAGGGTGTACCCCGCCCCTCGCACAATGACTGCTGGACATGGGCACCGGCGACCCCATGACCCAAAATGGAAGAAGCGGGTAAAGAAAATGGATGGATGGAAGTTTGATCTTTCATTTATTTTATTGCTGATTTCTTGTTTGTGAATCGCTTTGGTCAACATCATTGTTTAAATGCGTTATAGTCTATAAATAAAGTTGACATTTCATTTTTTTTTATATTTAGGCTGGCTAATAAAAACCTTTTGCCAACCTTTTGATACTTTTAGCTTCTAGCCGGCCTTACTTATTTATTTATATTAGTGCACGCTAACAAAAGCTTTTATCATGCACTGATTTTTCATGCACCCCAACAGTCTTTGCCCTTTGTCCCACAGGACAAGGTGACATCACTGCCGACGTGTCGCTCGGTTCGTAGCCCCACAGGCTGCATCATCATCCTGAAGGAGAGGGGAACAAACAAGCTTTACCCGGAAACATCATCCTTCGGGCTTAAAACCTGGAGGGCGCAGCTGCAGGGCGCGCGGTCTCTAACAATTCTCATAAACAGTCAGAATCGTGGATACTAATAATAAAAACATGACGCGTGCTCCATCCATCTTCATGTTCACGCACGTGCTCTGTCGATTCATGCCGGTCTTAAGACGCGTGCTGTTGCTCCTTTAAGTGTTCAGTCTCATTGAAGAAGAGAGAGGGAAAAGACAGAACTTGAGAATTCAATCTCCTCTCCCCTCCGTTTCTGCGGTCGGGACGTTGGTTAATTAGGAGGAACGCGCGCGGCGCCTCCGCAGATAACGAGCGGAGCGATTAGATCTCCGCACGCAGGGAGCTGGAGGCTGCGGGGCCGTACCCGCATTGCATCACGGACACGACACCCCGGTACCCCCCGCTGTCTCCCTCCCACCGCAACAGGAGCAGCTGAAGAGGCTGTGAGCGTCTTGAAGAGTTCTGTAGTGTTCCGCCCGCCAATGTCGCTCCTGGGCTCCAAACGCAGCCAGCAGCCGCACGCTCCGCTGCGCGCCGCACCACCGGAGGCGCAAAGCCGGTAATTTACGCACCCGTCGGGGACAACTTTGGCGCAGCTCTGGATACATTTTTGCGCACCGGCAGCAACAGGGCAGCCTCTGGTATCACCCCCGCCCCCCCAGTATAGTACTGAGTTTACACCGGGGGGGTCACAAGCTGCCAGACTGCATCACCCTTCAACTGAGCGCTGCAACCTGTAGCTGTGCGCACTTTTTTTGTTTTTTTCTTCCATAATTTCAATCAACATTCCGCTGAGGCGCAATGAAAGGACGCAGCTGACGGTTCGGAATCTCAGCACCCGAGGAGGAGGCTTGAAAAAAAAGGCAGGAAAGCAGCCCAAGAGGAAACAGTGAGTACACAACGTCCTGATTGACGCTATTTAGTCTTTTCTCCGTTTATAAAAATATAAAACCTACATTTAGCTCCAAAACTTTGTCCATGACCGGCTCAAGGACAAAAGGTGAATTAAAGGTCTGAGTTTATTGGGATTCAGGGTGTCTTTAGAGGTTATTTCCCTCTCAGTTTGAGCGTTTTTCTGCCAGCTGCAGTTTACAAAATGAAGTGAGAAACTTGGAGTGAAGCATCGGGACACAGGTGGTTCTATGGATTCAAGGTCTCTGGACTGTAACGCAGTATGTGTTGGAGAAAGCACATGGGTAATTCGCTTCATTTTAAAATGTAACAATCTGAACACATATGTAAAAACATTGTATTATATTATTTTTACTCAACCCCTTTTCTCTACTCCCAACATGAGGAAAAACAGAAAACCTGCTGAATGATCTTTCTTATCAGGAAAATGCAGAGCTCGTGTCACAGTGGTCTCCGTGGACAGGTGGTCCTTTTTCAGATGCTATGAGGTGGAAAGATGTGGGTCAGTGTGTTGGTGCTGGAGGCTGCAGAGCGCCCAGTTCCTCTGCTGCCTCAGGGCCATGGCAGTGCATGTCTGTGCCTGGTAATATGAACATGCTGACACTCATTACCCTCAGAGAGAGGAGGAATGAAATGGGCCGAGATAATGAACATTTAGGAGACATTCTGTTTCTGCTGCCTTATGAGGGAAGGATGTCACCACCTCAACGTGTTACCCCCTCTCTATCCAAATGGAGACGTTGGAAAAACAAAAAAGGTTTTTGGCTCCAAACAGCAAAAGGGCAAATCCTCTGAATCCTCTCATCTCGTATGATTGGCTCCACGTCGTTGACTGTGGCAGATTTTGCTAGCAGTTTAAAGTTCTCCTGAAAGGCCTTTCATGGAAGCCATGGAAATGAGCCCTCCGTTGTGATGCACGTGCCACTGGCGAGAAGGAAGTGATCTATCGAGCCTTCGTGTGAGCGTTTAGTGTTGGAAAGGAGCTGAGAGGCGTGCACGCTGCTCCTTATGCGCCCTGAGCAAAGAGCAGTGACGAGCAGTGCTGAAAGTGGGGTGTTGGAGTGCTCATGAGCAGATGTCTGAATTCTGAAGGTATCAAGTTTAATGTCTTTATGGTTCAAAAAGGCTGAAAACAGCGCTCTGACTAGACATTGTTAAGCAGTTGTTTTATCTTGATGGCCACACCGCTTCTGGTTTTACCTTTAATTTGTAATCAGCTGACACGTTTATGTTTTTATTTTCGGCTGCTCCCTGTCTCAGGGGGTGTCACAGTGAGCAAACTTGCATGAGGATCCTTCCTGCACTGAGCTACCACATCCCACATTTGAGGAGCAGAGGGCTGCCATCTAGAGCAGATGGGGGGAGTGGGGAATTTGAGGGACTTGCTCAAGGACCCAGAGTGGCACTAATGAGGATGGAGGCAGGTGGGTGGGGATTTGAACCAGCAACCTCCCGAGCACGGCTTGCCTTCTCTTACCTCTGCGTCACCACTCCCCACTTTATATGAATTATAATTTTTCTGGACTGCTCATTTGATAGTTTTTGTACAGTATACTTGTTTTCAACCTAAAGATTAAAATCTTTGACAATTTGGGAATAATATTTGTACCTTTACTTACTGAAATATTTAACTTTATTTACAAAAATCCCCTATGGTCACTAAGCCTGAGGCTGCAGGTTCAAGTCCAAGTTGTGTCAGGATGTAAAAGAACCACCAAATCTCTCATGCGAGTTTGTTTGCTGTGGCGACTCTTGCAGAAGGGAACAGCCGAAAGAAAAATAATAATAACAACAAAAAATACCCCCAAGGAATGCAGTGGTCTCTCCATTTCCTTCAAAAACATTGTTCTTTGTTCATGCTTTATTTTTTCATTTGGTCCTATTATCATTTTTTGTTGTTAAATTAAACGTTTAGGTGCAATTTCACACATAAGCTTCTGTTTTGCTACATTTAGGTTTTAGCTATAGCTAATTTAAGCATGTAGTTACACCTTTACTGATTTTAGCTTTAAGCTATTTAGCAAAATTTCACTTAACTGTTTTACTAGTGGTTTGCTATTTTTAACTTTTTTCGAAGGATTTTTGCAGGTTTTGGTGAGATTGTGCTAGTTTTATCTAACTTGCTTTTTGAAACTTTTGGCTAGTCTTTTTCCACTTTTGTTCTTTAGCCAGCCTTTAGCTACTTTAACATGTTAGCTAGCGATTTGCTATACTAAAAAAGCTTTTAGTTGGTACTTTGCTTCTTTTAGCTTTACCACGTTTGAGCTTCTTACACAAATTTCAAGTCATTTCGTGCTCACGGTGTATTTTGACTTTCTTTATCTTTGATCATTTTAGATGGAAAGATATGAATTATTTATTTTTAATTAAATGTTTTGTAACTTTCAGAAGAGCTTTCTAAAAACTTGTAACACATTTTAAATTGAGCATTGAAGCTAAATTGGTGTCCTGCACCCAGAACCATGACTTTTCTAAATAAAGAATCATTTTTCATTTATGGTCATTTATTCCTCCATTTTGACAATTTCCAACTCTTTTGGGCTATTTTGCTTTTTTTTTCTTCAAAAGATCTTTAGCTTGTTGCAGTAAAATAAGACATTTAATGAAACAACTCGTCATTTTTCATCTACTGATGCCAATTCTCCAGTTTATTCTTTTTTTTGCCACTTTGATACACAAAACTTGACTCTGTGGTGATTTAGTGTTGTTGTTGTTGTTTTTTGCTTCATTTTGTGTGAGTCCATTCTGTGATGAGACCTGGGCTTCCTGATTTGATGGTCTGTGCACTGACCTCAGAGAATTTTTTTCTTCTTCTTTCGGCTGCTTCTTCAGGAGTCACCACAGCAAAATAACTTGCATTAAGACTTGGCCTTTATTTGTACACCGGATGCTCTTCCTGACACAACCACAGACCACTGAGCTACCACAGCCCTCTGTGTGGAGCAGAGAGCTGCCATCTAGGGCGCCCGGGGGACAGATGGTGGGGGTTAAGGGCCTTGCTCAAGGGCCCATGGAGCAAATGAGGTGGAGACAGCTGCACTTTTTCCACCCACATTTTAATGTTGTCGGTCCTGGGAGTTGAACCGGCAACCTTCCAACCACAGGCCCTCCTTCTCTAACCTCTGCGCCACCACTTCTCCCTCAGAGAAAATAATGAAGCATAAACGTTTGCCTCATTTGTGACTTTGGATATTTGAACTGGTAATCTGCAGTAATCTTTAACACAAACGCTTTTCAACTTTTAATCCTGATGTTAAACCACTGAAGCAATAAGTAAACATAATTAAATTAAAGGTCTAGTACTCCTTGAAAGATTGCACATCGCCCGCCGCCTGTCATGCCAGAGTTTAAGACTAAAAGGCACATTTAGGACGTTAAGGGCAAACTGACCCCAGATCTCGCGAGATGTGTTAACGCTTGGAAAAAGTGTTGAGGACAACCCTCAGCTACCCGGTTTTACTTGACAAATCAAGCGAGGAGCAAAGAGATAAAGTTAGAAATGCGTTGAACCAGACTTTCACCTGCCTGTGCACGCGCAGAACCTCCAGAGAGAGAGAGAGAAGCAGAGTAAAAGTGGAGGGAGGCGGTGTTTCGTTGCTAAACTGCACCGCTGCTGATGCTGGGAGCCTGCAGCTGTCCTCTGCTGCTTCTCTCTTACACACACACGAGCGCGCGCACCGGCTCCTCTGCATGACGCGGGCGCGCGGATGACAAAAACCTGTTACACACACCGGCAGCGCACACGATGGAATCGCCGCCGCCTCCTCCTCAGCAGATTAACTGAAGCTCTCGCGCACCTCACACACACACACACGCACGCGCACAGACAGACACGGATTCTGGTGTCCTAATGAGGATATTGCGGCAATGGTGAAGGACAAGGCCGAGGAGCGGACGCTCCAGTATCAGCAAACTTTGGTGAGTTTCTGATAATGATGATGTCATAGGTGATGTTTGCAGGCACGCGAAGCGTTCATGGGGGGGAGGAGGGGGGTGTTACAGTGGAGGATGGAGACAGGCTGCTCAGCTCGGTCCTGAAGGACAGCAGGAGGACTCTGCAGCTCCACTGGTAAAAAAAAAATTATAAAGTGCCCCAATAAGAAGTTAAACCCCCCCCCCCCCCACACACACACACACACACACACACACACACACCCCTTCACCTCGATCCACAGGTGCTGCATCACTACCTTCATTCTCGTCCTGTTTCTTATTTATTTTCATCAACATTTGCTGCCTTCTGCTATTATAGCTGCTCATATGAAAACATTTAGCTCATTTCATTCTGGCTGCTGTGACTTGCACTTCTGCAGCTTGTATACTTTTCATAATTTATTTACAGACATTATGCACTGAGAGCTCCTCCAATCCTTCAAAAACATTTGTCTTTTCCACATCTTTCTCTTTTTCTCAGCTCTATACTTTTAGCCACTGTTTCGCCACTTTCATCTTTTAGCTATAGCCTTGCTTTCTGCATGTTCAGCTATCGTTTAGCGTTTTTATTTTAGCTATGACTTTTGGGTTGAACTATTTTTCGCTTTTATTTAGCCTTTGTTATTTGCGTTTTGGTACTTTTAGGCATTAGGTAGCCTTATGTAGCCTTTCAGCTTCCACCCGCTTCAGATTTTCCTACAGGCCTACCTTTAGTTCTTTGCTACTTTGACTTTTAGGCTTTTGCTACTTTTAGATAGCCATTTGCTATGTTTAGTTTTTTAGTTAGCCCTTTGCTACTTTAACTTTCAAGTAGACTTTTGTTTAGCTATAAGTGTTTTGCTACTTTGAGCTGCTGTGTTGCTTCTGTTAGCTATAACAACTCAGTTTTCTGCTTCTGCTGCAGATTTCAGCAGTCCTTCGGCGCTCCGCTTCACGCTGGAAAATGTAATTTCTCTGGTTAATTTTTATCACTTTAGATCCCGTCAAACCGTGTCACAATGATTCCCCTAGCCTGCAGGAATGTGTGCGCCACTGTCTCCAGTCACTCTGTGCATACTTTAATAAGTCCTTATTAAGACGGTAATATGTCTGGAATATAAATTACTCTTGTCCGGCACTTTAAATATCTTTAATTTCTGCTGCAGATCTTGTCCTGGCCTTGTCGTCCCCTCACTCCTTTCTTGTCTGTGGCACCTTCTCTAACCTCAAAGTGGAGTGTTTCTGAACATTGATTGCCGTGTGCATGAGTTTTTCCCACTCGTGTCATGGCAGGACTGACTGTGACTCCCTGAACGTGATCATTAACCAGATAAAGGGACAGACAGGCACTCAGACCAACCTGTGGATGTGTGTCATCTGATTTATGAGACTGAGATTGACGTTGTTTCTCATCTTTTGTATCGTTTTTTTCATCTGTATGAGATGAGGTGTGTTTTTGGGGGGGCAGCTTTGTTGAGCCCAGGGTGACACAGTGCTATTTTTCTTCTCTTGTTCGTGCGAAGATCGATGTCACGCCGTGTGTCTCCGTTTGAAGATCAATAGTTAAGTAAAATGGCAGTCGAGATCTCTGAAGATTGGAAGATGCTGCCCCCCCCACACACCACCACCACCACCACCACCACCTTCTGCCTCTGTCCACATATTGCTCTGATCAGTGGAATTATCATTAACTCTCTCTGCCCCGTTCTGCTTTTTCAAAATAGATGTGTGTGTGTTTCTGCAGTTATACAATGATGCAGTGAGCGTGTGCTGGTGGTGTTTTTCTCTGCGAAGTGGCAGCACTATTCATCAAACACCTTTCCTCAGGTGGAGTGCAGCATGTGGCTTTTTGCGCCCTGAAAACTGAAATCTGATGAGGAAAAGCTCATTGTATTGAAACTGTAGCCTAAAATCGAAGGCCGACAAAAGGCTCCTTTGTGTTTTGTTGGTTGCCATCAGTAAGATTTTTTTTTGTCAGTCACATGTCTGCTTGGAGTTGATAAACTGAGCAGCAGACACGGAGCAGTCGGGGGAAAACAGATTTGTTTGATTAACTTCTCCACGAAAGAGAGACCTCAAACTGTCAATGAGTCAGTCTTTTATTAAGATCAGCGGCTGCAAGATAGCTTAATAAACCATTAATTGATGGGTTGTAAAGTTTTAATTCATTGCTTGGAATTACAGGGAATTATTGTGGTAAAAAAAAACGTCACCGAATCAAGCAACAAATATAATATTTCATATTGACGCTTCGCTATTACTGATTTCACGTTTGCCACAAACTTCTCTGAGTATTTCCCTAAAAATGAGTAAACTATAGGAAGAAGACATTATTTACAGCAGTAATTAAGAGTAAGTTGCGTGTATAATAAACTCAGGTCAGGATTTTATGTGTCTACGGTTGTATTCGGTGTGGCAGTTGTCAGGCGCTTTGCATGCTGGGACAACAGGAAGCAGTTTCCTTGCTCTTTGGTGACTAATGAAGTGCAACGGACAAGAGAGGGGGAACGGCAGGTCAGACACTGAAAGTAAAGAAGACAAACTGTTGGTGTTGAACAGATTTGTTTTGAAGCGTCGCACCGCTCGTCTCTGAAGCGTTTGCAGGAGCTTTTCTCAGCGATGATGTAGGTGGTCTGGATGTGTCATAGGATTCGCCCGAGTTCATGTGTCTTCTCTTTTCAGCAGCGTGGGCAAGGTTGAGTAAGTGTGTATGTGAGAGAGAGAGAGAGAGCGAGTGGGAGGGTATGTTCTGCACCTACACATCTTCACCTGCCTACACGCACAAACAGTGGCCTGTCCGGCAGCAGGAGGCTCGACGGTTTCAGCTGCTGCAGGGATCAGATCCACCTGGGCGGGTAAAACAAGCCCCTCCCTGTTTCCTTGTCACACGGGTTCTGCAGTGCTGCAGGAACGTTCCATGCAGACGCGAAACATGCGATTGTCTAAAAAAGGCCTGCGGATGTGTATTTGTTCTGAACGCACTACAAAAATCCAATATGTTTTTGTTTTGGATGTCTGCACTAGGAACACAATTAAAGCTACACAACTACCGGTACAACCTTTTTTCTACAATTTACTCACTTTTAAGACAAAAGAAAAGAAAAGAAAAATGTAGCATTTATTGAAGGAATGCATATTGCCTTTTTAGTTTTAAACAGATTATCTTATGTTGAAAAATGATACACTTCTGCTCGAACCTTGAACACAACTTTAAATGTGATCTTATTCAACATTATTTATAGTATCTCACCTGAATTGTTAGAAGCATGTGTTTTTGGATGACTGTCAGCTACGAGCACACCTAATCTTAGCTTAGTATCTGTAAAATTCACTCATGTTTAACCATGTTTATAAGCTCAAATTGATTAACTGTGTCAACCGTCTTCGAATGGTTCATGAAGGTTCATGCTCAAATATTGAGCATGAACTTTGATATCTTGAAATGGATTTATGAGTGCAGCTACAGCGTGCACGCTCAGGACATAATTACTTGCAGTGTCCCCTCAGTGCGAACTGAACTTGGACAAAGTGTCTTCTCCTACTCCGCTCCTGTTTCCTGGAATATCTTGCAACAAGATGTGAAGCTCTCGACCTTGACCTCTCTAAAGGGATTTTAAACAACTGCTAAGTTCATGGCAAAAACCAACGCAGACATGTTCCTGTTTTTAGTATTTCACATCGCTTTATAATGTAGCTGTTTTTGTTTCATTGTTATTTCATTTCTTCTATTGACTTTTCATTTTATATGCTTTTTTATGGTTGTCTACTGTTGTCATCTGTGTTCTTTGTTTAAATCAGGTCTCTCTTGTAAATGAGTCCTCGAGGCTCAGTGAGACTAACCTGTATAAATAAAGGTTGAATTGAAATTGAATCATTCCAAAAGTTAACCAGCTGTAGCCGTACATCCAGTGATTACATTCTAAGAGTATTCATTACAATTTGTCCAGTGGTTCATGAGATATTTTTCTAACAAACAAACGAAAAGGGTTTACTCCAACATTTAATGCCAACATTTCCACACAGATCTTGTGCGCTCAGTTAGCTCTCGGAGGATAAGAGGGCTTGCAGTTTTAGTCAAGTCAAGTCAACTTTATTTATAAAGCACATTTAAAACAGCAGCAGTTACCAAAGTGCTTAACAATAGAAATAATTTGGAGTAATTTAATGATAAAAAAAAACATTGCTACTACTACTACTTTTAGCTACTTCCTGTCATAGCTCTGCTCTCTGTCAGCTCCTCTGTCATGCTGCACACTCAGTAATCACTCAACTCATGTCACCTGTCACTGCTCATTATCCCACAGCTCCACCACCTGGTCCAGTCAGTACTTAAGCTCACTCATTCCTCTCAGTCTGGGCCAGATTCTCT
>NC_056506.1:31802602-31804844 GCF_014905685.2 Nematolebias whitei
TACTGGATACTTCTGCTGAACAACTGACTTCACGGTATGAACTCTGCCTTTCCCTTCTGACTGTTTTTTGGATCACGGATTAAAGGTCAAGCTCATTCTGTATCACGGACTTATCCTTACCCCTGAATCTGATTCCCACAGATTCATTTCCCCAATTAGTCTCTTTCCCCCTGCATCTACTAACCTTTATCTTTTAGTTGCAAGCCTGTTGGACTCCGTTCCAGTGGACCTTAACATCAGTTCTACTTCTACTGGCAGCCCGCCACTACAACACTACCCAATCACGAACTACCAATCAGAAGATCGGAACCAGCCCAGAACCGGACCTACTCCAGAGTTTTACTTTACTTCACAATAAATCTTTTAACCCTCTCAGTGGTTGTTGTTGTTGTTTGCGATCCGGCCTCTGGTTCATGACACTTCCACACCAAATTTTAGCTCAATATAGTTAAAGTTGTAGCAATTTTTGTGTTAGCTAGGATTGATTTGCCGTTATTGTTAATTGTACAGACAAACAAGCACACGCAGTCATGACCCCTTATTGCTTCGCCTTTGGCAGTGGGCGATAACACATGTGCACATTTCTAATTTAGTTCATTTTTCTTCATAATGAGCTCCTGTAGATGAATCCTATGAATATGACTGTGCACATAACACAGATTCTGCACATGCTAATATTAACAAACAGGTAAAACTCAGGATGCACAAATCAGACACCGTCTCCTGATCAGCTGTGAGCCAGCAGTCTGCTGAAAACTGGACTCAGCAATGTGAGAGCTCTCATTTGCACTGGTTAAAGTGTCACACACCAGTAGGGTCAGTAAATATGAGCATGCTGTTTGCAGTTTCCCTTTTGTTTTCCTCCACAAAGGATTTTTAGATACTTAAATAAACCCAGTGTTGCTGTCGCACTCATTACAGGAGAAAACTCAGATGTTTAATCAGGATTTAAACTGCACGCGTCATCTATATTTTTTTGTATTTTTTTGCTTCTGTTTTTGTCGTTATCACGTGCGTACACAGTAACATAAGACTGCTGTCTCTTAGGGAGGGTAGCTGAGGGTGTTTTTTCTGATAGTCAGCATTCAGTCTGCTCGCACACAGAGGTTGGCTCGAGGCCATTTTGAACCCTGTCACTTCCCAATAGTAGTGAACCTGCGCGGTGCCGAGCGAAGCACTGCAGAGGCTGCGGCAAAAATAAACCAAAAAGATAGATATGTCTTTTTTATTTCTGAAACAAACCATTTTCATTCAACTTTGTTCATCAACCACTTTTTATAAGCATCTTAAAAGGTTTGATATAGTACCATCAGACAAGACAAAAAGCAAAGCGTGTGCAGTGGAGCACTTAAAGTGACAATACCTTTATAGATTTTAAGAACAAACAGAAACATTGATCCACAGAAGGAATAAAAGCTGCAACATTGTTGTTCTATTGTTAATGCAACATGCATTCTGATGCATAATGTTGCTTGAATAAAGTTATCTTCAACTAATTTTGGTTGTTTGGTAAAAGTAGAGTTAACTGATGGTTTTGTTTTTTACAATTTGCGTAATTTGCAATTGGCTTGATTTTCTCACATGAAGAAACATCCATGAGTAGCTCCTAAATTTACATGTCCTTTGTTTTTTTTATTTTTTTGTGAGCTCAGTTTAAGTGTAGAAACATTGTGAAGTGTTTCAATGAACTTATCATCATAGCTCAATTTTTTTTAAGAAAGGGAAGAAAGAAGAAGAAGAAAATAAATAAATAAATAAATAAAAGAGAAATAGATAAAACGAGAGACAACCACGACAAAACAACATGCACAGCACAATGCCACCCACAATATCACCATGAAACATTCGACATGGCACAAGGAATCATCTAGCTTCCACCACTACCCAACCTAGCGTGCATCTGTCAAAGCACCTGAATCCAAACACCCGCGCAAGCACGCCCGCCACCACCAGATTTCTCCAAAAGAATGCCCAATAGTGGATGCGGGGGCCCACAGACCCGCCCCCCCCAGGACACAATGGCAACATAGGGAGGACCGGAGCCACAGACACACAGCGGCCCCCAGGCCCGGAGCCCCAGGAGTCTCCCAACAGGGAGAACTGCACCCCCCCAGAGAGGAGCAGAGGAAAGAACCGGGTGACCCCAGCAACCACAATGCAGAGCCTCCAGGAAGCTGCAGCGACGAGCCCACAGGTCCGGCCGGCAACCCATGCCCCCCCCCCCCCCCCCCCCCCCCCCCCC
>NC_056506.1:31804944-31821151 GCF_014905685.2 Nematolebias whitei
CCCAAGTAGATCCGGCCATGGACACCGAGCCCCAAGCCCCAAGCCCCGAGGCCATACCACCCCCCAGCAGAGCCCCGACAGAGCCAGGGCACCCAGGCCCCGCCAGGCAGCAACCAGGGCGGACCGACATACACCCCACCACCCAGCCCAGATGCCGAGAGCCACCAATGCACCGGTGGCAAGGGGGCTCTACATGTCCTTTGGTGTTGCACACTAATGAAAGGTGAGGGCTCCGATTGCGATGCCCCGCAATAGTGCATGCTATTGTTTATGATTTGACTTAATACACTTTAACGTTGTCATTTTCAATATAAGAGAAATTGAGAAATTCTAGCATAAAAGGCAATATGCAATCCTTAAAAGAATGTGTTAGAGAAATAAATGCTTATGTTGTTTTCAGTGCTAGAATGATACAAACTGTAACATGGATACAACAAGAATTTAAGGTATTTATGACTCTTTGGCAAAGGTTGATTTCATTTTATACCTGATATAGAAATTATTATTTTAATGCTTTTATGTCAATCTAGACCTATATTACACTTATTTAAACACACTTATACAACGTGTTATTCACATATTAGGGATTGTACTTTGTTTAACATGTCACAGAGACAAAGGGGGGAATGATTTATGTTGCCTTTGTTAATATTTGGGACATTCTTTGATGGTTTGCAGAGGGATGGAGGAGTGCGTATTTCCTCTTTAGGAAGTTTAAGGAGTATTGCTAACTTCAAGGTCTTGGCCCGCCTTGAGGTCACCGTGCTCCTTATTTGTAATAAATCACCAGCTCCTCATCCGTTGTTCTGGTAACCATCAAACTTGTTTTGAATGCTCTCACGCGATCCGGTCAGGGAAGAAAAGTATAAAGGAAGTGTGACAGGCAACTTAATCTTTGGAAGTCCGGTGTGGATCAGCACGCGCTGAATGCCATGCACCAATTTTGATGTGATTCTTCTTTACCTGGGTCGAAAACGACTTCCCGGCCAGTGTCACGGTGAGAAGTTATTTCATATCAATTTGTGTGTTAAGAGTGTACATGTTTTTTTGCTTGGCTGTTTTCTGTGGCAGGATAATAAAGGACACTTATTACTCCTAGCAGTAACAAGCTTCCTTGAGTCTTTTATTTTTCCTTCTGGTCTGAATATCTGTGCCGACCGTTTCACGAGTCCTTTTGATAAAGAATTTCATAATACAATACCAGAGGACCAGAAGATTCCACAAACCCCGCAGAGCAAGAGGTGGATCAATTCTTGTTTTACCAGAAGCTTAAAGAAGAAGGTTGTACGTGGTAATCATCAAGGCTGGATGTCAAAGGACAATTAATGGAAAAATACCGGATAATTTCTATTTAGATACTTTGGGGAAAGTACTGAGAACATTCCACTTGAAATTCTTTTGCCATGTGATACCTCTAAGCTTCACTGGTGCATTATCTGTACTGTTATGACATTCAATGTTTGTTCCTTATTTTTATTTTATTTTATTCTATAGTGTACAAGAATTTATTAGAACTCTAACCGAACAGAATATTTAATTGTTGGACATTTAATTCAATTTGTTTGTTCCAAATGCAATCATCTTAGACATGGAGCATTCTTCTCACTGAAGACAAGAGCTATTCCTGAAATTCAAAGATGCTCTCTGATTGGACCAGTGGTTTTTTTTTCTTCAAGTAATCTTCTGACAAAGCCAATTTCAGAAATATTACGCTGATAGAAGCGGAGCAGGTTTTGCTAACCTTGCAGAAACAGAAACGATGTCAGCGTGTCCTAAAGCAATCCTCCTAATGGAAGACAACACCACCCTGTCCGTGGCAGGAACCAGATCAACATCAGCCACGGCGTGTACGAAGGAAATGTAGCAGGATATTAAAGGTCTAGAATACAGTGAAGGAATGCACATTGTCTGTCATTTTTCAAGCCAGAGTTTTGATTAATAAACAAGATATTTTATTAACAGACAAATGGGGTTCACTCAGTAAATTAACCCTAAAATTTAAAGCAAGCATCCTGTGCAATGAATAGCTTTTGCAGTTTGTGTTACGAACAACTCTCAGCTACAACCGCAACAAATCTTAATGCAATATCTGTAAAATTGATGGAATTTTGTGTTCTCTACACTCAGTTTGCTGTGGCGGCCATTTTGAATTATGTTGGCTCCAGAAGTTAATCAGTTGTTGAGGTACATACAGTGGGTATTTCCTAAAAGTTTTGTCAAAATCCATCCTGTTATTTATGAGATATTTTGGCAACAGACACACAAACACGCACACATGTGGGACAAAAACATTATCACCCACCTTCACATTTTGCTGCCAAGTGATAATGAAAGGACTGAACTGTAAAACACAATAAGGTTGAGTTGTACAATGACACTGTTGAGATTTCAGATTTTCTTTGAAGTTTCCTATAATTTTAGCCAGATATCCTTTAATTTATACAACTATCTAAAAACAATAGCAATACATAATGCAGCTTAATATGCATTGGGTACATACCAGATACTTACCTGGTACCTACAGGGCCTGGGCTGTAATATGACTTGCTACTCTGCATACAGGGAACAAACCTGGTACTTTTCTGGTTCATACCTGAAATGCATCTAGTACTTACTGGGTACTTTTAGGGACCAGGCTGTATCATGGACTGACTTAATATCCTGTACTGACAGGGTATGTACTGGTGTACTCTGCATACAGGGTATGTGCCAAGTATGTACCAGGCTGTATTATGCATTGCTACAGACAAAACATAGGGTGAGACATCCATGTGTTTTCTCTTCCTGTGCTTAGTTTTACATTTTACACCTGTTGGCAGATCATTTCTGTGGAAGATGCACGCCTTACACCAGCTCTTCCCTTAACTTAAACTTGAAGCAATCTGCTGTCTCCTTAGATAAATAATGTTATTCACTGATTTTTATGTATGCAAATGTTTCTGTGCAGTGCACTGTTGACTTTTGTAGTGAATTGGCACTATAGTATATAAATAAACTGAACTGAATTAGAAATAAACTATTTTTCCAACAAGGTGTCACTCTTTAAGGCTTCCCCCTCACTGGCATTAGCTCACGCTTCCAATTTCAACCTTCTCTAATTTCATCACCATTTGTTATGATGGGTTTCAGCTCCTCTTGGTTTTTACACATGTGCACGGCTCAGCCGGACTGCAACAGCACCGTGCACGTTTATTCCACTGCATGTGTGATGGAGCTCTGACTCATGAGTAACTTCTAAAAGGGGCCTTCACTACCTATATTAATGCAAATGTAGACTGTGGGATGACTCAAATTTGCCACTTCCTCCTCTAATTTAATTTTCCGTCTGGTCCCCAGAGGCTGCAGAGTTGGAGTGCTCGAGTCCTTCTGTTATTCCTCTGTTCTCATCAACACACTCCATACACATACCAGGAGATCTAAAGCATCCATCACTTTTCTTGTGATGATAAGATCCATCATTGTCACTTCAAAAACAGATGATTAAATGCATTTAATGAATATGTAACATGAGCAGCAGGGATTAAAGTTTGGGATTAAGTGTCAAATATTAGTGCCTGCTGAATAAATTATTCCGAAGCACCTTGAGAATTGATGAACAACAAAGAACTTTTAAGTTGTAAAGATTGTGATATAACAGATAGGAGCAGGTCTTCTGTGGAGTGGAACAGAAACATGCTGAAATTAAAGGTTATGCAGTCAAGTCAATAGTTTCTTTGTGCTCGCGTGTGCAGCTGAACAGCAGTAACAATGGAGGACAGCAGAGTGCTGTTTGTGCTGCTCACCCTTTCAAACGTGTGGGAGCCAACCCACCTCATCCTCGGTCCAAACGAGCAGTTGTGTATTCACTATTTTGGCTGTAACTGTTATGCTCTAGACTGAATTTTTTGCGTACGCGCACGATCCAATGTTGCCAGATAGAGTCGAGGTTTTCCAGCCCCAAAATCTGTTAAAAACCGCCACATCACACAAAAACCCGCCCAATTAATATATTGTTATATTTACTGTTTGAACATGAACGCACATCGATACAAGCCAAGGTAATTTAACACTATGTGGCAAAACGCAACAATCCAACTAAATCTGCCCAGAGTTGTTCTCCATAAACGACTCTGAACCAGCCACCACAGCAACGTCAGATCCAGTCACATGACACATCACATACTAACATGTTTACAGATGGATTCATAACAACCATGTAGACTGCTCCTCTTTTTACATTTAGAAGACACAAACTACGATCAGTACGCGCACACAAATATGCTAAGCCTATTTCTACATACAGTAACTGAAATAATTAAATTTACTATGGTTGATTTTAAATTCTTACCTTTAATGCTGATTAGATTGTTGGCTTGAACTGCAAAATTTGCAGTGAGTCTTAACTTTGATCGTTTTTAGATGGCACTATCCACGATTTAAGATCATTATCGCTTTCCCACTGTTTTCTGTAACTCGTCTTATATTTTCCTCACTTCGGCATCTTCCTGCTAGGTTTATCACACCAGATCCACCTGCTGCTAAAACTAGCATAATTTATGGCGCTGCCTCTGTTGTCAATGCTCTGGCAGATGACAATAGCCAGTCAGTGATGTAGAAAGGTCAGGGGAGCTTTGTTACGAACCAATAATGATGAATGATTGGTTGAAATGTGTTTTAATAGGTTTACTCAAAAACCGCTGAGCTGACTCCAAATCTGCCCAAATTATCCCCACCCATCCAAAGCAATTTTTACCTGCAAAATCAAAATGAAAACCGTCCAATTGTGAGGTAAACCACCCAATCTGGCAACACTGTGCGCACCTCACTGTAATCTATAATTAAATTAACACCCTGCCCCCAGCCCCCACCGACAGACTCAATAATTTGAGCCAAAATATTTTAAAGCAACAGTATAATACAAAGTATTTTGTCAATTCCTATTAGACAATGCTGCCTGGCCTGGAAACTACAGCAGGTTCACATCATTACATTCAAGGAAACACAAAACTGATTCTGTTTTGTGTTTCCTTGACTGATGAAGCCTTCCGGATCAATGGCGAAACGTTTCAGCACAAAAAAAGAAACTGTCCAGATGACCTGACTGAAAAATGTTGGATTGTATACCTGGATTATTGAGCATGGACTTTGTTGTTTTCAACCAGTTTGACACGACTGTCAACAAGGAAGAGGGACGGCAATAGAGGAGGGGGCATGCCAAAGAGACCATCTTAGCACCAACATAACTGGTTTGTTCCACTTTGGAGTAAGCTGTTGGGGGAAGAAACAGTTTTGTGTTGTGTGTTTCCTTGACTGATGAAGCCTTCCGGATCAAAGGCGAAACGTTTCAGCACAAAAAAAAACTGTCCAGATGACCTGACTGAAAAATGTTGGATTTCCTTTGACCTTTGCTGACACCTTTATGTCGCAAATCACTCCTGACACTTTTCTCCATCCACTCCATCCTGCCTGGACTCTCTTTCATCTCATTACCACACTCTCATTTTCCTGGACAGTGGACCCCAAGTCCTTGAAGTCCTGCACCTTTGTGACCTCTACTCCTTTTAGCCTCATTGTTTCACCGGCCTCCCTCTCATTCACACACATGCACTCTGTCTCACTATAGCTGACTTTCATTCCTCTTCTTTAAAGTGCATGCCTCCACCTCTCCTAGTTCTCTTCTTCCTGTTCCCTGTTCTCACTACAGATAATGTCATCTGCAAACATCATAGTCCACAGGGATTCCTGCCTGACCTCATCTGTTAGTCGGTCCATCATCAGAGCAAACAAGAAGGGTACTTCTCCATAAGCATTCTCAAAGCAAAGATGGCATCTGTGGTGCTCTTTCTTACCATGAAACCATAACGCAGCTCACAAATAGTCACCTCTCGTCTAAGTCTTGCTTCCACAACTCTCTCAGATCTTCATTGAGTGGCTCATCAACTTAATTCCCCTGTAGTTGCTACAACTCTGTACATCACCCTTGTTCTTAAAAATTGGCACAGCCCACTTCTCCTCCATTCCTCAGGCATTTCCTCACCCTGAAATATGCCATTAAATGTTTGAATCAAAAACCTTACTGCCATCTTTCCAAGACATTTCCAAACCTCCACTAGTATGTCGTCAAGTCCTACTGCCTTCCCCATCTTCATTATTTTCAGAGTTTTCTGAACTTCACCCTCACTAATCTTTTCCAGTTCCTGGTCCACAGCTTCTATGACCTCTAGTCTTATTTCCATTGTATTCTCTTCATTCATTAGCTCCTCAAAATACTCCTTCCATCTTCCCACCACTGTCTTCTCACTTGTTAGAACATTGCCATTTGTATATTTAACAAGCCTAACCTGCTGCACATCCTTTCCTGCCTGATCCCTATGTATCACCAATTGGCACAAGACCTTCTTGCCCTCTTTAGTGTCCAGCCTAAAACTTTTCTTACACCTTCTGCATTGCCTTTGCTACCTCCCCCTTTGCCCTACATTGCATATCCTTATATTCCTGTGTTCAATCTTCAGTCCTCTCACTTCATATTTCTTCTTGGCTAACCTCTTTGAAAAGCTTCTTGCACTTCACTGTTCCACCACCAGGTTTCTTTTTTTTTCTTTGTCCAGATGACACACCAAGTACCTTCTTACATGTCTCTTTAATTACTGTTGCTGTAGTAGTCCAGTCATCTGGAAACTATTTCTTACCACCCAGAGCCTTTAACAGCTCCTCTCTGAATTTCTCACATTTTTTCTTTCCTCAGCTTCCACCATTTGGTCTTCTCTGATTTTACACTTTTTCTCTTCAACAGTCATTCTATACACAACTATCCGATGCTGGCCACTTTCTCCCCTGCCACAAGCTTACAGTCCTCAATCTCACTCAGGTTTCCTCTTCTACACAGAATGTAGTCTACCTGCGTACTCCTTCCTCCACACTTATAGGTCACTCTATGTTCCTCCCTTTTTTGGAAATAAGTGTTGACTACAGCCATTTCCATAATCTTGGGAAAATCCACCACCATCTGGCCTTCTTGATTTCTTTCCTTGGCACCAAACCTACTCATCACTTGCTCATCTCCTCTGTTTCCTTCACCAACAGGTCCATTCAGGTCTGCTTTGACCATCACTCTCTCCTCCCTGAGAACACTCTCCATCACTTTATCCAGATCCTTCCAAAATTTCTCTTAACTTCTTCATATCACATCCAACCCGTGGAGCGTAACCACTGACAACAGCATCAGACCTACTACTTCTACCTTCAGACACATCATTCTATCCAACACTCTTTTCACCTCTACTACATTCTTTGCTAACGCTTCCTTCAAGACCACCCCCACTCCATTTCTCTTTCTATCCACACCATGGTAAGACAGTTTAAACCCTGCTCCAATGCCACGAGCCTTGCTGCCCTTCCACTTGCTCTCTTGGACACATAAAACATCTACCTTCCTTCTCTGCATCATGTCAGCCAGCTCTCTACCTTTGCCTGACATTGTCCCCACATTTAGAGTTGCCACCTTCAGCCTTACATTCTTTCCTTTCCTTTTCTCCCTCTGTCTCCTGACACGTTTCCCTCCTCATAGTCTTTGATTGTGAGCTTGAGCATTAAGAGCACTAAATCCGTTTTGGACCTCTGTGGTTCTTTAAGTCGGTAAACTCCCCGTTGGACAACACAAGGCCCTGAATTGAAAGAAGCTTTGTGCTGTGTCGATCGCTGTATTGTTCATCAGAACTCTCCTCATTATTGAGCTTTATTAAAAGCTCCTGTTAAACACATTTGGGAACCAAATGACCCTCTTTATTAAAGACAGATTAAGAAAGGACACGTTTTATAAACTTCTTTGCATTGCAGAGTTTCTTGGCTGGCGTACAGTATATCCAATTATTATTGTATATTGCATCTGCAAGGAGTTACAGAAAGCAACAATGTTTTATTTCACCCGTCAATATCACAATAAACATTGTATGTTACACAAAGATACATTCCTAAACGTTTAGATAGAAGAGCTGACAGATGTGATGATAAAACAATGTTGTAACAATGTTCATCATCACTGTTCACACCATGGAAGGCAGGTCATAATGTAACTACCTTTGAGTGTTTCATTTGTCTGTCTGTTAGAAAATTATCTCATGAATCAATTGACGGATTTAAATGAAACTCATAGAAGGTAATCATTAGATGAACATCTAGAACTGATGTTATTTTGGAGTCAAGACAATTGATGATGACTGCCACAGCTAATTAACCTTAGAAAACACAAAAGTGAATGTAACGCTGGTAATTTTACAGATAGTGAGTTACAGTCTGGTGTGGTAGTAGCTGAGAGTTATGCCCAACACATACTATGAGGCTGACAAGAACTGTAATGTTGGATTTTTTTTTTATTATTTGACGTTTTGAGGCTTAACCAAATTGGCTGTAACTGTCATTTTTCAACATTCAAAACTCTGGAGGTGGATAAGGATTCCTTCAAGGCCTTTATTAATGTATTTTCTGAAGGGGCAGCTGTGGCACGGGAAGCAATGCGGTCGTGTGCTGATTGTATAATTTGTGGTTGTCTTGAAGTGTGTGTTAGTGCCGAGCCACTTCAGATCTTCGTTCTCTCAGCAGGAATGGGCAGAAACAGAGCTAACAGAGAGTCAATATTGGATTCACATTCAAGCAAGGGAGAAAAATCAATTCAGATGAATTATGTCGGTCCTGCATGATTGTTTAATTGATATTTGGGCCATTGGACGGCGTAGTGTATGTCTGTAGGTTGTTATTCAGTTTTCGTTGTGTCCGCAGGACCAGGCTTGAGCAGCTGACAGCTGAGTGTTAGATCACTACAGCAGCCAGTCCCTGCTGCTTGCTCACTTTGTGATCTCCTTTTTTTTCACGACTGAATTATCTTTCATTTGTCTTTTCTTTTTTTTTTTTTAGCTGCATACACAGTTTCTTTGCCTCTGCGTTATGACTCATGAGCAAGAAAATCTATCCAAAACAAAACAGGGAGGGAGCGGGTGCAAAAGATTTTGTTGTGAAAGGTAAACTGACAGATGTAGATACAGAAGTCGGTGATACGGGAGGTAAACTGGTTACACACAACAGCTCATTTAACCCAAAGCATCCCACCTGCTGCTTCCCCTCGGGGGAGCCGTGCTCCAGCTGTCCAGTGATTGGTTTCTCACAGGCCGGGGGAAGAAACACTAACAGGCTCTATTTGTACTCCTGCTGGGAGTTTGCTGATGCTGGTGGTCAGTCTTTACACTGGACCATAAGACTAGACTAGCTGTGTTGCTCGTTCTTTTCTGGATTACTCTGTGGGTCATTTGATTTTTGGAAGCCATTGAGGATTATTGTGAAGTAACTGGTTTTCACATGGCTGCGTTATGCTCATTTTTGCTACTTGCTCGTTTTGCTCACGTTATAGTACTAAAATTAACGTAACTTGCAGAAATAACATGCCATGCATCAGCATTATCAGCTTTTTTGCCACCTGTGTAGAATTTTAACAAGCCAATATATTTTTAGATGGTATTACAGTCAATAATTTACCTATTAGGAATGCAGTTTTTTTAGCACACTGAAAACAAATAATCCATTTGAACTTGAAGATACAAACAGTATCAGTGAGGGCTAAAACCTGGTGTACAGTATGTCAAGATGATTTTTATTATAGTGCATTCTATAATGGTTCTAGGTGTGGTTGTTTTGTGTCTCTGTATATCCTTTTAATGGACTGGCATGGTGTCCAAGGTGTACCAAACTTCTTGCCTAATGACTGCTGGACAGCAGCTTCCAGAGACCCTGCACAGGATCAAGCTGGTTAAGAGGATGAATGGATAATAAGTTAATAAGGCAAGATAAGTTACTATGAAAAACATTTAACAAATATAACCAGAAGTTGTGATTTAAATGCAGACATGGACTTGATGTTTGCACTTAATAGTAAGAATTATTGCATCCTAAGTAAGACTCAAACCTAACATCTGCTCATTCTCTCCTGAGATCCTCAGCCACAGCTTTAACCCCAAAGGACCATCTACAAACCTGATCATCAGTGAGCGAGTTCTCTGATTGGCATAGACACCGCCATTTTGAGCCCTTTCTGAGCTGAGCCACCTCTGAATCTTATAACTGATTGTATAAAAATAATTTAACACTTCACCGGTCGGATGGAATGAGATCATGGACCAAATGCAGCCCACGGGCCGCCACTTTATGATCACCACACTGCATACAAATCAAGTGGTATCAGTTTACTTGTGATCAGCTTTGCCTTTTTGTGGCCATGGTTTGTGAAATTTCAGAGCTTTATATGAATTTTTTAAAGCTCACAGTTCCCCAAAGTCCACTGCTTCCTTTTCATCCCCTCAATTTAATTTTATTGAGCATTTATTTCCGATCTTCACATACAGCCCAGGTCACTCTGCAGGTATCGATAATCAGATGTGATTTATGACACAAACCCTCTGAGCCACTGGAAGTCGCAGACGTCATTTAGGGAGCGATAAGGATTGACGACAGCTATTTAACAAGCCGATAATAGTCTAAGCAGCTGTTAGTCATCTGTGACAGAACACATTGTTGTCAGTATGATTCACAATGGGTCCTTTAATGTAAAAGCTTGAAGGGCCAGAAAAGCTGAAGAGCAGCCATAATGACAATCACTGTTATTGACCGGTTAAACTTACAAAAATAGCACAGTCTGCTCCAAGAACAAACCTGAATAAATTGTGTATAAATATTGCACTGTCAATCTGCATTAGAAATTAGGTTGACCACCAGTGTGGAGGAAAGTCTTTCCTCAACAATGGAGCTTTTAATGATTAAATATCCCCAGCCATTTTAACAGGACAAAGGGATTGAAATTTTTAAAATGTGACTAAATCGTCTCATTTTGCAGATTGCGTCTCCCTGTGCTTCATTCGTTTTCATCTCCCAGCATTTACAGTCCTGCACGTGTAAACTCAGCATCAGTCACTTCAATTACCAGCATTCCTGAGGTAAAACCTGCTTACACTCCCACAGTATAAGAATTCAAGTCCACGCAGAAGCTGCCACTGTCTTTTCACATCTTCTGGCAGGTTTGAGAAGTCTGCCACACGGCTTATAGATGAGGCGCTGCCACGTTTTGAAGATGCAAAACTGCCTCTTTCTTTAATGCCTTTCAGCAAGGCAGGGGTTAAAAAAAAAAAAAGTGGGAGATCAGCATCTGACAGCCCAGTCACACTGAACCTATACAGCTGCTCTGCACCTTCATGCAAGCAGAGTGTGTTAGTCTGCAGGAGTCGTGATGCCCATCTCAATGAGATATGGGGAAACGGGAGGGGAACAGCAGAGGAGACGCAAGTGGCTGCTACAGTGCTTCGACGACTAGAACAATGAGGCTGTACTCGTGACTGCATGCTAGAAATATAAAGTTTCCATCATGAAAGGAGGATCAAGTGATTTTAACTTTATGCTCATGAGACTTCATATTTTACTAGTTGGCGGTTTGTTCCAAGTGTGAACATGACTATAAATGTGTAATTTTAGACTGATTAGTGAACCCAGTACATTTTACTTTTAAACCTCAGCTTTAGAGTTAGACCAAAGTCTACAGGTCAGACTTTTTTTTGGGGGGGGGAGGGGGGGATTAAAAAAAAAAAATAAAATAAAATAAAAAGCTTCGCCTATATTTGGTCCGCTCAATAGTCTGGAAATTATAGTATGGTACTTTGAACACCCTTCAGCTGTACAATTTAAGCTTTGAACCAACCGTAAATATTTCAACCTTAGCTTCAAGCCGCCACCTTCTCCCCCCACCCATCTTTAACCCTATTTAAATTTAAATTACTCCCCACATTTGGTTAATGAAGAACACTTTATAAACTCATTAGCACCAGCTTATTTTTATGCCACCAATTACTGAACAGAGAAAGTGTAGAAGAGTTTTGTTTTAGCTTCAACAAGCTTTATTATTAAAAAAAAAAGTCTTATTGGCTTTGAGTGGGTTCACAAAGATGTGGCTTTAGTCAGGATCACTTCACCGCTCGAGACCATTGACCTCTGGTTTGAGGGGACTTTCATTACCGCAGCTCTTCCTGCAAGTAAAAAAAATAAACAGTCAAGCAGCCTTTAACAGGTAAGCCGCAAAACCTTAGTCAGTTTGTCTCATTACTGAAAGGATAAAGTGGGCCAATTTAAAAATGTTAGTGTAATTCATTATCAGTTCAATTAATGTACAACTTGCTAACCAACTAGTCAATATTTCTGTTCATAGAATGTAGCTTCTTTAAAGTTTCTTTGCAGCAAGTATGATACTTGCACGTGCATGACCTTAGGGTCATCTCATACTCACGTTGTCTGTGGCATTGTTGCTCACAAGAGGTTGTGCTGCTTGGGTGACATACAGATGTGGTACAGTGGAAAAACACCTGGAGAGGAATAGAGTAAACATGTCATAATGCTACAGTGAATTTTAAATAGTCATTTAAAAAATAAATAAAAAGTCATATGTACCGTTTCTTTTTGAGGAGAAAGTGTTTCTGGAGCAACAAACGCAAACATTCTGCTGACGAAACGTTTGTAGTGAGTTGGGTACTCGAGACCAGAAGATTCATCCACAGGAACAATAGTAGTTTGGTATCTGTCATCATGGTAGGGACACCTGTAGCCACAAAGTTAAATATAAAAACCTAGACTTATGCAAGTTATGTTTAAAAAAAAAAAAAAAAAAAAAAAAAAGTTCATACCCATTAACAAGCAGGTCCCACTGTGGCCGTCCTTCAGGGTTTGGGGTAGATGTAGCCCAGCAGTGCTCCAGGTTCAGAATTATGTTTGGGTCAGACCTTTCCAAGAGACGCACGTCAACAAAAACTGGTTCTCGCAACACTTTGGTGATTGGGTAATCTGAAGAGCTGTAGAAGGAGCTGAATCCTGCCACCTCTGCAAGCAAGAGTACAGTTTGTCAAGTCAGAAAACAAACATGCTACACTTTTATCTATACCACTCCCACCTTCTACACATCCCTTTGCGTGACATTGTCCACTGCCGAGTCGGAGCTCAACTCTCAGAGGTCCTGCAGCTGCGACAGACAGTGGAGGAGGAACAGGATTCACCTCCAGCACCAGAGCCTCCACAGTGGTGCCAGAATATCTACACTGGAACAGCAGCCTGTTGGTACAAAACCCACCTTTATATAGACCGATGGGATTTGCATGCATCTCCAAAACCCATTAAAATGAGCAAACATTTTTTTTTTTTTAGTGCAAGAGGAAAGTAGTTTTGACTTTTCAAAACGTCTCCCATTATAGTGCTGAGGACCAACATTTAAACTTACTAGTTTGAAAATTACACCATTGCATATATAAAAAAAAAAAAAAAAAAAAAAAAAAAACACACACACTCAGGTCATCAGTTTAGTCTTCCTTGAAAGAACCAAGTGGTCCCCATAAAAAAAATAAAATACATCTATCTATCGAACAATCCTCAAGATGAACTCTTAACATTTTACTTTTGTTTCCATAAAGTTTAATGGCTTGTCATTTTGATTTGTGTATTCCACAGCTTTAGAGTAAACATGTAGCTTGTTTATGGCATAATGTGATAATGTCGCATCTTTCAAGGCTTTAGGCTTTAAAAGTCAGATTGAAGCCATTGAGACTAGTTCCATTACTACAAAAAAAAAAAAAAAAAAAAAAAAAAAAAAAAAAAAAAAAAAAAAAACTGCCCAATTCTAGTTTAGCCTCAAAACTAAAAATGAGAAGCTTGTGTGATGAAAGTGCCACTTTAAAAAAAAAAAGTAAATTTGCCATAAACTTACTCAAAATGACTGTCCCTGGTTATGGATCCACTTTGTGCAACTCCCACTTCATAAGAAGAAGACATGTGGTTCTCATAGACAACGTAGTCTTCTTCATCCTGAGTCAATTGAAAAAAAATAAAAATAAAAAGCCATCAAATCAGAAAAGATTACTACACATTCTTCATGTAATCAGTTTCACTTTAACTGGCAGACTTAAATACTTTAGGATTTGTTGTGCAGAAAATCCTTCAAGGGGTCATTTGAGCTCCAACATTAAAGATTAAAGCACCTCCCACCTTAAGAGTAGTACCACAAGCCGTCACAGGGAACTGGAATATCACAAAGGCTGAGGTGCCGTCGACTGGGCTGCAGACCGCGTCGCTCGGTTCAAGCAAGCTGATTGAATTTACATCAATGGGCGGCAGAGTGACATCTCTGGCCACAACCACCACAAACTGACCGTCCCTGGTACACTGCACAGTCACTGAGGGGAAGAAAATTAAAATAAAGTTACAGCTGCTGACATTTACCACTTGAAATAAGCTTTTTAAATAAAACCATACCAGCTTTCCCATAGTAGCACCGACGTCCATCAAAACAGCAGCTAATGGCTTCACACTGTTCAGCTGTGATTTCTAGGCTCCCACAGTGGATCTTCTCTTCCTCCTGCACATGACATTTATCCAAAGGAGCTGCAGGTGGATGCACCTTAGACAGTTGCTGGGGATGCTGAAACACAGAAAGCTGGGGGGGCTGATATGGAGAAAGCTGGGGTTTCTGCACCGGAGGCTGCATCCAATAATTCTGTGCAGAGGTGCCACAGATCAGGCCGACAATAACAAACAGCCACTTGAAAAGCTCCATCATGGTGTTGAGGACTACGCTCAAGCCTGCAGATATCTCACACACTCCTCTGGCACAGCATTTATACATGCAACGAGCTCCTCCTCTCATGATCAGAAGTCAATTGTGTGGCAGGTCTGCAGAGTTAATCAGCTGGGCTTGGACAGGTGCAGCTCATTGTCTGAGAAAACGTCTCCACATCACTGCCGAGTGAAAGCTTAGCCGATTGTAAACGAGATTAAAGATGAGCATGAGGAAAGTATTTGAGTTATTTCAGTTCAGTTATAAAAAAGTAAAGTATTTCAGTTGTATTTGTCTGACACCTGCGTCTGTTTGAGCCTGACTTTAAACCTCCGAGTGTTTACACAAGCCAGATGTCTCTGCGTGATGCCAGCTTTTAAACAGAAACCCTGATGAATCATGCGGCCTCTTATTCCTGTCATCTTCACAAAGGCTTTCTCTTTGTGCACGCAGATGTATGGGCGCTACACCCAGGAGCTGGGTGTGTATGCCAAGGAAGAGGCAGCCCGCCTACGGGATGGAGGGGTGCGAGATGGACTGCGGAGGAACACCAGCGTTAGGAGTCGAGCTGCGGACCTGCTGGAGTACGAGAAGGATCCCTGTGCAAAGTGTCAGAGTAAGTGTCGATCAGTGAGTGAGCCTGGTGTGTCCTGGAGGTCAGCGCTCCAGCAGACACCAAGCCTGTGCTCAAACATGGACTCCTCAGAGCACAGCAGAGCAGCTACCTGCACAGGAGACGCTGTGAACAAGATTAAATGTGACTGACGTGAGCAGCAGCCTCCAGTGAACAAGGGCCGCCTCGGCGTCTGCACCCTCTGCTGGCTGCCAGGGTGTTGGTTAGTGCGTGCGTGTTTTGCTCTGCGTGTGTATTTTCACTCGTGCGAGCTGAACTCTGATCTGAACTGTCAGATTATTTTTACGTCTCGTCTTCCCAGATGACTGCGGATAAGGGAGTGGCACCACAAGAGAGCTCCACTTCAGACGGATGCTTCCAACAAGAAGAAAGTGACAGATTGGACGAGTGTGTGAAATAAAGATGCTGCTTCGAAAGGAGACGCATCACAGTTTTTATTTTTCATCAGTCAGCTCCACAACGCCTGTCTTGTCGGATAAGCCATTAGGCCAGAAGATAAAGGCTTGACCAAACACAGCCTGTTTCACATCTACAACAAGGCTGCACACAAACCAGCTTATCGGCAGAAAATAACATTTAATTATGTTTTCTTGTTTGCCTTTGACACAGAGGAACGTGTTTGTTTTTTGTGAGGGGAACAAATCTGGTTTGTCTGACACGTAAGGGCCACGTGTCCAAACTTTACAGAAGCAACTTGAAAAAATAGATTGCACTGTTATCTGAAAATTTTAAATAATGCACAAATTCAACTGGTGAAATTGTTTCAGAAATGTATTGTAAACATGAACATGTTTAATGTCAAACATTAATGCTCCAAACTGAAGAGAAGATAATGAGCTAAATTAAACTCCTAGCATTCCTTGAAGGGATGCTTATTACCCACTGCTTTTCATGCCAGTTTTAAATATAGATAGATAGATAGAAAGATAGATAGATAGATAGATAGATAGATAGATAGATAGATAGATAGA
>NC_056506.1:31821161-31825169 GCF_014905685.2 Nematolebias whitei
GATAGATAGATAGATAGATAGATAGATAGATAGATAGATAGATAGATGGATAGATGGATAGATAGATAGATGGATAGATAGGAAAATTAAGAAAGGCTGTTTTGATCAAACCTTGAAATAACACAGTTTCATGTGACATCACAAGATTTCATGCTGAGAGTGTGAATGACTCTCAGCTACTACCACATCAAATTTTAGCTCTGTCTTGGAAACTGACTGAGTATAACAAGTTTTGTGTTGGCTAATTCTAATTATATGTAGCTGCCATCTTGAATTGGGTTGACCCCAAAGGTTAATGTACAACCAATGATGAGTTTCTGAAGGTTTTGTTTAAAATCTAAAGAGAAGATATAAAAGACATCGTCTCTCTTTCATTGTCTTCTACCGTAGTAGAGACTATCCTTCCCGGGGTCCACACCACAAACATTGCAATTAAATCATGCTTTTACAAACATACAAAAAGACATAATAAAATACCCAAGATAAAAACAAAATCAAACTATAAAAATTCAAATCAACCATCACAACATTTTACAAGCATTACAAAATGACTTAAATGCTTTAAAACACACAAGAATTAAAAACAACAATAAAAAAAACACCAGTTAATCTTCATTTCTATTATGAATGTACATTTTATTTCATTATCTATCATAGTTTTTTTTAAGATTATTTTTAAAAGTGAGCAGTAATGAAATGACACAGTTAGGTTTTATTATTGTGAATGCATCTTACTGAATTTTGCACGACTTTAAGGTTAAAAAAACGATTAAAACAAGACATTGTGTTAGGTAAATATAATTTTAGCTTGCAGCTGACGTTAGCTCCAATGAGCTAAATCATTTTTGTATTAGGCTGTAAGCTTTCTCTTAATTAATGAGACAATTTAAAGGGATTAAATAGTTAATGTGTTACCTGGCATCATTGAACGGCTTCAGCTTTGGAGAAATACAGTTTAATTTTGATCAAGTTGACGAGCTAACAGATAATCAAGCAGAGCCCAAACAAAAGTGGATTATTCTTGTCTTTAAACTATTACATTCTTTAAAACAAAACTAGAAAGTGGTTCGTTCAAAAGTTATTTAATAAACTTTAAACATTGATGTCAATTTTACACAATTATTCTGACAGCCATGTTATGATGGTCATGGCTCAGGCTACATTGAAAGTGCTACAGCTAGATGCTGCTGCCACTGTTTGCACTTGCAAATAATCACAGTGTTTGCAGTAAATACACCAGAAAACTGATAGTGTTTATAAAACACCTTTACCTTGAACCACTGTGCAATTTTTATAGATTGGACTTGTTTTAAGATGGCATCAATACATTTTGGCCTTGGTCCTGCTCAGACAGTCTTTAGCTCATCAGTTTGAGCAGAAGTAAATATTGTTTATTTATACTGAAAAGTTATCTGCAACAGGTAAGATACTGTTTAAAGTATTTCAAAAGATATGACGCATTTGCTGCTCTAAGATGGGGGAGTGTAGTTTGACATTGGCTTCTTTTATCATTTATTAAAGTTTAAAACAAAATAACTTTTTTAATTTTTTTAATTTAATTGTGTCATGTGGTTAATGCAATCACACACGACTGAATAGGAGCCCCTAATTTATGGGAAGCTGTAATCACAATTTATCTTGAAATAACTTAAGAGGGCTACTAAAATTTAGACTAGGAAAACATAAAAAGTGTTGTGTTTTTTTTTTATTATAGATGTTCTTCTCCAAGTGAGCCGGCTTCATAGTTCTAAAAATCAATCTCTGCCTCTTCCACCCGTGTCTATATTGGTTCGATTAAAGTGCGATGGATGGCTCCACAGGTGAAAGCAGCACTAGATCAGTTCAGCCTTGCTGGCTTTCTCTAAAGGAAACCATTTAAAACCATCATTCTGGGATCAGCAGTCTGTGATTTGTGTGCTCCCTGTCTGCAGAGTACGCTCGTAGATCAAGGGCTGCTTGTATTTTTAGACTCCTCTTCAGAGGCCCAGGCTGGTCAGGCTCCTCTTAGGTAATACACACAGAGAGGGGCTTCTGTCAGATTTTAGAGGAAGTGGGAGTTTCAGTGTTTTCCTCTTATGCATCTGTGTGGGAACAGCATCTGTGTGGGTGCTGGACTTCAAGTGTGAGAAGCTCGTTTCAGATCAGCGGCTGCAGCGCCTGAACAAGGCAGCCTACACATGCAGCTGAAGGCTCTGGAGCCAGTCGTGATGGCAAGCCAAAACCATGTACCAGGACTTATCTTGACTCACAAAAAGAAATTATAAAAGTCGGGGATTTTGTGGCTGGTGTGACTCAGTTCTCAGTTTTAGTCTCGGTGTATTGGATTTGTCTCTAAATGATTGAATCCACTCCGTGTGTTTGAAAGAGGCTCGTTATTTTCAGCTTTTCCTCCTGATTAAAGCATGTTGTTGTCCAGTGACGCATTGCAGGAGCAGAAAATGCCCGACGTTGGGTGTGATCTTTATTAAGAGATAGAAGACATCTGTGAAGGCCATGAGTCTGCGGATGTGAGCGCGAGCCAAGATGCATGTGGAAGTACGTGGCTGTGAGGGTGCCAGACGCCCTGCCAGACATGCGTGTGTACTTGAACAGCTATATCTCCCTCAGTACATTTATGTACGATTAAAAAGAGTACACTTTGGCTGGTCTTTACCATCTCCTCACCAACCTTCTGGAGCTTTAAGAATCAGTTTGAAGATGGTGTCACAATAATAGGGAAAGTAAAATTTAGAGGTCATTGTGTTATGACAATGAGTGTTTTCATAAAATTATGTCTGTGTGCCTGTGCTAAAGGAACAAATATGGCAAACTATCATGATTTTCTCACAGGGGAAATAAACTCTCCAAATGAGTATTGCTGCACAATTTTGCTAGCTTGGTGTGATGTGCGGGCGGTCCGGCAGGCCTCTCTGCACACGAGTGTCTGCACGTTTACGCTCAGTGTTTGTGTACATTCTCTGCTGGCAGCTTTCCATGCAGCAGGTGGTCTGACTGCTGGGCATCTTGTCCTGTCAAACACACAGTTGTGCTTTCTTTCCATCTGTTTAGTTGTGATCTGACTTCTGCATGCAACAGAAAGTTTCGGCACTCAGATAATTCAAATTCACTTTTTTTTCTTTCTTTCCTTTAATTAAAGGCCTAATGATCCCTTAAAGAAATAAACATCATCATGTAAATTTTAGGCCAGAGTTTTAAACTAAGATTTTAAGAGTCATAATCATGCTGTTAAGACCATATATGTAATTTTGCAAAATCTCATGCAATAATGTGAGATCTTGTGAAATGTGTTGGCACTCAGACTGTGTGTTGGAGATAATGCTCAGCTACTACCAAGTGAAATGTTAGCTCATTATTTGTAAAATTACCCGAGTTATAGCCATTTTTCTGTGGACAAATGTTGGCAGCGAGAAGGTTGCAGGATCAACTCCCCGACTTTCTGTGTTGAGTTTTCATGTTCTGCCCGTCAGTTATCTCTGACTACTCTGGTTTCCTCTCACAGATCAAAAACATGCATGTTAGGGACAATTTACAGTTACCAATGAACCTAAGTGAGAGAGTGAATGGTTGTTTTGTCTCATTTGTCTCTTATGTGTACCTGTGATGGACTGGAGACATGTCCAGGGTGTATCTTGTCTCTCACATAGTGACTGCTGGAAATAGATACCAGCTCCAGCGACCTGGAAATGAGATACAAGTAAAGAGGATGGATGGATGGATGGATGGATGGATGGATGGATGGATGGATGGATGGATGGATGGATGGATGGATGGATGGATGGATGGATGGATGGATGGATGGATGGATGGATGGATGGATGGACGGTGTCAGTGAAACCTACTCTTTTAAATATTTTTGAACTTGAAGAACACATGACAATAATCTTTAATATATTTAATCTTAAAAAATATATATGTTTTTGTGTTTTATAAATGACAACACACTGACGTTAAATGCTATAATTATTTATACAATAAAATGATAGTTTATTGCTCACAGCATCCCACATG
>NC_056506.1:31835169-31848250 GCF_014905685.2 Nematolebias whitei
TACCCTTTCTTACTGAGCCATGAGGACTCATTTTCATGAGAGATCTTTTTGGGAGCAAATGGTAGATGGTGGAGATATACTGTATTTTATTATTTTTATATGTCAATCTTTACACATTTACCTTTTTTTTTTTTCCAAGATAGGAGATTTGAGAATGGCTTATCCTCAAGAACAATTTGTTTTCCAAGAAACATTAAACTTTTTGAAAGCATTCTTTAGACATACCCCCTCCCCACACCACCGCCACACTTTTTTAAAAATATATATTTATTTATTTTTTTTACAAGAGGCTGGATCTCAAAACTACAGAAACATTGCTGTCTTGTTTAACTGATCCTTAGTTTTGTAAATGCAAAGCTTCAATGCACACTTCAGTCAATACTGAAGTATTTTTTTTTAACAATGGTACAAAAATACATTTTATTTTATAAATATATTAAATCAATACTGTATTATCATGAAGACAAACATGTTTGAACATGTTGAAGGAGCTCAGTGAAAGTTGAGGAGGTAACAATATGGATTTATCGGAGACTAAAACTGAGTGAAAAGACTGAATTTGAATAGATTTGTATCCAACCAGTAACAGTTCAAATGTAATTTTATTTACTCTGATGACTTTTAGAGGGTACTTTATAAGATTCAAAGCTACAATTTCTTAATTTATTTCTTAGACCCTCAAAGTTTCTTCTAATATTACAATGAAATGTACTTTTTTGCTATTTTCTGTGTCAGTGTAATCTAGATGAAACTTTATTTGCTACTTTGAATGTTAAAGTGATGAATCACGTTTGGTCCACTCAGCAGCTGCTCCTCTGTTTGTCAGCAGATGGACTCGCCCACTTATGTAAATGTTCAAAATTCAAAAATTTCCTGAGTGCTGCAACAGCTTTTTGACCTTTCTTTTAACATCACTAAGAGGACACAATATTCATCTTAAAGATCTTTTTGTCTGATTCTGATGAATTATAGTTTCCCTTTATCTCAATTATAGTATGTTTGGTTGTTGTATTTTTTTTTTACCTGCAGCTCATAAAGTGCTTTGGCTTGCATTTATTTTTTCATATCAATTTGAATAATTTCAAATGAAACTATTTTAATGGGCACTTTTCATAATCTACAAACTTGAATCCTGAAATAGGATGGAAATATAGATATAAAAGTTATTTTGATCACTGACTTTTTTTGTGTTAGACTCAAATATGATGGATGATTCTGGATTCACGAAGACATGCGAGGCTTGTTTTGTGACATGACTGACACCTTGTCTCATTTGTTTAGAGCACTTAGAGTCAAACCCACACTGATGTCAGATCAGTACGTTCTGAACAAACTTCATTTAGAAAATAACCAGCCACACAAACGCATCATGGGACTATTTATTACAAACTACTGCTAATAAAGTCTAAAAATTCCAAAACCTTATTGATTAATATTTGACAATTTTATAAACAGACATCATAGTTGTGATTTGTTTAACACTCTGGGTTATGCATTTATTTTTGTCAATGTTTGTTTTTATTAGTTTGATTATTTATTTAATTATTTTGAGGTTGTCAAAAATCATTTTTGTTCTGACAAAGCCTAAAAAGCTTTCTATTTAAAAAAATTTTTAAAAAGTTACAATTTTTCACATGGATCCCTTTACCTTACAGTAACTTTGCTGCCCTCTAGTGTTCATTTGAAGAAAAACCAACCACAGCGAAATCCCTTTATAAATGCATTTTTACTCCCGTTGGCTTGACTGAAATCAAGACATCAGTAGCGGACGTTACACACACTGCAGCTTCTTGCTAGTATATCCAGTACAGAAAGATAATAATAACAAATTGAACAAAATACATTTTAAAAATCTCCATAAGCTTAATCAAAAACAAGTTATCATTTTCAGCTCCCTAATCTGGAGGGCATGGGCTGGAGGGTCTTCGCAAAACATCTGAGTGGAATTTTTTTTAAATTGTCAAAAAAAAAAAAAAAATTCATTTTGGGAGTAATTGGGGTAAATGCCTTGTTTTCTTAAATATTTTATTTTATGTAAATATCATCACAAAATAAATATTTTGTCAATTAAAAAAAGCTAATGTGGAGTGTTCCTTTTTAAACTAAAGATCTTAAAAAAGTTTAAAACATTCATTTAAATTAGATGTTTTTTATTTCAGGCTGAGATAGCTCTAAAATATTGGCTATATAATATTATTGAATTAAAAAATACAATTTTAAAGCAGTTATGTAAGGTGGTCGAGTGTCCCCCAAGAAACACATTTATAACATTTAAGAACCTTCCTGGGGTTAATGCAGCTGTTCATAAGCTTCAGTGTGTGGGCATCTGACTGTGTGTTTTTTGTGTTGCAGGTGTGCTGTTCAGCATTGAAGTCACGTCAACCTTTTTTGCAGTGAGGAACTACTGGAGGGGCTTCTTTGCTGCCACCTTCAGTGCTTTTATATTCAGGGTGCTGGCTGTGTGGAACCAGGAGGAAGGTAAAATATATTCATATAAGAGAGGGGATTCTGCATATGATCATGTTTGTGTAGTTTGAGGCACAAGGGTCACATTTTGTCAAAATAAATGTGTGTGTGTTTTTTTTTTTGTCCTAATAAAAAAATTCAGTAGATTCCAGATTCTGTGTTTGTTTAAAGCAGCAAAGTGAGAACAGTCTTGTCTTCCTCAGAGACCATCACCGCTCTCTTTAAGACACGTTTCCGTCTGGATTTCCCGTTTGACCTTCAGGAGCTGCCGGCGTTCGCCATTCTCGGGTAAGCTGGTCTCACCGAAGTGGTGCCACATTAAATCACCTTTACTTTTAAACCTTTTTCTTTTTTCTTTAGCTTAAAGTCACACAGCTGTTTGGAGTCTGTAGGGCAATTTGATTATTTGAAATTGCATTAAAAGCTGCCAAGAGGCCAAATGTGCCAACTTTGTCTGAATTGGCACAACTGGCTTATGTTTCAGCAAAGATTTTGTTTCAGATTTTCAAATGGCATGGTGTTTAATTGTATTTTATTTATTTATTCATTTTAGTTTTATGTTAACTAAACTAATCAGGCTGTTTTTGGGGTTTATCTGCAGGATTGCTTGTGGTTTTGGTGGTGCTCTGTTTGTTTATCTGAACCGGCTGATTGTGGAGTGCATGAGGAAACAAAAGACCATCAACAAGTTCTTGCTGAGAAAGTGAGTACCTGATCCAAGTTTTAATTACTATACGCCCTGATCAGCTACAAATAAGTACGAAGAGGGGCTGTATTATGTTTTCATGAAGTGAAAACAAGTCTCTTGGTGCAAAACCCTGCAAAGCTGGACCAAACAACAATAACACTAAGAACACAACGAGACAAAACACACACATTTGAACTTATTCGAAGGCGTCTGAGCAAAGAAGCAGAATAATGAGACAAAACAAACTTCAGCGAGCAACAGGAGACACAAATAAAACAGAAAACTCAGCTAAACATGAAAAAACGTGCAGAAACATGTCCATTAATGACAGAACAACAAAGCAGAAACCGTTAAAACGATATGAGTACGAAAAGCAACGAAAAGGAAGAAACATCACAAAACTAAAACAACTTTATAGTTCTAAAACACATCAAAATAAACAAGCAAAACAAGGAAAATGCAACACGTAGAAAAGTTTGCCACAGAAACCAAACGCAGCTGTGAAGGAAAAACACAAATGAGCAGAAAATCAAACCGTTAGAAAAAAAAAAAAAACGCAAGACAATTCAACTTAATTCAAAAATACTTTATTAGTCCCAAAGGGAAATTAAATGTTATTGTAGCTCATTATCCTCGTTTCATTAAGAGATGTTATAGATGCTGATGGCTGTAAGCAGGAAGGATGTCTTGTAAAGGTCCTTCCCAAAGTGGATCTGAAGAAAATGCCTACAGATGCCATCCGATCCGTCCACCCAGACTCGGATGGCCTCTCTGTTCCCCCAGGCTGCAGGACCGCCCAAATGCCGGGAAGAACTCCTCCCAGAGTGATGGTCACTCCTCCCAGCAGCCCGCTAAGCTCCTTGTCACTGCGGATAGTCTGCTGCATGCGCTGGGGGATGATCCTGGTCCTTCTGCTGTCACGAGCCGCATTTCCTGCCAGTTCCAGGATCTCAGTGATCAAGCACTCGAGCACAGCCGGTAGGGAGATGGGAATGCATCTACGTCACCTCCTTTTCAACTCATTTGAGATTTGTGGCTGTAGTTGAGATATTATTTAAGCATTGAGATGGTAATCAGCAGCACCCAGTTGTGAATAAACCACCTTGTTGTTATGGTTAGGCATCATAACAAATGTCCAAAAGTTAAAAAGTTTCAGTCAAAATCCTTCCGGCTGAAAAACATCCGATACCAGAAGAAACAATCATCCAAAAAAGGTGATTTACATCCAGAAAAAGAGGAATGAAAGCAATATCTCAGAAACAACACAAGCAAAAACAAGATGCGCATCACAGAACAGCTGCTTTTAGAGGGTTCAACATTTCTCACAAACACTGTGACACCAACAAAAACAATTAAAAAAACAAGACAACAGAAGGCATCAACAAAAAAGAAAACATTTAAAACTTTTGTTTTTGTGTTATTTGCTGATGCATTTTGTCTCGTGTTGTCGAGTTAGTTCCGTCAACTTGAGCGCCACTAACGCCCCTGCAGTCCATCTCTTCCTGTCAGGCGGCTGCTGTACCCGGCTCTCGTCACCCTGCTGGTCTCTACGCTCACGTTTCCTCCGGGCTTTGGGCAGTTCATGGCTGGACAGGTGAGAAAATATGTCTGACGGGATGCAAGCTGGGTCTGACTGTTGTGAGGAAACTGATGGTGAGCGCTGCTGACAGGTTCAAATCCTGGTTTTTAATGAACTGTTTAACAACTGTAATGTTTCTCCATATGGTAGGTCTTTTAATGCATTTTATAAACATGTGTTTGACATGGGATAAAAATCCATAGCAGTGTTTAAAATAAGGAGTAAACGGTTCTGTTTGGCTGTCGAAGGATGTTGAGCTGCTTGCTGCAGACTGCTGCGAGCTGCAGCCTTCACTCACTCATTTAAATGTCATTCAGTGTCACTTTGAGCCTTTCACTTTTTCCTAACCAGAAATAAAATGTGCAGAATGACCCCTGGTCAAAATTACTGAGGGTCATCAGTCGAATGATATTTATCTTGATTTTTTTTTTTTTTTTTAATCACAAATATGGCAACCTGTTCATTTTATGGGATTTATTTTTGATTTTTATGAAATAAGTGTTTTGTAATTTATGTCCATTTTTTTCACTGAAAAGAAGAAACAACACATTTATGAGAAAAAAACATGCAAAATCATCAAATTCTCCAAAAACTAAAACATGCAAATTGCTCTGCTAGCAAAATATTTTACTTTCAGACTGCGCTGCTGTCTGATTCACAAGAAGAGAGCTGCTGGTTGAAATAATGGAGGGATTATAAAACTCTCAGAAGACGATTGTGGCAAAGCATGTTGATAGTGCTCGATGAGCTGTGACGATACGATTTAAAGCCAGAAAAATGTTGTTTTCTGTGAAAATGCAGTGTTGATGCAGAGCGCTGAATGTCTTTGCTTCAGTTTGTGGAAGAACAGACTTCAAACTGAACTGGTCCAAGTTAAAACCAGTAAAACAAAAGCTGAAATAAGCAAGCAATAGCTAAAAGCTACACATGGCAAAACTGTAGCTAAACGCTAAAACAATCATCAAATCTTTCATGAGAGTTTGATCGCTGCAGCAATCCTTGCAGAATGTAGCAGCCTGAAGAAAAAATAACAAAAGCTAAAAAAAAGTTTGATCAAAACAGTATCTTAATGCTAATCTTATTAAAACCAACAAAAGCTAAAATTAGCTAAACAATAGCTAAAAATACCAATAAGCCCAATTACACCCATAAGCCTAAATTAGCTAAACTGTTGCTAAAATCAAACGTTAGCAAAACAATTGCTAAAAGCAAAATAATGAAAAAATTTAACTAAATGCTAAATCTTTCTAAACTGTAGCGAAATGCTAAAACAACAAAGCATTCTCTAAAAGCTATAGTTGAGGAGCAAAATTTAAAAATTAGCAAAACATTAGCTAACCCATAAAAATGACTAAGCTTACTCAAATTAATCAATAATTTGCAAAACAGTTGCTAAGAGCTAAAAATAGAAAAAGGAACATAAATGCTAAATGCTGACGTTTGCATAATCGGTGCCTTAAGACAGTAGCTGAAAGGTTAAAGCATAAGAAGACAGAACTTGTCTGTCTTCTTATAGAGCTTTGCTCTTTGTCCTGTGAATCTTTTTCAGAGCGTCTCACATCTTCCGAGTCGTAAATTATGGATCTGGTCAGCTGGTCTCTCAACGCAATTTATAAAATTTTCTTGACAAGAAGACATGGCAAAGGAGAGCCCTCATATCCTGCAGGGACACTCACAGCTGGATACATGCTGGATTCCTACAGCGAGTGGAAGATGGTGTGTCTGTCCGTATTGTCCATTGAGGATGTTGAAGATGCATACATAATTGGATTTATGATAGCAGGATTTCTGCTTTTTGGAATCGGCAGGTACATGGCATACTGACAAATGTGGAAGATGTTGGCAGCGGTTCAGGCAATTGTGAGTCTGCCTGTCTTGTGCGAAGGAATGTGCCATGCTTCTAGTGATCAGACTCAGATTCTTTGTGAACTAAGCCATAAGCTGGATGGGATTTCTGAGAATCGCAGGCCACTTGCAGCTCCTGGAACTTGCCGGCGTGAAGGAATCGACCATGGAGAAGGCTATAAGCACTGCACGGCGGAGTGACCACAATTCTGGCCGTTTTGGATCGCCACTGAACTGGCAGTGTTCACGGACAACTCACCCCTTCCTGAGGACACCTGTGGACCTGTATCAGAGCTGAGCCCACTGATAGACACTGTACCATCTCTTATCAGGACTATGGAACTTTCTGGCAGTGTTTATGGACAACTCACCATCTTTGTCTGCCTCCTCTCATAAATGTATCGTGACGTCATTATGTGCTGTTTATGTGCAAGATCTTTTTTTTTTCAACTCTCACACTGTGCCCCGGCCAGGACACAGTGCGGGATATGATTTTTTTTTTTTTTTTACCTCCCCCTCGTGTTTTCTCTTTTCCACACTTTTTGTCTTAAACAGGTCTCATTTGTAAACGAGTCTCCAAGGCTCAATGTGATTAATCTATAAATAAAGGTTGAATGAAAAAGAATAATAAGACAGTAATAGAGCCAACAGGCTGAAGTAGATTTCAGACAGCAGTGTAGTTTAACTTGAGAGATTTTAATGTATTTCAAATGAGTGAATACAAAAAATAATGCAAAAAAGTATAAAAGTTGCAAACATTAAAGTCTTAGCACAATGAATAAATAAACACAAAGTATGTGGAAGTAGTTTGCTGCAACAAGGTTTTTGTGTCATTACATTGTTGTTCTTCTCTTCTCATTATGAATACATGCTTTTAGACTTTAAACCGTTGTCTCTTTAAATAAATAAAAAATGTGTCTTTTTCATTCTTTAGCAGCAGGTTGGTGTTTTCGGTGTCAGCAGGAGGTTTTGTTCATGTCAGTGATGGCCTGAACAAACTGCTTGTGTTGTTGTCATCCTGTCAGCTGACGCAGCACGAGTCTCTGGTCGCTCTGTTTGACAACCGTACGTGGTGCCGTCAGGGCGTGGCTGAGGAGTTCCACTACATCAGCCACCATCACGCCTGGAAACACCCTCAGGTCAACGTCTTCATCACGCTCGTTCTCTTCATCGTCATGAAGGTGAGCTTGGAACAAGGACTTCAGTAGAACCTTGGAAACAGCCTCGCGCTGCTCCACTAATATTTCCGGTTCTCTCCCTCCCAGTTCTGGATGTCCGCTGTGGCCACCACCATGCCCGTTCCCTGTGGAGCCTTCATGCCTGTGTTTCTAATCGGTGAAGACATACCTCCATGTTTCTGACTGTTCGCAGTCGTGGTCTTCCCTGTGAGGTTTAACCTCCTGCTGTGTCTGTGTGACTGACAGGTGCAGCGTTTGGCAGACTGGTTGGTGAAATCATGGCAGCCACGTTCCCCGATGGCATCCACGCAGACGGCAGTGTGTACCCCATAGTCCCAGGTGGTTATGCTGTAGTTGGTGAGTTGCCGTAAATCAGTCTTTTTAATCTATTGTCAGCTATTTTCTTATTTTTAGGGTAATTGTGTTTATTTTTAGCTTGTGCCAGTGTTTCCCACCTTCTTGCTGTCTCTCCTCAGGTGCAGCAGCTCTGTCTGGAGCTGTCACTCACACCGTATCCACAGCCGTCATTGTTTTTGAGCTGACCGGTCAGATCTCTCACATCTTGCCCGTGATGATCGCCGTGATCCTGGCCAACGCCGTGGCGCAGGCACTCCAACCGTCGCTTTACGACTCCATCATCCGCATCAAGAAACTCCCCTATCTGCCTGAGCTGGGGATGGGACATCACGAGTCAGTTGTTTTTTCTCCTCTTTATATCTTACGCCTCAATACTTTGCTTTCTTGTTTGTTTGTTTTTTTCTGTCTCACCTCTCTCTGCTCCTGCTTCCCGTTCCTGGTTCAGGAAGTACAACATCCGCGTGGAGGACATCATGGTCAGGGATGTGCGTTTTATCACTCTGAACTCTTCATACAGAGATCTGCAGGAGATGCTGCTGACCAGTCATCTCAAAACGCTCGCCCTGGTTGAATCAGGAGGTACGTCTGTATCTGCTGTAACTATATTTTAATTTATTTATTTGTTTTGCTCTGTCTAGACCTTAAACCTTCTCTCTCTACTCCAGTCTATCTGACATATGCATATTAAACAAAGTCTTTATGAACTGGATTGTTATGGTCTGAGTGATAAATTGATTTAAAACAACGGCTATATGAAGGCATTTTAATAGTAACCCCTCTGTACTAATATCTGAACATGTGTGCTTTTTCTTGTATTATGCCAGCTATTCCTTCACCTTTGCTAAACGTGTATTTAAAATGATCTAACTGTTAACTTGCAGAGAGTAATCACTGGATGCACATCTAAAATGAATAACTTTAGGAGTCAGTCTGATTCAAGATGGCTGCCACAGCTCAGTGACTTTATAAAACACTAACATGGTCACAGCTCAGTCAGTTTTACAGATATTGTGCTAAATTATGGCGTAGTCTTGAAGATCCATTCACAGCACACACACTTGAGTTTGACACTTTCAATATCACATGTATTACATACATAAATACAGATACATTAGATACATAAAATTATTTTAGTTTAAAACTTGCATGAAAGGCAGCGGGCAACATGCATTCCTTTAAGGAATGCTAGGCTTTCATCTCTATATATCTGTCTCTATCCTTAAAATATGTTTTATATCTGTACTTCCTGCTTACATCATGTTGGAGCCATTGGGGAAGACTCCTTCTTTTTTAATGTGGCAGCCATCTTGCCCCTCCAGCTTCTCCCAAACCTTCGTAATTTGTGAAAAGCAAAAATGAAAATAATGTCTACGATATATAACTGAGCTTGACTTCATTATTTTCAGCCGTGTGGGCCATTTTTTACTCTTTTTGATGCAGTGGGCAAAATATTTCTGAGCGTTAATCTTAAAAATATCATGCATTAGCCAAATAATGGGAAGTAGATGCTGCTTGCAGCCTCACAGAACCAAAAAACGGCTGATAAAGCATCTGTCTAAAATATGTGTTTTTGTGTCATTAGTTTTTCAGTTTAATGCAGAGGTTTGCAAACTTGGGTCTCCATCTAGAGACCTAAGCCCTCCAGTGTTTGATTACTAGAGGCCATCTTGTCCCAGTTCGTTTCTATCCTGACTCCTCTGCTCCGTCCTCAGAGTCCATGATCCTGCTGGGCTCCATCGAGCGGCTGCAGCTCCAGTCCCTGCTCTCCCTTCAGCTGAGCCGCCAGCGGAGGCTCGAGTACCTCCGCCAGCTGGCCCAGGACAACGGCACCCCCGACTCTCTGCCCAGCCTGACGTCCGACAGCTCCCCCAGCTCCCCATGCACCCACGTTCACCTCAACGCATCCACCAACGCCAGCGCTCGCCAAGGGGTCCGCTTCCTGGTGAGCTCCCAACAGGTGTGAGGCGTCTGGGGGGCGTCGGGGCGGGGCTGGGACCAGTCTGCCGTGGGTTGGGTTTTAGCAGTAAGACTAATCAGGAGCAGCATGTGAGCAGCATGTAGCAGTAGGTAAAGGCACAGATAGAGAGCTGGGACTTCTTGTTGTGGTAAGTGTTTACATAGAAACTACATTTTCAGAACTTTTTGATTAATTCATGTCCTCTTTGTCTCTGTTGTCTGTGCCCTTACCTGTGCTGTCCTGTTTGTGCCCTGCACGTGCTCGTCTTTGTGTCCGGCTCCTTCTGTTAATCCACTTTCCATGCAGATCTCCACAGAGGAGTCCTCCTCCTTCAGCCCGGTGGTGTCCAACGCTCAGCTGCCTCTGAAATCTGCCTTGAAATCTGTATCCGCCATCAGCAACACGGAGACGCCCAACAGTACGTGTCTCACACCCCTAAAGAGAGCTCGCACAGAGAAACAAATCTGTCAAACGTGGAGGACGCACACGTTGAACAACGTTGTGATGCAAAGGCAGCGTTAATGAACCTGCTTCGTTTTCTTTGTCAGGCTCACAGACTTTCTCTTGTGCTGATCAGGACAAGGAGCTGCTGGAGGTGAGTAATACTGTTTGAGCGTTACGTAAGAGCGTGACGTGCACTGTGTGTGAGAGGATGTGTGTGTTTGTGTGTGCTCTCTCTGAGTCCATGCTTGCCGCACTTTTGCCACTCATCTCGAAGGCAGCAGAACGTTCAGGTTTGATCTGTGGTCCTAGATCTTTCTCCAGTCGGTGACTGCACCCTAGCTACACAGCGTGCTGCCGATTCACGAGCATCCTGCATTTTAGTGCTTCTTCGATGGATTTCAGGTGCAGGCGGTGTCCTGCAGTGAGATATTCTGCAAAAATAAACCCACAAAGTCTTGTAAACTGTGTTTAAAATACTGAAAAGAAGATCAGAGATTTAAAACTTTTAGCCAAATTTTGAGAAATTACGTCACAATAAATCTAACTATTTAACATATTTCTGTTAGTTCAGAAAGTCAGAGCTGAAACAGTGGCGAACTGAACCTTCTTCACTAAGTCTCTGTTATTATACTGATTAATAATCAACCATACAATTAACATTTTACTTCTTTTTTATTATTATTTCTCCCCACTATTAGTTTTAGATTATTGGTTGCCTTTGGTCATTGTGTCTAAATGTTCCACAAGTAGACAGAAATGAGCTGTTTTAACATCAGAAGGGACAAAAAGTGTGAAAATATGACAAGTCTTTTAGTTGCTTTATTCTTACAAGTGAACAGAACTTATTTAGATTTTTATGCAAAAACATCCGGGTCACCTCAAGTATTATTTTACCAGAACAATATTATTTATACAAATATTATGACTGGTCTATCTGAAATACTCTCTTTCAATTTATTGTAAAGACTAGGGACCTTTTAAAAATATTCCCCATCATGTTTCACTTGAAACTCTAAATTATTATCTACCGGTATATAGGAACTTGTTCCCTGAGGGGACCAAATTTAAAATCTATCAGAGGGCTGCAGGCCAAATGCAAATACATCTTTAAGTAAAGTCTATTTATTCATTATACAGTTATTTAACCTTCCATTCTGTATAAAGAATATTACAGAACACAAAATATAACCAATAAGTCATATATATAAGAAATTAAAACAAATATTGAAATTTTAACATTTCAGTATAGGTATATGTAGTGCAAAATGTAAAAAAATGCATGTACAACAGCAACACAATGTAACAGCAACAATAATATGAACATAAATAAACAGTCCCATATATACTGTAGTCATTGGGACAACTTTTCCATCTAATGTTAAAGTCAATGGGTGGAATGACTGAGTGAAAACACATTGATTCTTTAAAAGAAGTTTTAGTAAAGTAACGAGGACAGCTTGGCGAGCCAACCCAAACGGCTTGACGGGCCAACTTTGGCCCGCGGGCCCCACTTTGGGCACCTATGATTATAGATAAAGTCATAAAATCCCATGTTAGGTAACATTGTTTACAAATATTAAAAATTATGAGTTTGCATGGCCTTTTCCCCCCACACTAACAATATTTACTGCAACAAAAGCAAAATGTTTCTGACTTTTCTGATGTGAATACAATAAATGAAGTGTCAAATGTTTGCAGTGTGAGCCAGTTTGGTTCTGTTTAGAGTTGAAGTTAAAGCTTTACATTTTAGCCGACCTCTGAGTGCCTTCCAGAGAAAAAACAAAAAAATAAAAATCAGCTTCATCAATTTTTCCGCAGCAGCAGAAGTTGAACCGTTGTGCGTCTGTTTTACTGCAGTGCAGTGTAGCAGTTTGTTACACCTTAGTTTTGCAGGTAAAAATATCTGATGGAGATGGTTGAACTCCACTTTTTGCATTCTTGTCTTGTAGCAGCAGTGGTTTTAAAAAAAAATCTAAATTGATTATTTTTTTAATCTACTAAAAGCGACATTTAGGCAACAGCTGAAGCACTAAAACGTGGGATGTGGGGAGCCTTTTTCCTGGCTGTGGCATTAGACGCCTCTTAAAGACTTTGTGCCTTCATCTTCATCTGTGGGGTAGTAATTATACCCTTTCAGGAAAACTGCTCACATCACCGAGTCCTCTCCCAGCAGAAGTCAGACTGAAATCCAAACGTGTCCATGATGTGGCTCAGATAATTAAAAACAGTGTCCAGTCTGTGTGAACCTGTGTTAATCTTGTGCTGTGATGCCTTCTCTCCCCCGGCTGGAAGAGTCCGGCCAGGCCGGCTTCTCCTGAAAACAGAAAGTCCAAACCCAGCCGAGTGAGGATCTCCATGGCGGTAAGACTGTCTGCCGCCTAGAGACTGTTGCTTAGTAACGGTTGCCTTGCAACATGCACACAGTACGAGCTGGACCAAAATATGTGTGGCTCTGCAGAGAGAGCGCGTGTGTGAGGAAAGTGAACGTGATTGTGTTTTGACATCTGTGTTGTACTTTAGTTTGTTAAACTGATGTTTCTGTGTGGCTGTGTATATTCTGTTTTTTT